>NC_091291.1:93528806-93883620 GCF_032444005.1 Ranitomeya imitator
GTATATACACACATGGACACTAGATAACATACACAGGTATATATATATATATATATATATATATATATATATATATACACACATACACTTACATGCACACTATAAAGTATATACACATGGACACTAGATAACATACACAGGTATATATATATATATATATATATATATATACACACCTACACATACACTTACATGCACACTATAAAGTATATACACATGGACACTAGATAACATACACAGGTATATATATATATATATATATATATATATACACACACACAACACTTACATGCACACTATAAAGTATATACACACATGGACACTAGATAACATACACAGGTATATATATATATATATATATACACACACATACACTTACATGCACACTATAAAGTATATACACACATGGACACTAGATAACATACACAGGTGTGTATATATATATATATATATATATACATACACAACACTTACATGCACACTGTAAAGTATATACACACATGGACACTAGATAACATACACAGGTATATATATATATATATATATATATATACACACACACATACACTTACATGCACACTATAAAGTATATACACACATGGACACTAGATAACATACACAGGTGTGTATATATATATATATATATATATATATATATACACACACATACACTTACATGCACACTATAAAGTATATACACATGGACACTAGATAACATACACAGGTATATATATATATATATATATATATATATATACACACACATACACTTACATGCACACTATAAAGTATATACACATGGACACTAGATAACATACACAGGTATATATATATATATATATATATATATATACATACACAACACTTACATGCACACTGTAAAGTATATACACATGGACACTAGATAACATACACAGGTATATATATATATATATATATATATATATATACACATACACAACACTTACATGCACACTATAAAGTATATACACACATGGACACTAGATAACATACACAGGTATATATATATATATATATATATATACATACATACACAACACTTACATGCACACTATAAAGTATATACACACATGGACACTAGATAACATACACAGGTATATATATATATATATATATATATACACACACATACACTTACATGCACACTATAAAGTATATACACACATAGACACTATATGGGTATGTGCACACGTTGCGGATTTCCTACGGATCCGCAGTGTTTTTTTCCGCACAGAAACGTTGCAGATCCGCAAGTGATTTACAGTACAAAGTAAATCAATTGCAAAAAAGAAAATGCTGTGCTAATGGTGCGGAAAATTCAGTGCGGAAAACGCAGCAGATTGAAAAAAGGACAATGTCAATTCTTTTTGTGGATCTACTGCGTTTCTGCACCCATTCCATAATAGAAATCCGCAGGGGTAAAAAAAAGGAAGAAATCTGTACAAAATCCGCAAAAAAAAAAAAACCCGCAGATTCTGACCTGCGTTTTCTGCCAATAAATGCAGACTCTGCGCATAAAATCCCGCAGTGTGATACGTGTGTGCACATAACCGTGCACGGGTCTATGCACCTACACGCTATATATAGTGGAGCCGTTATCTGGTCACGTGTCAGCTCTTCAGCTTATGAGAGCTACAGTGCAGCGACTAGCCCCGCCCACATAACCATATAAGGCTCTACAGCTCGTCCTTTCAAGCCCATCCCAGCGAAGGCCTGCGTTGTGCGTTCTGATTGGCTGACGGGATACTGCAGCAGGACCTGGAGTAATAATACCAGGAAGTAGCTCCTCAGTCCCCGTAGACATGGGGGACGTGGACCTGGTGAAGCTGGGGGCGCTCCCTGTGAGGCACGCTGTGACCGGGGAGGTGAGCGGGGGTCGGCAGTGGGTGGAGGACGCTTGTCTCCCTGTTCTCTGGGTCACACCCAGCGCGGTGCTGCGGACTCCCTCACACTGTGGGCCTTCTGTGCTGATCTGTTGTGTGTGTGTGGACTGAGTGTGCATGATGGAAAATAATAAGGGACAGGTTTTGTTTTCGTCCAAATCAATGAGCCTGTGAAGATAAGGCTATGTTCCCTACAATGAGCTTGTGTGCGCGTGTCTGTGTCTGCCTGTGTGTGTGTGCGCGCGCGCGTGTCTGTGTGTGTGTGCGTGCGTCTGTGCGTGCGTTTTCTGTAAGGTCTCTTTTTAGGCTACGTTCAGACTAGCGTTGTGCTAGTGTGCGTCGGGTTAGCGTCGGGCGACGCACGCGTCATGCGCCCCTATGTTTAACATGGGGGACGCATGCGTTTTTGTTTGTTGCGTTTTGCGAAACTTGCGTCTTTTTTGCCGCAAGCGTCGGACCAAGAAAACGCAACAAGTTGCATTTTTCTTGCGTCCGATTTTCGGCAAAAAACGACGCACGCGTCGCAAAACGCAGCGTTTTGCCGCGTTTTTGCGTGCGTTGTGCGTTGCGTCGCCGACGCAGCGGCGCACAACGCTAGTCTGAACGTAGCCTTACTTAATGGGTGCAGAAAATCTGCAACATCGAAAGCTCATTGTGGGACCCCGACATAACAGACCCCAAACTGGTGACGTCCATTCATCGATCGAGTGCACACGCTGCGGATTTAGTTTTCCATACATTTACATGGTGCTGTAAACTCATGGAAAACTGCTGCGAATCCACAGCGGCGGATCAGCAGCAAAATCTGCGACGTGTGCACATAGCCTTAGGGTATGTGCACACGATGCTGCGGATCCGCAGCAGTTTCCCATGAGTTTACAGTACAATGTAAACCTCTGGGAAACCAAAAAACGTGCGGAAACGCAGCATTTTATTTTCCGCAGCATGTCAATTCTTTTTTGCGGAATCCGCAGGGTTTTTACATCTGCTCCATAATAGAAAACTGCAGATGTAAATCTGCAGCGGAATCCACAATAGAACACGCGATAAATCCGCAGGAAAAAACGCAGCGGTTTTGCCCTGCGGATTTATCAGATCCGCTGTGGAAAAATCCGCAGTTGACCATTCTACGTGTCCACATACCCTAATTGTTTTAACCTGTAGGAGCAGCTTGAGGTGTTAGTTGTGGTGTGTGTGTGTGTGTCTTTTTTTTTTTTTAACCAGGAAAAATAATTCCCACACTGATGTTAAATAGTCACACTGCCCAAAAATGTATGAAAATGTAATTTCGCACACTGAGAATTTTCTTTTTCCTCTTATATAAAGGCGCACTCAGAATTTCTTAATGTCTCCCATTGGTAATCTACTCCGCGGCGCACTGATCCCATATAACCACGTTTGTTCTTCATTGTTTCTGCTCTGTGGATCAGAGGGGACTTCTCAATGTAAGGGCTCATACAGGTAACGGTATTATCTGTCCATGGGCGATCCGACATAACATCAGATCGAACCCAGACCAATGGTAGTCTATGGAGCTGTGCACATGTCCAATATTTTATTTTCCCTGTCCAAGTAAAAAAAAATATAATCACTGCTTGCTCTAGTTTTGATCTGATATTCAGATTGCACTCAATGAGTCATGGGAAACCTTGGACTGCGCTCGGATGACATGAGTGCAGTCTGAGTTCCACTCACTGACAGAATAAAGAAGATGTAAACATTTTTTTTTTTCTTTTCTCCATCTCCTCAGTGTGTCCGATTCTGTCATCCAGGAAAATCTGAGCATGCTGTGATCGGTCTAATCACTGACTAGAGTGTGATTTGCATAGTCGGCCAGATTCTCTCTGACCCCCGACTGAGTCTCATAGACTTGGCTGAAGAAAGTATCCACCAGTCCACCCAGAAAATGCAGTATGATCTGATGGGTTACATGTATAGTCACGTGGTGCCGGTATGGACCAGAACGTCTGTGAAAACAGCCGAAGATGGCGACCAGTGAATAAATAAAGGGGGGGGGGGGAGGGAGCTAATAATAAATTATCAAAACATGGACATCTGAATAAGGCCTTACCTGTAGATTTTTTTTATTTCTGAGAATGAAGTGCGGCTCTGTGGAGTCATTGACTGACAGGTAATCCAGTGTAAGCAGAATAGGGCGTCACCAAGCGCAAGTGTAGGAACTAGGCTTGAGCGAAACGGATCGGACAAATTCAAAAGTCGCCGACTTTTGGCAAAGTCGGGTTTCATGAAACCCGACCCGATCCTAGTGTGGGATCGGCGATCTTCGCGCCAAAGTTGCATTTCGTATGACGCATTTGGCGCCATTTTTTTCAGCCAATGAAGGAGCGTGGGCAGAGTGATGACATAGGTCCTATCGCCATCTTGTCGCTTGTGCGCTGTAGCGATTTGCAATGTGTAACACCAGATTTTCTGTAGAGAGAGAGAGACTCACTGATCATCCTTTTACAATCCGTTTTCTATATTTTTTTTTTTTTTTTTCTTTGCAGTAGCAGCTATTAATCATTTACAGGACCATTTAGGGTATGTGCACACAGTCAGTAAACGCTGCGGGTTTATCGTGGCGTCCAACCTGCAGTGTCCAGATGTTACAGCATAGTGGATGGGATTTCAAGAAATCTCATGTCTGCTATTCGTCCAGAGACACCCGCGGCTTCCCTCCGGACACGTACATGTGGCGCGTATTTCCAGACTGCAGAACGTCTACTTATCTTGCAGAGATGTGAGTCTCCTCAAGATAAATATCACCCGTACAATGTATTGGACGCGGTGATTCTGCACGGTTCAGTGGTCACACTGCGGATTCTCTGCGGATCTGCAGCGTTTTTTTTTGTTTGAGGTGCAGAAACGCTGCAGATCCGCAATTGATTTACAGTACAATGTAAGTCAATGAGAAAAAAAAAATGTTGTGCACACTTTGCGGAAAATCCGCTGCGGAAATGCTGCGGTTTAAAAGTAGCATGTCACTTTTTTTTTTTTTTTTGTGAATCTGCAGCATTTTTGCACCCATTCCATTATAGAAAACCGCAGCAAAAACGCACAAACGCTGCGGAACCGCATGTGCGTTTTCTGCCAGGAGAGACCGAATCCGCACCAGAAATTCCTAAGCCTAATCTGCAACGTGTGCACATAGCCTTAATAGCCGGCAGCACTTTGGACGGAGTGGACATGTGCTGCGTCCAAAGCATTGCCAATTCCTGAACTTGTGCACCTACTCTTACATTACAATTCTGCAACATAGGAAACTATCTGATCTGTATATTTGCTGTACTGTGACATACATACATACATACATACATACATACATACATACATCTATACATACAGCCGCTTCTCTAAGCCTGAGGCTGCCGAGAGGACTAAAGTTCATTTCCTTCTGAAAGCGGGGCTCCAAGAGTAGGGGCCGCACAACTTCACAACAATATTAGCCTGCCGATTAACCCCATATCTGCAGGTTAATAATGTTTATTTTCCTAGACTTTAAAGGGCTTGTCTGGTTTCCTGACATTAGTCTGCGGTTACTCCTATGTCACCGCCTGTGGGTCCCAATCTGGGCAAGAAAGGAAGTAGTCCAGCTTCACGGAAAAGCCAATCCTATGTTATTTGCTGTGCCTACCAACTAGTGACGGGTTAAAATGCGAACATTACCCGTTTCTGGTGCTGAGAGATGGGACGCCAGGTATGTCACATGCAGTGTGTACATGGCGGCATCTGACCATGGTGGATGTCCAGACGTCTGGACGCTGCTGATGATCTTACATTTGGCATCTTGTTCTTTCAGACAGTCGAGCTGCAGTCGCTGTGGAGAGACCACACCAGCGTCCTGTTCTTCCTCAGGAGGTTCGGCTGCCAGCTTTGCCGCTGGACGGCAAAAGAAGTTTCCAAGCTGCAAGATTCGTTCAGTGCCAACCAAGTCCGTCTGATAGGGATTGGACCGGAGAGTTTGGGGCTGAAAGAATTTGTAGATGGGAACTTTTTCACAGGGGGTAAGTGCACATATAGTCACGGTCAGCATTGACAAACATATTGCCTGTAAGGCTACTTTCACACTAGCGTCGGAATCTCCCCGTCGCAATGCGTCGGCCAGAGATTGCGACGCTAGCGTTTAACGCACTGCACAACGGAGGCAGCGGATGCATTTCTCCGGCGCATCCGCTGCCCCATTGGGAGGTGGGGGCGGAGTTCCGGCCGCGCATGCGCGGTCGGAAAAAGCGGTCCGTCAGGAGCAAAAAAAGTTACATGTAACGTTTTTTTGCTAACACTGCGCAACCGTCGCACGACGCAATGTTAATCTATGGGGCAAAAACGCATCCTGCAAACAACTTTGCAGGATGCGTTTTTTGCCAAAAACGACGCATTGCGACGTCTGGCAAAAAACGCCAGTGTGAAAGTAGCCTAAAAGACCACAAGATCTGGCAAGAAATTTGATGGGTTGATTTGCATCCACTGACATGGATTATGATTGGCCGCCTGCTGATAAAGTAAGACTCCTGTAAAAATGACTACAATAGGCCTGACTGGACAGAGTATGATCTGATGCCCTCCCTGTGCCATATTGCACCCCTCGGGGTATAGATTGTTTATTGCCTGGAGATTTCCTTTACTTTCTTCCATGATTAGTATCAATGGCATCGATCAAGTTTCTGCAATGATCTTTTCTTCTCAAACTTTGCATTAAAATATCTGCTCTTATCTAAGAATAGGTGCCGGATTATTAGACTTTCTGGATTATCAGATGCCAGAGTAAAGGAATTTTTACTACGGTATTTTCTGAAGCAAAACTCTTGTCTCCAGATCATTATCAGACTCTTCTCATTTAAAAATAAATCCAAAAAGAAAATAAGTATCCAGTAAGCAAAATAACAATATATAAACTTTATTGAGTAATGACCTTTACAAAACTTGATTGTACAACGTAACTAAAACGCATGTGTGACATGCTGAAACAAGACCTAAAATCAAATTATGGAAAAATACGTGAGGGATAGGTGTCAAAACGGCCAGCAAAAATAATTAATCAGAAAGTATAAATTTGATGATTAAAATAAGGAACCATTGATGGTAATAATAGTAAATATCAATTATACTGGGTAGGTATAAATTATATATGATGTATGGAAAAAAATTAATATATCTATATCTGATGGAAACAAGTTCATATGTATATATATCTCTCAATGCATTGCATAGGGTGTAATATATATATATATATATATATATATATATATATATATATATATATATATATATATATATATTTTTTTTTTTTTTTTTTTAGAGAGAATATTGATAACTGTACCAACAGATAATAAGATAATATCAAATATAATCATATTTCCCAGCGCATGATAAAAATAGAAAATGATTACAGAAAAGCATTGATGACTGACAACAGATCGCAATACATTAAATGGATATCAAATCCATATATACATAGTAATAAAAATGCATAATGCAAACCATGATGCCCATCGTATAGCAATAGGGTGGACAAATAAAGCAAACGGTATAAAAGTCCCAATGTTGTTCCATGTTCCAATACTGACCAGGATGCACAAACCGCCCCCTCGCTGCACTCCAACGTGCGTTTCGCTACCGCTTCGTCAGGGAGTGAGGAACAGAATGTGTGGGTAATATATAGCAAAGAGACAGTTGTGAGGACTATCAATCAAGGACGCCAGATTACATGGCGCCGCACTCACCCATGCAGCAGCCGCGCCCCAGGAACTGGAAGTGCATCACTGAGCGCGACGTGAGTCGCAGTCAGCGGCGCATCCACCAGCACCCGCGGACGAAGTGAGGCAGGCGCATGCGCAGAGCGGCGCACAACGTCCCTGCTGCCATGATGGTAAATGGAAATTGCCCAGGAATGAAGAAAACGCAGGAGCAGAACAGCGCACAAAATTAATGGGGCCATTATGGTAAATGAAAATAGACCTCCAAAATCGGGAAAATATATATTAAAAAAAGAGAACCAACACCAAAAAGAACAAAAGAAAATGAGAATATTAATAATAATGAATAATATATGAAAAAATATATACAAACAAAATGGATAAATGATATAAAACAAAAAATACAAGATTTAAAAGCCTGTATGAACTTTTTGGGTAGTTAACAGAATATAGTTTGCTGTTTATGGTGATCTTTATTCCCCTTAAAGGGATCGTCCAGGTCTCTTTTATTTCTTTTACTATGAGCCTAAAAAATAACAAGCAGGTAGTTTGCTAACAGTGGCAACTACCTGCCTATTTTACCTGATGCCGAGTAAGAGCGCGGTCACTGTCCGCTCCTGCTGGCGATTCAGCTTTTCTTCCAGGCTGCTTTATGGACGGATCGTGATGCCGAAGTCATCTGATTGACAGCCTGCAGTCAGGCCCCGTCAATGGAGCAGAGCGGAAAAGAAGCCGCTGCTCTGTGACAAGACGTCACCGTAAGCCACAGGATGGATGGCGGGCACGACAGGCAGGTAGATGGCAACCACCAGTCTGCTGTTTCATGGTTAAAAAAAATAATGAAATAGTCCTGGATAGCCCCTTAAGTGCTGTGAGAATACACACTGCAGTTTTGCTCAGTGTACTGTGTGATTACAGCATTGTTTTAAGGGGATGTAGCATAAACCGCACCTATGTCTTGTAGACTGTACCTGGAGGAAAATGGTCAGACCATACGATTTCCCACAGTCCACTTCCACCCATAGGCTGTGTGCACACATTGCGGATTTTTCTTTTTTTTTTTTTCGCTATAAAAAACGCATCCATTAAGCATCCCATCATTTAGAATGCATTCCGCAATTTTTGTGCACATGATGCGGTTTTTTTTTTTTTTTTTCCACGTAAAAAATGCAGCATGTTCATTAAAGCGCTGCGTAATATGTTAGCGCTATATAAAAATAAAGATTATTATTATTATTATTATTAATTTTGTGGATTTTTTGCACTTTTCCCGCTATTTAATGCATTGGGATGCTCCGGTCAAAAAAAAAAAAAAAAAAACGCATGCGGATTTCTTGCAGAAAATGTCCGGTTTTGCTCAGGAAATTTCTGCAAGAAATTCAGAACGTGTGCACATAGCCTAAATGTAGGAGAGAATGGTTATTAAAATCTTCTATTGAGAAGTAGCTAGTTATGCAATGGCGTGACATGACGCCTCCTAGGAGGAGCTTCCCTGTAGCCTGTGGTGGACGTCTGATAGAAGTCGTCCTTGTATTCCTGCAGGTTTTGTGGAATAGGTTTATGGCTTTTTGCACAGCTCTGATTGCCGTTCCCTTATCCTGTTAATGAACATCCCGCCTTATGAACTCCGCAGCACCCGGCTGCCTTTACTATCTTTTGAAGTTGTGTAACATTATGTCATTGGTTGTGTAACTGCGACTCTCTGCTTTATTACAGAATTATATCTGGATGAATCAAAGCAGAGCTACAAGGAGCTGGGATTCAAGAGGTCGGTGTCTGAAAAGTCCATACAGATGGGTGGCAACCAGTGGTTATATCCTACAACCTTATGTCCTAGCCCAAGTAATGGTGGGCTATTTCTTAGTTTTGGTTTAAAGGACACCTGCAACCAGGTTTTTCCCTATATAACGTACAGCCAGCATCTTTCAGCCCAGTGTTACAGTATTCTGATATGCTGTATGCCCCCAATTCCCTATGCAGGGCACAAAAAATACTCGCCTACAGTGTGGTCTGGTCTTGATCCGGTGCCTCCTCCCTTCTTATAATTGCCGTCCTCCTTCCCTGCTTTGTATGGATGACGCGTCCTATGTCATCCATTGTTCCTCATCACTTTTTCGCATAGGCGTTCTTCTCAGTTGAGGGCAAAGCACTGTATAGTGCACATGCTGCGAGTCTTCAGCGCTCCTTGGCCTTTTTCGCTTTTGCACATTAAATTTTTTTAAATCTACCCTCAGATGAAGTTGGAAGTGTCATCCACACAAAACATGGAAGGAGGACGATGATCGTAAGAGGAGACGACCATCAGACTCGACCTTGCCTTATAGAATTTTTTTTTTTTTTTTTTGCTCCTCTGTGCCTTGCAGAGCGGATTGGGGTGTACATATAGCATGCTTGAATGCTGTAATAGAGGGCTTAAAGATGCTGGCTGTACTCTATAGGGATAAATTGGGAGGAAATAACTGAATATAGGTCAAAACATATATGGCAAATAAATCATAATTTTATTGAGAAAAATGGTAAAAGTTAGCACTGAAGGCAAGAGTGCCTGCCCTCTTATAATAAGCTTTTTGGAGATGGAAATGTCATTCTCCAGCAGGACTTGTCACCTGTCCACACTGCCAAAAGTACCAATACCTGGTGTACAAACAACAGTATCACTGTGCTTGATTGGCAGCAAACTTGCCGGACCTTAACCCCATAGAGAATCCATGGGGTATTGTCAAGAGGAAGATGAGACACCAGACCCAACAATGCAGACGAGCTGAAGGCTGCTGTCAAAGCAACCTGGGCTTCCATAACCCCTCAGCAGTGCCACAGGCTGATCGCCTCCATGCCACGCTGCATTGATGCAGTAATTGATGCAAAAGGATCCCCGACCAAGTATTGAGTGATTTACTGAACATAATCTCAGTAGGCCAACATTTCAGACTTTAAAATAATTTTTCAAGCTGGTGTTATAAAGTATTCTAATTTACTGAGATAATGAATTTTGGGTTTTCATTGGCTGAAAGCCATAATCATCAACATTAACAGAAATCAACACTTGAAAGAGATCACTCTGTCATGATTTATCTAATATGAGTTTCACTTTTTGTATTGAAGAACTGAAATGAACTTTTTGATGATATTCTAACTTTGTGAGAATCACCTGTATATAAAGTGATTACAAGATAAGATTTCTCAGCAACAACACAGCTGATATGACGCACAGGGAGGACTGTTTTCAGTAGTCTATAGCCTGTAGGCCCATATTGGTTTATGTAGGTTAAATGTAGTGACCGATTCCTTCTGAATGTAAGTCCTCTGCAGCAATATATTATGTGTAGGGGGACAACAGTGACCCCTAGTGGCCATATCAAATAACTAACATTGCATATTGTGATAAGACAAAGGTTTTGACATGGCAAAAAAAATACCTGCAAGATGCCTATGAATAGGGACCAAAACAATAACGAATGTTTCATTCGCTTCTTCCTTCCCTTTAAGGTCACATGTATCTGTTTATGCTGCTGGCATGCTTTAAATGTGTGTTTTTTTTTTTTTTTTGGTTTTTTTTTCCCCCCCGATACCTGTGGCCACAACCTTCTATTAGGAGCACTTTATTAATGAATCATTTTTTTTTTTTTTTTTTTTTTTATGCAATATGTTGAGGGTTTCCAAATGTTTCTCATTGTAGGTATAACGCTCTTTCTATAGTCCCTGCAGCTCTTGGGAAAAAGGTTCGAGATGTTGTCACCAAGGTGAGAATATAGTTTTGCATAGTATTTATCTGTAATTAATCTATTCGGCTCTATTTTTGATCAATAATCACTATAAATCATCCTTATCAGGAAAAAAATTGACTTTTACAAAAATATTGCACATAATGTGTATAATGCTGTCAATGACGCGCACACACACACACACACACACACACCCTTCTATACAGTATGAGGGCCCCACGCAGTGCTCCATACAGTATAATGGCCCAATATATTGCTCCATACAGCATAATGGGCCCTGCATTGCCCTCCCTACAATATAATGGCCCCAAATGGTGCTTCATAGTGTGCCGGCCCCCACATAGTGCTCCATACAGTGTGCCGGCCCCCACATAGTGCTCCATATATAGAAATGGGCCCCACATTAAACAAAATCTACTCACCCTGAGTGCCAGATATGGCCAGAAGGCCAGAGTTCGACATATGTGCCCTACAGTATAAATGGTACTTATCCTAGCTTTTTACATAACAAAAATATACCAAACAACTTTCCTTTATTTGTTTTAGGAGTACTTTTTTTTTTTTTTTTTTTTTGTCGGATGATATCAAGTATTTATTTAACTTGGATTATATTTCAACTACCTATCTTTCAATTTACAGGCAAATGCAGATGGAGTGCAAGGAAATTTCAGTGGAGATCTCCTGCAGAGTGGGGGAATGTTAATTGTCACTAAAGGTAAAAGGATTTTCTATGAATTGTTCAGAAATTAGTTTTAAAACTTTATACATAACAACCACAAGATGGCAGGAGGGAGCTTATCAGACAGACAGGATGAAGGGGGGGAAAAAACCACTATAAACCTCTGGAGCATGGCTCCTCAACTTTTATTAACCCCTTAGTGACTGAGCCAATTTTTGACCTTAATGACCAAGCCAATTTTTACAATTCTGACCACTCGGGTTATAGCTCTGGAACACTTCAAAGGATCCCAGTGATTGTGAGATTTTTTTTTTTTTTTTTTCCGTGACTGTACTTCATTAGTAGCAAAATTTATTCAATATGAATTCCATTTATTTATGGAAAACGGAAATTTGGCAAAAATGTTGCTATTTTAAAACTGTGCCCTTAAATCAGAGGGTCATATAGGACAAAATGGTTAAAAACATCTCCCACATGTCTACATCAATTTTGTAAAACCTAATTTTTTATTTTTTTTTGTTAGGAAGTTATAAGGGTTAAAAGTTAACCAGTGATTTATTTTTCCAACAAAATTTACAAATCCATTTTTTTTTTTTTTTTTTTTAATTTGCGACCAAATTACATTTGAAGTGATTTTTAGGGGTGTATATGACAAAAAATACCCAAAAAGTGACACCAGTCTAAAAACTGCACCCCTCAAGGTGCTCAAAACCACATTCAAGAAGTTTATTAACTCTTCAGGTGCTTCATGAGAACTAAAGCAATGTGGATAGAATGTCGGACGATAGCCGAGACCCCGGAGATTTTCTGACGATGGGGGGCACTATACCCTTATTTCTCGGCGTTAAAAACCCGCTCTGTGGAATAAGTACCCTTAACTGCTGCCGTTAAAAGGCATATCGACAATCGTTAAGGGGTTAAAACACTCCGCTGTAGTTTCATAAGCAATTTCATCACTACTTTTTTTTTTTTTTTATGTAGCCGAACTTAAACTGTTTAATGTGCTTTATTCCGCCCCACTTTTTTTTGTCTTTGCAAGGAGGAGAAAAGGTTTTGCTTCATTTTGTACAAGATTCTCCTGGTGACCACATTTCCCTAGAAACTGTAGCGCAAACTCTAGGCATTTCCGCAAATGTGACTGAAGGACAGCGCCCTCAGGTAACTCCTATGTAGCAGGACCTGATGGTGGACTGCTCTATTCTACCTTTTTCTGCTTCCCTAACCCTAAAGTGAATTTCCACCTTATCTCCATAACATTTCTAGCGCTAAAATCAATTTAATATATGACTATCCCTAAAGCAGGGAGTGCCTTGGGTCTCTGCAATGGAGCCTTTAATCTTCTACATACACTTAGGAGTTGATTCATTAAGACATTGTGCATGCCGGTCTTAATGAAGTGCTCGCTGGAGTACAATGTGCCAATTCATTAAAGGGTTTATCCGCGACTAATTTTAATTGTTTATTACTACGGGCCTAAGAACTGACAGGCAGGTTGTTGCTCCCAGCACCGATCTCTGCTGACAATTCTACTGCCTTCACTAATGTCATGATGACAGAGCAGCGGCTTCTCTTCTGCTCTGTTGATGGGGTGTGACTGCCGACTTCATGCTGACTGACAGCCGGCTGTCCATCTGCAGGGAGCCGGCTGTCAGTCAGAATGACATTGGCAGTCAATCCTCGTTAACAGAGCAACCTGGAAGAAGAGCTGCTCTGAGGGTGTGTTTCCACGTTCAGGAAACGCTGTGTGTTTGACGCTGCATAGAGACGCAGCGTCCAGATGTTACAGCATAGTGGAGGGGATTTCATGAAATCCTGTCTCCACTATGCGTGGTAACACGCATCCGGCGGCCCTGCGATTCCAGACATGCGGCGCGTCTTTTTAGATCGCAGCATGTCTGTTTACCTTGCTGCGCCGCCGCAAGGTATAACACAAAACCTGTTATGAACAGGTAATTCACAACCACCATGGACCTTGAAGTTCAGAGCACACAAGGTGACCTGACATTTACCAAAAACATAGGACAAGCTCTGAGACGTGGAAACTCTGCTGACCGCAATCCCTAATCCTAACACACCACACTAGAGGTAGCCGTGGATTGCGCCTAACGCTCCCTATGCAACTCGGCACAGCCTGAGAAACTAACTAGCCCTGAAGATAGAAAAATAAGCCTACCTTGCCTCAGAGAAATTCCCCAAAGGAAAAGGCAGCCTCCCACATATAATGACTGTGAGTAAAGATGGAATACAAACACAGAGATTAAATAGATTTAGCAAAGTGAGGCCCGACTTGCTGAATAGACCGAGGATAGGAAAGATAGCTTTGCAGTCAACACAAAAACCTACAAACAACCACGCAGAGGGGCAAAAAGACCCTCCGCACCGACTAACGGTACGGAGGTGCTCCCTCTGCGTCTCAGAGCTTCCAGCAAGCAAGAAAAAAACAATGTAGCAAGCTGGACAGAAAATATAGTAAACAAAAATAACACAAGCAGAACTTAGCTTATGCAGGATAGAGAGGCCACAGGAACGATCCAGGAGGAAGCAAGACCAATACTAGAACATTGACTGGAGGCCAGGATCAAAGCGCCAGGTGGAGTTAAATAGAGCAGCACCTAACGACTTAACCTCATCACCTGAGGAAGGAAACTCAGAAGCTGCAGTACCACTCTCATCCACCAAAGGAAGCTTATAGACAGAACCAGCCGCAGTACCACTCTCGACCACAGGAGGGAGCTTGGCCACAGAATTCCCAACAAAAACCCTATGTGTGGGGTGCGATGATTCCGGATGTGTGAAATTAACATATCCGGCATCATCGCGTCTCCAGAAGGGGGCGGAGCGCGTTTGCCGCTCCGTGAAAACCACCGGCCATCCTGAACGCGGACACGTACCCTGACATGGAGCCGTTGGTGACTGCTCTGAGCCAGCGCCACATAGGAGTAGAAACCTCTGGTACCAACTACCTGCATGTTAGTTTTAAGGCTTATACTAAATTAAAAAAAAAAGGGGTTGTCCAGGACATTTTTTTTTTTTTTTTTAGATGCACTACACTTAATGAATTTGAAGCATCTCCTCGGTGGACTGCACCTCGCCAGGATAGCTACTCCAGACTGGGTCTCGAATAGCATTTCTGGCTCACAAATGTCATCACCTTTGGTGAATTTGATGGGTGGGCATATGTATGTCCAGTCCCAAACCAGCTTAACCCATTTTGGCAGAGCTGTTTTAATGCGACTTCTCCTGCGTGGACTTCAAATCATTGATCTCTCTTAGATTCTGTATAAGATAATCCTTTTGATACAGTCCCTATAGGAAGACACAAAAGAGAATAGTAAAACCAAAAACACTCAGTTTGAAAAAATGTTGCAGTAATCCGCAAGTGCTAGTAAAAGATGTAAAAAACAGGGTATTTGGTTGATACGTTTTTTGCAAAAAATGTATACTAAGCTGCTCTACCAATCTTCACGGTATACCCTTATCAGAGCAGTCCTAACTAATGTATGCAATCCCTATCTGATGTATTTAAAAACCTGATCATCTGTATATAACCTGTGTGGGCTATCTGCACAAAAGCTGTTCTACCCTGTATGCACACATGGATTTTTCCTCTCTGAACCCTGTTCACACAGGTTATATACAGATGATCAGGTTTTTAAATACATCAGATAGGGATTGCATACATTAGTTAGGACTGCTCTGATAAGGGTATACCGTGAAGATTGGTAGAGCAGCTTAGTATACATTTTTTGCAAAAAACGTATCAACCAAATACCCTGTTTTTTACATCTTTTACTAGCACTTGCGGATTACTGCAACATTTTTTCAAACTGAGTGTTTTTGGTTTTACTATTCTCTTTTGTGTCTTCAGGTTTCTTGGTGGTGTGTGAACATGATCATACAGACTTGTTCACTGTGCAAGTAGCCCATGTGTTCCTGTTTCCTAGTCCCTATAGGAAGTGCGCTGTACCACTCTGTAGTGAGGCTGTAGCCATATTGTCTGGCGCTTGCCGACATCACCTTGTTTTTTTTTTTTTTTTCCCACAGTGTAATGAAGATGCGTGCACACGCTAAATGAAGAATCCTGTCCCATTTCTTATGGGACTTGCATGGTTAAGCTCCTTGGAAACCAGTTGAACACTATGGAAGATAAAAGCCTTCATGGCAGCAGAATGACAACAGATAGTAAAAATCAATTAAAAACTTGCCAATTTTCATGCCGTCTTAAATAAAGCAATTAAATAACATGAAACTACCCATTTAATGAGTTTACAACCTTTGGATAGTAGAGATATTGAAAAATGATAGTAATCATTTTAAGCCTTTGAACTGAAAAACCCCACGAACGGCTGCTGATCTTTTAGTTGTAGTATAGATTCTGAAATACATCCATTTACTGTCTGTGTCAAGTTGGCCTTTAAAGGGGTTGGTTGTTCATCAAGCGAATCTTTCCTCAATGTAAGTGTATAGGCTAGATGCGGCTAGTCAAAATGTAGCCGAAAGTATGCAAATTGCCACCAGGCGCTAGCACCAGAGAATCTTCACAGCGTGTGCATCATGAGGATTCATAAGTCTACAAAGTGACTGGAGACTTGTACCTTGAGGTACCTCTTTAAACTGAATTTCTACCTGCAGCCATTCTTCTTTCAGGTTCTTTTTTTTTTTTTTTCTTGAAACAAGATATGTCTTAGATTCTGTGTTCATTGCTTTCTTAATATAGTTTTTTGTAGAAGTCTTCAGAAGTGTTTTTTTTTTTTTTTTGCAAAACAGATCCCCAAATCCTTTATAGGTGCAGTTGCATGATAATCAAATTGCTTAGTCACTAGTGATGAGCGAATAAACTCGTTGCTCGGGTTTTCCCCAGCATGCTGGGGTGGTCTCAGAGTATTTATGACTGCTCGGAGATTAAGTTTTCATCGCCTCAGCAGCATGATTTACAGCTACTAGCCAGCTTGATTACATGTGGGGATTACCTAGCAACCCCCACATGTACTCTGCCTGGGTAGTAGCTGTAAATCATTCAGCTGCTGCAATAAACTAAATCTCTGAACACTAACAAATACTCGGAGATCACCCGAGCGTGCTGGGGAAAACCCGAGCAACGAGTATACTCTCTCATCACTATTAGTCACTGCTAGTGAGCGCTCTCTGTATTCTAATTGCACATTGAGCCCCATATAACACACGATGACTATGCAGTTGTCTCTGCCTAGTGCTGTAGGCAGATGGAATAATATTTTGGAACTGTCTATGAAAAATGTTGGATCTGCATCAGAAAAAATGGATTTCTGACCTTTCGTAAAGTTATACAGTACTGTTCAAAAGTTTTCGCAGGTATGAAAAATGCTGCAAAGGAAGGGGATCATTTACGCATACATAAGCAGATAATTCTTTAAATCATGAACGATGTGATCGAAACTCCTGATGAGCAGATAGTGTCAGACAAGTGTTTATACAGGACTAGTGTCATGAATGAAATGGTTAAGTAGCGATGGCCAGATCGACCATCCGGCGCTGTGATCACACAGATATTATGAAGTGTAGATGTGTTTGAAGTTCAAATCCCATTAGTGACACTATTACTTTAGAATACATAAGTTAAGTATTGTGCAAACATTTCAGTTGATACTGTGCAAAGAAAATGTACCGTATATTCTCGCGTATAAGCCGAGATTTTCAGCCCATTTTTGGGGGCTGAAAGTCCCCCTCGGCTTATACTCGAGTCATACCCAGGGGTCGGGGGGAGCGGGGGCTGTCTAATTATCCTCTCCTGCTCCTGGTGCGGTCCCTGCACGTCTTTGCACCGGCAGCTTCTTCCTGTACTGAGCGGTCACATTGTACCGCTCATTACAGTAATGAATATGCTGCTCCACCTCCTATAAGGGTGGAGCCGCATATTCATTACTATAATGAGCGGTAACGGTGACCGCTCAGTACAGGAAGAAGCAGCAGCGCCGGGGAAGCAGGGACTGCACAGCGCCAGGATGAGTATAACGGGGAGGGGGAACGCTGCGCGATATTCACCTGTTCCAGCCGCCACTCTGTCTTCAGCGTCTTCTGCAGTGACGATCAGGTCAGAGGGTGCGATGACGTGGTTAGTGCGCGCCCTCAGCCTGAACATCAGTGCAGAAGACGCTGAAGATGGGGCAGCGCTGGAATGAAGTCAGGTGACTATTGAAAGTGCCGGGGGCCTGAGCAACGGAGAGGTGAGTTTTTTTTTTAATGGCAGCAACAGCAAATGGGGCAAGTGTCTGTATGGAGCATCTATGGGGCCATAATCAACATTTGTGCAGCATTATATTGGGCAAATGTGTCTATGGAGCATCTTATGGGGCCATTATTAACCTTTATGCAGGATTAAATGGGGCATATTTTAATATGGAGCATCTTATGGGGCCCATCATAAACCTTATGGATATTCAAATACTTAACCTACTGATGTCTCAATTAATTTTACTTTTATTGGTATCTATTTTTACTTTTGACATTTACCGGTAGCTGCTGCATTTCGCACCCTAGGCCAATACTTGAGTCATTAAGTTTTCCCAGTTTTTTTTGTGGCAAAATTAGGGGGGTCGGCTTATACTCGAGTATATATGGTAATTGAATTTGTGATGCAGACCATATTCGTTAATAAATGTAATGGTTTTACCTGAACAGTGGCATTTTCATTAATAATGATGAACAATGAGATTTGAATATGCCCTCGTTCCAATTCTTGAACAGTCTACTTGGAACATGATCAACCAATCACTGAGAGCCGTACCGGCTTAGAATTTGAATCCTCACATCTACTTTTTGTCAATCCAATTGTTGAACGAGCGTACAATTTCCATTGTAGTGCAGCAGTGTTCCAACTATACGGTAATGAGGCAGTGACCTAGTAAAGTTCAAAGCAAAATGTCTTTAATGTCCAAAACTCACAAATGAAAAGCAAAATGGTATCCTCCAGATCGCAGCTGGGGCGTCAAGACAGTCCGTATCCGAATCTTGTTGCCGTGGGCGACTGCACCACCATATCACGTCGAGGGGCACCAGGTGTTTTGCTTCCCTTGGCTCTGTGTTCATTTCACACACGCCGGATGTTGCAGAGCCACCTGCTCTGCAGCTTGAAACCAACACTGACTCGCCCAAACCCTTGTTGCATGGTTTTTAAATGGAATCTATGGCCATGGGTCACTTGTAAGACCAGGCTGGAGGGAGAGGACCGCCCCACTTACATCCTGTAGTTCAATCCAAAAATATGCCCATGCCAGGTTTTCTTAAATCTGCCTTGGCCAAATAGCTTGTCCAAGACCAAACTTACTTTTGTTCTGCACTGCACCCACAGCTATGCCTGTGACTGCAATGCACTCCAGCAGCTCAATATGGTTCTATACGCATATTGGGGGATACATACGACCCTCGCATATAATTCCCCTCACACGATCTTCATTGCAAAATGCTTCAATTTTGTGCACGGTGAATTACAATTTTTGAACACATCGTTCATTTGCTCATCCCATTCACCTGATACAATTGTCGCACGTGAAGGGTCAGAATTTGAGGGATCATCAGCTGGCATAAATGAGATTTAAGAATGCAGGAATTTCACCAATTAACAAAATGCTTAGTGAATGAACAGAAGAAAAATCTAAATTAAAGAAATACTTTGTGTGACCGCCCTTTGACTGCAAAACCGCAACAGTTCTAGGTACACTTGTAAACTTTTTTTAAGGAACTTAGCAGGGAGGTTGTCCCAAATACTTATCTTAATATAGTCCCAGACAGACTTGATAATGTTGTTGAGATAAGGTCTCTGTGGGGTCGTAACATTAGTTCCAGGATTCCATGTTCATCTTAGGCTACTTTCACACTATCGTCGGAATCTGCCCGTCGCAATGCGTCGGGCCGAGATTCTGACGCTAGCGTTTGATGCGCCGCACAACGGGTGCAATGGATGCATTTCTCCGGCGCATCCGCTGCCCCATTGGGAGGTGGGGGCGGAGTTCCGGCCGCGCATGCGCTGTCGGAAAAAGCGGTCCGTCGGCATCAAAAAATGTTACATTTAACGTTTTTTGCTCCCGGTGGTCCGCCACAACACGGCGCAACCGTCGCATGACGGTTGCGACGTGTGGCAATGCGTCGCTAATGTTAATCTACGGGGCAAAAACGCATCCTGCAAACAACTTTGCAGGATGCGTTTTTTTGCCATAAATGACGCATTGCGACATATTGCAAAAAACGCCAGTGTGAAAGTAGCCTTATATTGAAGATTGATCTTAATGACGTTGGCTGTATGTTTGGGGTCATTGTCCTGCAGCAAAATAAATTTGATGCTGGTCAGGCACCTCCCTGATGGTACTACATGATGAATAAGCAACTGCCTTATTTCTCAGCATGGAGAACACCATTAATTGTATTAAAATCCCTATCTCCATTTGGTAAAATGCAGTCCCAAACTTGCAAGGACCCTCCACCATGCTTTACCATTGCCTACAGATTCTCACAGTTTCTCTTTATTGTAAGCTATTCATACCTTGTGGTGAACAAAGTGCCTTATGTTACAGTTTTTTTCTGTACCCCAGTTCCTATGTTTTCATACATAGTTGAGTTTTTTTGGCCTTGTTTCCATGTTGCAGGTGTGGTTTTGGCCACAGTTCTTCCATGAAGACTGCTTCTGAAAAGACATCTCTGACCTGTAGATGGATGTAGCTGGGTACCACTGGTTGTTTCCAGTTCTGAGCAAATTGCACTGCGGTACATCTTCCAATATTTAAGGGAAGTAGGCATATTGTGTCTTTCATCAGCTGCTCAAAATTTGGTTGGCCGACCACTGCGTCTGTAATCCTTAATATTGCCCATTTCTTTGTGCTTCTTGGAAAGGACTTGAAACAAGCACATCTTGAAGCCCAGTCTGCTTTGAGATCTTTGCTTGGGAGAGACCCTTCTGATGCAGTATCACTACCTTGTGTCCTGCTGCTGTGCTCAATCTTGACATGGTATATGATCTGTGACCTAAAATGGTCTTCAACAACCTCACCTCCAGTAACCTACTGTAAGGGGGTGTGCAGGCGGCTGGTTTGGGCCTTGCATTCCTGTAATTGCCTATCTAATGAAACCAGGTATGTTTTGTGTTTACTGTGTGCCCTGTATAGTATATGATAGCTGACACTGTATCTACTATATAATTTTCTAAGGGTCACTTCCGTCTGTCTGTCACGGAAATCCCAAGTCGCTGATTGGTCGTGGTTGTTTTGCTGCGACCAATCAGCGACTGGCACAGTCCGGCAGCAAAATGGCCGCTCCTTACTCCCCGCTCACACAGGGTTAATGGCCGCGTTAGTGGACCGCGTTATGCCGCGGTGTAACGCACTCCGTTAACGCTGCTATTAACCCTGTGTAACCAACTTTTTACTATTGATGCTGCCTATGCAGCATCAATAGTAAAAAGATCTAATGTTTAAAAATAATTAAAAAAAAATAAAAAATAGTTATCTACTCGCCGTCTGTCGGCCCCTCAGAACCAGAACAGGCCTTTCCCACTCCACGCGACGCTCCGATGACCGCTCCATGCATTGCGATCTCGCGAGATGATGACGTAGTGGTCTCGCGGGACTGCTACGTCATCTCGCGAGACCACAATGCACTCTTGGGACCGGAGTGCGCAAGGAGCATCGGTAAAAGCTTCGCCTGGATCCGGGGGCAAACGGAAGGTGAGTATATAACAAATTTTTTTTTTTATTTTTAATTCTTTTTTTTTTTTTTTAATTGTAACAATGATATGATGCCCACATTGCTATATATTACGTGGGCTGTGCTATATACTACGTGGGCTGTTGCTCTGTGGGCTGCTATATACTACGTGGCTGTGCTATGTACTACGTGGCCGGCCGTGAACAATCAGCGACAGGCGCAGTCCGGCCGCGACTTGGCGCTGGATTGGAACCACGCTTCGTTAATTGGTAGCGGCCGGCCGAATCCTGTGTATAAATTGCATTATTCTAAAATCTTCATAAATAAACTACATTCATATTCTAGAATACTCGATGCGTTAGGATCGGGCTACCATCTAGTAATATAATAATGGCTGACACTGTTCTGATATTTGTGTGCTAGAGACAGTCAGTGGCAGTGGTAGGTCAGCATTGGTAAGGGCTATGGCAGTGTAGTTGCGGGTTAGACACACTGGGGGGCACTATAGAGTTAGATATTAGATTGAGATAAGAACTGGTTTCAGCCTGAGTAGTGACGGTTGGAAAAAGGGGCGGGGCCAGTGTAGTGGCGGGACGAGGTAATCAGGCAGTTAGTAGAGCTGAGCAGAGCTGTCAGGTTGTGAGAGGAACGAGTCTGTGAGGAGAATTGTTCTAGAAGAAGAGAGTGAACAGAGAATCTGTGGGACAAGGCAGCTGGAAGATCAGAAGGGTGACACGTCTGTCTTTGAGACTGGTGTGATCTGGGCAGTTGGAGTGGTCAGCTGTTAGGCCTTTAAAAAAAGTCCCGTGACGTCAGGGACATCCGGTCCTACAAGGATTAGAAGCGTAATCCTGTAATTCCACCTCAGGAAGGGGAAAGTGGATGGGGAGCACCGGGGATCAAACCGGCAATCCAGAAAACTGCAGGAATGGAGATCACGGGACCAGATGATGTGTAGTACAGAAGCTCAGGGACAGCTTAGGTGAAACATCTGTGATTTGTGAGGACGGTTAGACAGTGCATGTGATGTGAGGATTACAAGTCTGCAGATACTGTACATATAGTGACAGCAGACAAGTTCCCTAAGGATGGACAACCCCTTTATATTTTTTTTTTTTTAAAGAAAGATTTCAGTTGTGTGAGCAGGTCTAGGAATTAATGTTTCCATTCACTGATATACATATATGCATGTAAGTACGTTTCTTAAGTTTAGCATTGAGAAATTATTTGGAAGAAACAGATCTACTTGTTTTGCTGCATTTTTATGCTTATTCACTTTTCCCCACTAGAGGGCAGTTCTACAAAGGAAACTACAATGCAGGCGTGTAGACACTTCAATTTCAGCAGTCGTTACAGATAATATGGCATCTGCCGACTTCAGTAATATCTTTCCTACAATAACCGGCAGGGCCGGACTAGGACTAAAATTCAGCCCTGGCATTTGAAGTCACACAGGCCCACTTGTCACATGGTGACTGTATAATATCTTTGTACACTTGTAGGTTACAAGAAGTGAAGGGAGTGTAACACGACTATATAACATATAATTACAGCTGCATCCAGCATTGCAGCACAGCCCCATAGAATGTAATGCAGCACAGTCCCCATAGAATGTAATGCAGCACAGTCCCCATAGAATGTAATGCAGCCAGCCCCCATAGAATGTAATGCAGCACAGCCACCATATAATATAATGCAGCACAGCCCCATAGAATGTAATGCAGCCATGCCATGTAATAATAAAAAAAAAAACACTGACTCTACTTACCTTTCCTCTTGCCCCGCGCTGCTCCTGGCCTCGGTCTCAGCAGCTGCAGTCTGCCCGCCCGGTCACACAGCAGGTGCGCGATGATATGACGTCATCGCGTACCCGCAGTGTAAGCGGCAGACAGAGCGGGGAATGATGGGAGAAAGAGCGACAGCAGACGCTCTCTCCCCATCATTGCATTCAACTGTACCGGCGTCTATAACGCCGGTATAGTTGAATGCGGGGCCGGGAGTGTGCCGACAGCGGCACACTCGAGCGGCCCACTACTGCCATCGGCCCTTCTGGCATTTGCCAGAACTGCCCGATGGCCAGTCCGGCCCTGATAACCGGAATGGTCAAGCATGTTTAGATAGTAATGTTGATAGAGAAGGGAGGAGTGTATGGTGACGAGAACCTATAGAGCTATTCCCTAAGAGTTCGGAAACTCGTATGTCTGGTAAGTGTAACAGCTTAGATACCCTCAGGTGCCATGTGCCCATACGGTAGGCGAGGGTTCATCTTCACCATGTGGCTACATTAACTCATCAAACAAGAGTTCTACAATCTGGTTATTTGAGGTCTGGAAAAATGTGGAATCCACTGACCGTTCTGGACCAGATTATAGAACTTTATGAGATGTTAGAAGCCAGAGTGAAGGAATTTGTTGCTTTGTCATTAAAAAAAAAACCTTTTTAAAAATATGATATATTATGAATTTTACATTATATGTATACTGTTTTTTAAACTAAAACTGCATTGTTTTCGGAATCTTATAAACCCCCTTTAACTAAGTTGCGATAATGCTAGTGTTCTCGACGTTGGAAATCAACCCGGTGTCCCAAAGACACCAGTATTGACCATTAATATAAAGATGCCTATGTGCTCTCGCAAACTTGGCATCTCTATTTGAAAATCACCAACATTAGAATGATTTCAGTATTTAAGGTACCTGTGCCTGTGTTTCTCCACATGTATAAACAACTTTAAGATGTGTCCACCAAACACTTGGTCACCTAGTCAAGGTGCCTCTATGTTGTCTCAATAATCCAATATCGCCTCAAGGCGTATGTACAGTACTCGAGACAGGCAGAAGGATATTAAGTAATCATATGGTCATAAACAATAGAAACCCATTTAGCCTAATAAAAGATCACAGGGTGACCCATTTCTACATTCCTATCATAGCAGACTCCTATTTCTCGGTCCCCTCATGAGCCCTGGCAACAGGAGGGGGGGCGAAACGCGTAGGAACAAGGGACAGATAAGTGATCCACTGTGATCTTTTATGCGCCAAGATTGAGAGAGCACATAGGCACTTTAAATTTTGAGACCATTATTTAATGATGACCTATAGTTGAAGGAGCCACTTAACTCTTAAACCAAAGCACTATAGTTGATACTGTGACAGATTTGGTGTCCATTCGACAGGCAGAATTGTCTAGAAATATTCCCATATACTGAGCCTAATTGTTACTCAGCTACCACTACAGCTACACTAGTGTCAGACAATTTTTGTAATGTGTACATGATATATGGGTTTTCTTTTATTAATCTAAAATAAGGGCCTACAGGGATTTTGGGGGACAGCCGACATGGCGCGGAGGCGCCATATCACATTTTATGGTGCCAACCTCCGCTGTCAGGTAGGCTGCTAGTTACATAGGGTCCTCTTAGGGCCAGCATAGGATTAATGCACCAGACTTGGATTTTTTTTTTTCCCTGTTATTTGGCTTGAAACTTTTCTTATTCTAGTGCCATTTTGGGAAGTGTTTTTCTTTGTATTTATTTAAAATAATTTGTAAATTTTAATAGAATAAATTAAAAGTTAATTTTTATAGGGTTTTTTCTTTTCTCTGGTTTACGACATGAATAGAAATGACAGATTTTTAAGTAATGTGCAAAGATAATAAATAGATACTAGATACACAGCTTATAGAGCTTTCTAGTAAGTCACATAAATAATCAAATGGAATAGATGACGTGGGGTCCCCCTTATTTATTGATACCAGCATAAGTAAGGCAGACCACTGTGAGCTGACATTATTGGGCTGGGAAGGTCCATGATTATTGAGCTCTTCCCAGTCTAAAAATACCTGCTCTCTGCCTCCCCAGAAGTTGAGCATTACAAAGATGCTTTAAATCTGGCACTTTCCCTAAGCTCTACCTGATTGCCAATTGGGGTAATAGTTTTTGGAGGTGGTGTCCCAAAACACAGCTGGCATCAAGCCCTGGTGTTAGTAATGGAGGGGTGTCTATCAGACAGCCCCATTACTATCCCATTAATAATAATAAAAAAATACACACACAAATGTACTTTAACTAGATGGTGGCCCAATTCTAACGCATCGGGTATTCTAGAATATGCATGTCCATGTAGTATATTGCCCAGTCACGTAGTATATTGCCCAGTCACGTAGTATATTGCCCAGCCACTTAGTATATTGTGCAGTTACGTAGTATATTGCCCAGCCACGTAGTATATTGCCCAGCCACGTAGTATATTGCCCAGCCACTTAGTATATTGCCCAGCCACTTAGTATATTGCGCAGTTACGTAGTATATTGCCCAGCCACGTAGTATATTGCCCAGCCACGTAGTATATTGCCCAGCCACTTAGTATATTGCGCAGTTACGTAGTATATTGCCCAGCCACGTAGTATATTGCCCAGCCACGTAGTATACAGCACAGAACCATGTAGTATACAGCACAGAGCCACGTAGTATATTGCACAGCGTCTTAGTATATTGCCCAGCCTTGTAGTATACAGCACAGAGCCACGTAGTATATTACCCAGCCATGTATGTCACAGGCTAAAAAAATAAACATACTCACCTAACGATCCGAGGGCCCCTTGTAGTTTACCATACTCACCATTCTGGTCGCTGCTCCTCAGCGTCCCGTCTCTGCGCTTCCTGGGATCCAACGGCGCTGCGCAGATGGGCGCACGGCTGGCGCCATCTTGCGTTCCCAGGATGCTTTGCGAAATTACCCATATGACTTGGCGGTCTAGCGAGACCGCTAGGTCTTCTGAGTAATTTCGCAAAGCATCGCTGGGAAAGGAAGATGGCGGCAGGCGCGAGCGGCTCAGCGGGCAACGGAGGGTGAGTATAGCAGGTTTTTTGTTTTTTTATTATTTTTAACATTACTTTTTTTTACTATTGATGCCGCATAGGCAGCATCAATAGTAAAAGGTTGGGGACACACAGGGTTAATAGCGGTGGTAACGGAATGCGTTACCCGCGGCATAATGCGGTCCGTTACCGCCAGCGTTAACCCTGTGTTAGCGGTGACCGGAGGGGAGAATGGAGCGGGCGCCGGGGACACTGACTGCGGGGAGTATGGAGCGGCCATTTTCTTCCGGACTGTGCCCGTCGCTGATTGGTCGTGGCTGTTTTGCGGCGACCAATCAGCGACTTGGATTTCCATGATAGACAGAGGCCACGACCAATGAATATCCATGACAGGACAGACAGACGGAAGTACCCCTTAGACAATTATGTATATAGATGAAATAAAGACCCCCCCAACACTTTCCTTCATTCACCACTTTATTCAGAAATGACAAAAATCCCATGCAGGTCCTTCATAGTCTACCGAATCCGATGTAGTCCAGGGATATCTATGAACAAATGCTGTGCCTCGTTCTGTTGCTCCATAGCCTTTGCGTGCAGCCAACTTCAGGTCCTGCTGCACAGCACCAGGCCCGGCGAATCTTATCAGCACTGATATCAGTAACGTTAAAGCTCTTCAGAAATTCCAGGTTTTGTGCTGCCCTCTGTATAACACGGCAACTATGAAGAGCGGTAATGGTGCTGACCTCGCTTCTCTTCATAGTCGCTGGGTCTCGCTCTGCACAGTGTATTTCATGTACTACGGCGGACCTGCATGGGATTTTTTTTAATAAAGTGGTGAATGAGGGAAAGTGTTGGGCAGTCTTTATTTCAATAAAATATTTTTTTTGTGAATATTTTTTTAGTAATGGATAGACACTAGTGATGAGTGAGTGCGCTCGTTATTCAAGTTTTCTGAGTTTCTCCAAGTATCTTGGGCATGCTCGTAGATGGTTTGTGAACACATGCAGGGATTGCCTGTTTGTTAGGGAATCCCCACACGTATTCAGGCTGTCTAGCAGCTGTAAATCATGCAGCTGCAGGGACACAAACATAATCTACGAGCACGCCCAAGATACTCGAGATTTTCGAGCATGCTCGGGTGTTCTCCAAGTAACGAGCACATTCGCTCATCACTAATGGACACCTCTCCATTATTAACACCAGGGCTTGATGCCTACTGTGGTTTTGGATAATTCACATCTGCTGACATCAACCGCAAAAGCCATTACCCATTATTAACACCAGGGCTTGATGCCTACTGTGGTTTTGGATAATTCACATCTGCTGACATCAACCACAAAAGCCATTACCCAGTTGCAACCGCACCAGGGCAATCAGGAAGAGTGAGGCTAAGCACCACTATAGGCTTATCTAATGTGATGCTTGACTTTAGGGGCGGCTGCGAGCTGGTATTTTTAGTCTGGGAAGGGTCCAATAACCAAGGACTTTCCCAGTCTGATAATATCAACTCACTGCAGTTTGCTTTACCGCTGCAAGCTTCAAAAACGGAGGACCCAACAACTTTTTTTTTTCATTTAAAGGAAACCTGTCACCCCCAAAATCGAAGGTGAGCTAAGCCCACCAGCATCAGGGGCTTATCTACAGCATTCTGGAATGCTGTAGATAAGCCCCCGATGTATCCTGAAAGATGAGAAAAAGAGGTTATATTATACGCACCCAGGGGCGGTCCCAGTCCGGTTCTGGTCCGATGGGCTCCGCGGTCCGGTCCGGGTCCTCCCATCTTCTTACGATGATGTCCTCTTCTTGTATTCATGCTGCTGCTCCAGCGCAGGCGTACTTTGTCTACCCTGTTGAGGGCAGAACAAAGTACTGCAGTACGCAGGTGCTGGGCCTCTCTGACCTTTGGCGGTACCTGTGCACTGCAGTACTTTGCTCTGCCCTCAACAGGGCAGACAAAGTACGCCTGCGCCAGAGCCGCAGCGTGAAATCAAGAAGAGGACGTCATTGTAAGAAGATGGAAGGCCCTGGACCGGACCGTGACGGCCCCTTGGTAAGTCATAAATACAAGAAGAAAAAGCACATGCTCAAGAAAGGTTGGAACTCCACAAGAAAAATTGTTGCAAAAATGACAAAAGTTTATTTCCACATAGAGATACTACACACAGTTTAAAAACATTTAAAACATATTCCAAAGAGTAGATGGCTCCAGTAATCCAAGAATCAAGTATTGCATACCAAATATGCTACATCATATAACAGTAATGACTGGCATAGATTAAAGTTTTTTTGCACCAAACATAAATTTGTTTTTTATATATATCACAAATGCTGCATACGGATATAATATAAGGAAAAATTCCAGTGTATAGAACCTAAAATCTCTAGGGGGACAAAAACAATGACAGGCTCATGGGGCTTATTACTGTTTCCTTTGGTTGGTATAATAACCTAGTTTTTTTGTGTCTCACAGAAGTGTAAACCCGTAGAGCCTATATTGGGGCACAATACTTATAATAATATGACAAAGTCATGCATAAAGTCATTATTACTTGCAACTAGCCAATGCTGATACATGCAGGTCTAATAGCAATGTTGAGTCTGGAATTTGGTCTCCAGAGATGCTCACACCAG
The DNA here is from genome assembly GCF_032444005.1 of Ranitomeya imitator. Lineage (NCBI taxonomy): Eukaryota > Metazoa > Chordata > Amphibia > Anura > Dendrobatidae > Ranitomeya > Ranitomeya imitator. The sequence goes on from NC_091291.1 coordinate 93,557,930, forward strand.
CACAAACCGTGCCGTAAATCAGGAGTGCCCATGTAAAGACATTGTGTGCCAAGAAAATGAGGTAGGAGAGAGCTGTATACTTAACCCTGACCAGTCCTCTATAGTCGCCCCCTGGTCCCTTTAAGCAGCGGTGCAGCCAGTTTTGTCATGGAGATCGGAGACCCACGCGTTCCGACACACACACGGGTGTCTTTCTCAAGGTGAGTGTGTCCCTTGTGTGGAGTTGTGATTATTTAAGCCGTCTTAATTTCATTTACCTGTCCCGCAGGTGTGGAAAAGCAGGAAGCGGCGGTGGCGTTCACCTGTTTGTTACTAACCCGGAAGTCTAAGTCCGGGGCCATCTCCTTATTGCGCACTTGCGCATTAGCCCCTTTCCTCTGCCTTTCGGTATGCGCAGGCGCATCGACGAGCGGGAGGATGCATCCATCCTTACCCACATATATGAGTCCAGGATCACCTCCTTGTTATGCGCCTGCGCTTTAGTCCATATCGTTTGTCGTTCAGTATGCGCAGGCGTATCTAGGAACGGGAGGATACCTGCATCCTTACCCGTATATGCGCATTGTGTAATTGCATTTGTATGCTGTGTACTTAGCCGTAACTATGCGCTTGCGCAGAGAGCTGAAAAAATAACTCTGTACAAACAGACTGCAGAGCTGATCCCTGCTCCTAGTTGTTTTAACAGGGCAAGGTATGTTAAAAAGATCCGATTTGTACCGTTACAGACCCCATGCTCAAGCGCCCATGCCACTAATATTATAGTGATCCTTGGGCTTCAGCCCTGCTCACCCACACTTCCCGTATGGCATTGGCCCCCTACGTAAAGCGCATAAACATGGTGGTGCCACCAGTGATCCAAGACATACAGCAAACAATCATTATAATGTGGCCATATGAACAAATAACACTTTTGCATATGTCGCTCATCAGTCTGAAATACTCTTAATATTTTGTAATGGCACTAAATGTCATACAGATAGAGGCTAATCAACATAAATTACAATAGTGAATGATTACTATACATGTTCTTTGGTATTTTATCCCATTTCAGGAAAAATTCCCATAAGGAGACTATTGAATCTCAAGGATACTATTTGAAGTCACACAGACCACGCTGTGGGCAGGGGAAAAAAAAAAAGGAGAAGTTGAAGGGTTTTCTCTTATTCTTGCTCCAAAAAATCTTTTTCGTCATAAGTGGCTGGATCTTCAGGATCTTGCATATTTCATCCAAACTTTTTGTGGTAAATTACTACTGGAGAAAGCCTAGAAAAAAGGTAGGGAAAGGAGAGGAGATAGAGGAAAACAAAACGAAAATAAGTGAATGGAGACAGAGTTTTTCTACATGCTCGGTAGTGAACCCACATTATTTATTTATATAAAATAATATACCACGTGATGGTGCCCACTTAAAAAGTTGTGTTTAGGTAGTATTTTTTGGACTCTTCTGTGTAAAGAGTTTTTTCTATAAGTGGAGGCACATCGATTTTTGATATAATGGATTTAAAAACCAGGGAAGCGGCCTGGCAGGAGCAAATGAAGGATATTTTTGGGCCCATGGAGGGCGCTGTGGCTGGGAACAGTAATATTAATGATGGGGAATTTCAAAGTCTAACCCAGGATCTGATTAATTTACATAAAAAATTAACAGAAACATGGTGGAATATGACTAGTCTAACTGAATATAAGAAATTGGGACTGGTACCACGGGGCCTCAGAGTCCAAATATTCCCAGCTTGGGAAGTAGACCAGGAATTTAAGACCACCTGGGAGAAAGGTCTGCAGAGATGCTCATACATCATTATAGATATGTTGATAGAACAGGACAAATTGGTGTCAACAAGAATCAAAGAGGATATAAATAAGAAAGAGAGAGAGCTGGAGACCTTTGATAGTAAAACCCAAATAGAGCCTTTTAAAATTCATCTCAAAGAAATAATTGATAGATATGAAAAAGACATTAAAGGTAAAAAGAACAAATTTCAGCATGATAGACTGGATATGGAGAAGCAAAGGATGTATAGGTGGACACATCAGGGTAATGCGAGAACTTCTATGAAAACAACAGATAGAGGGGAGGTACCAACTAAGACTGGAGAGGGACCTAGTGTTAGCAGCGATTTTTTTTTTTGATTTTTTTTATCAACAGACACAAGCGACAGGGAAAGCAGCATAGAAGGGGGCGAAGAAAACCCAAACACCCGAGCCAGAAAACAACGCAATTTAAGACACCGGTCCCCGAATTCGAAGAGAACCACACGATACAACAGCCGGAAACGGTTTTAAATCTTAATCACCCCCCAGTAAATATAGGCAGTGACACAAAAGAGTTCCGCATTATCAATCTCTCAACGTACCAACTATCACAAGTAGAAACTGAGTTACTTACAAAAGGTCTGTCCTTTTCACCTATGGCCGGCCTTGATAAATTTGAACTAACTAAAGACATCTATCTTTTTTGTAGACAACTAGCTTTTAAAATGTTATATCACCAACCATCACTGGTGGATGAATTACCAGACCAGGATAGACAGACCTTTAGAGACCTACTAGATCTTCTAACTGAGAATGACAGAGATCAGGGAAGGAGACGCTTCAATGGCAGAGTGCCATCCCAGGCAACCCCCAAATTCTCAATGTTTCCAACTATACAAATCTTTTTTGAGTCAATGTGCAGGGACATTAAAGGACTCCGTTTGGACATACATGGTCAAAATAATCTCACAAAGGAGGAAAAAGTAGCATTATCAAATTTAAAGAATAATGATTTAATTGAAATCAAGGAGTCTGACAAGGGCGGCAACATTTTGCTTTGGCCTAAAGACATGTATCTCCAGGAAGCAAAACGTCAATTGAATAGTGTTCAATACTATCAAAAATTACCATCTGATCCAACAGCAATATTTAAAAGTCAATTGGACAACTTGATTACAGGAGCCTTTTCCATGGGTACGATAAATAAGAGAGCGAGATTATTTAATCACAACCCATCCGGTCATCCCCACATTCTACTTAGTGCCTAAAGTCCACAAATCCATCGACAGGCCACGAGGTAGACCAATCATCTCGGGGATAGGGGGATTATTTGAGAAACCATGCTCCTATTTGGATTTCTTTTTACAGCCGTTGGTGAAGTCCTTGGGTTCCTATGTGCGAGACTACTCCCACCTGATAGAAATCTGTGGAGGCACTGTATACGAATATTGGACACAACTTGGGTATGACAACTACATCTTATTTTCTAAGTAAACAGTCTACAGGTGATAGAGCCCATGATCTATTTATTTTGAAATTACTCAAATTTGTCCTAGAAAAGAACTATTTCGTATTTGACAGGGACTTCTATAAACAAACCTCGGGTACAGCTATGGGGGCAAAGTGCGCGCCCTCATATGCTAACCTTTTCATGGGATGGTGGGAGGAGACATATGTACGGAAGTTGGATGAGTTTTCTATACACGTAGTCAAATGGCTACGGTATATAGATGACATTGTCATAGTTTGGTCAGGGACAACAGAAGAACTACATAGTTTCATAGGAAGACTCAACAATAATGACTGGAACATTAAATTAACATCTTGTTTTTCTACCATTTCTGTTGAGTTCCTAGATTTGAAACTAATGATTGACCAAAACCGGATCAGCACCACACTATTCCGAAAACGAACAGCAACAAACAATCTCCTCCATTTCAAAAGTTTCCACCCGATGCACCTAAAAAAAGGTATCCCAAAAGGACAATTCCTTAGACTGAGAAGGAATTGTAGCCGCACAGATGATTTTATCAAGGAGTCTCGCCATCTGACCAACAGATTTCGCGAACGAGGATATCCCCGCAGGACCATTTCAAGAGCTTTTGAGGCATCAAGAGAGAGAACAAGAGAACAGGCCTTAAAACCAAAGGTAAAACCAACTTCAAATACTGTCCATCTGATCACCAATTATAATAACCAGTGGAGCGATATATATCGCATCCTAACTGCAAATTGGGGCATTTTAAAAAGTGAACTGAAATTAAGACCATACATTGGTGACTGGCCCAAAGTAGTAGCAAGAAGGGCGAAGAATCTGAAAGACTATTTGTCTAATAGTCACTATAGACGCCCAACCACAAGATTAAGAACCAGCCATTCCAATAAGGGTTCCTTCCTTTGTGGGAGCTGCACAATTTGTCCTAAAATGATTGCTAGCAGGGGGATTACAATTAAACATCTGCCCACACAAATACAATCTAAAGCCTATTTCAATTGCCGCTCACGAAATGTGGTCTATGCATTGATCTGTGGTTGCGACAAAATCTACGTCAGCGAAACCACACAAGAGATAAGACGCAGAACACAACAACATCTGTCTAATATAGCGACCGCCAGATCAGATATAGCAAAAGGCAAAGCAATAACATCAGTGGCAGCACACTTCTTAGAAGCCCATGTGGGCTCGGGGGATTCCCTCAAGGTCATGGGTTTAGAAGGGGTAAACATCAACATAAGGGGAGGTAATGCAACAGAAGAACTTTTGCGTCGGGAAGACAGATGGATATATGATCTGGATAGTCTGGCACCAAATGGTCTCAATGAGGACTTGTTATACTCTGGCTTCTATAAAAAGAAATGATCTGAACGGCTCCTCTTTGTTTGACCATGGGTAGCAAGCTCTCCTTCCCTGTATATACACCATGCCCATGTACAATTTCTCTGATATATATATTTTTTTAAAACTTTGTCTCCATTCACTTATTTTCGTTTTGTTTTCCTCTATCTCCTCTCCTTTCCCTACCTTTTTTCTAGGCTTTCTCCAGTAGTAATTTACCACAAAAAGTTTGGATGAAATATGCAAGATCCAGAAGATCCAGCCACTTATGACGAAAAAGATTTTTTGGAGCAAGAATAAGAGAAAACCCTTCAACTTCTCCTTTTTTTTTTTTTCCCTCCCCACAGCGTGGTCTGTGTGACTTCAAATAGTATCCTTGAGATTCAATAGTCTCCTTATGGGAATTTTTCCTGAAATGGGATAAAATACCAAAGAACATGTATAGTAATCATTCACTATTGTAATTTATGTTGATTAGCCTCTATCTGTATGACATTTAGTGCCATTACAAAATATTAAGAGTATTTCAGACTGATGAGCGACATATGCAAAAGTGTTATTTGTTCATATGGCCACATAATAATGATTGTTTGCTGTATGTCTTTGATCACTGGTGGCACCACCATGTTTATGCGCTTTACGTAGGGGGCCAATGCCATACGGGAAGTGTGGGTGAGCAGGGCTGAAGCCCGAGGATCACTATAATATTAGTGGCATGGGCGCTTGAGCATGGGGTCCGTAACGGTACAAATCGGATCTTTTTAACATACCTTGCCCTGTTAAAACAACTAGGAGCAGGGATCAGCTCTGCAGTCTGTTTGTACAGAGTTATTTTTTCAGCTCTCTGCGCAAGCGCATAGTTACGGCTAAGTACCCAGCATACAAATGCAATTACACAATGCGCATATACGGGTAAGGATGCAGGTATCCTCCCGTTCCTAGATGCACCTGTGCATACTGAACGACAAACGATATGGACTAAAGCGCAGGCGCATAACAAGGAGGTGATCCCGGACTCATATATGTGGGTAAGGATGGATGCATCCTCCCGCTCGTCGATGCACCTGCGCATACCGAAAGGCAGAGGAAAGGGGCTAATGCGCAAGTGCGCAATAAGGAGATGACCCCGGACTTAGACTTCCGGGTTAGTAACAAACAGGTGAACGCCACCGCCGCTTCCTGCTTTTCCACACCTGCGGGACAGGTAAATGAAATTAAGACGGCTTAAATAATCACAACTCCACACAAGGGACACACTCACCTTGAGAAAGACACCCGTGTGTGTGTCGGAACGCGTGGGTCTCCGATCTCCATGACAAAACTGGCTGCACCGCTGCTTAAAGGGACCAGAAGGTGACTATAGAGGACTGGTCAGGGTTAAGTATACAGCTCTCTCCTACCTCATTTTCTTGGCACACAATGTCTTTACATGGGCACTCCTGATTTACGGCACGGTTTGTGCTGGTGTGAGCATCTCTGGAGACCAAATTCCAGACTCAACATTGCTATTAGACCTGCATGTATCAGCATTGGCTAGTTGCAAGTAATAATGACTTTATGCATGACTTTGTCATATTATTATAAGTATTGTGCCCCAATATAGGCTCTACGGGTTTACACTTCTGTGAGACACAAAAAAACTAGGTTATTATACCAACCAAAGGAAACAGTAATAAGCCCCATGAGCCTGTCATTGTTTTTGTCCCCCCAGAGATTTTAGGTTCTATACACTGGAATTTTTCCTTATATTATATCCGTATGCAGCATTTGTGATATATATAAAAAACAAATTTATGTTTGGTGCAAAAAAACTTTAATCTATTCCAGTCATTACTGTTATATGATGTAGCATATTTGGTATGCAATACTTGATTCTTGGATTACTGGAGCCATCTACTCTTTGGAGTATGTTTTAAATGTTTTTAAACTGTGTGTAGTATCTCTATGTGGAAATAAACTTTTGTCATTTTTGCAACAATTTTTCTTGTGGAGTTCCAACCTTTCTTGAGCATGTGCTTTTTCTTCTTGTACAGGTCCTTCTCAAAAAATTAGCATATAGTGTTAAATTTCATTATTTACCATAATGTAATGATTACAATTAAACTTTCATATATTATAGATTCATTATCCACCAACTGAAATTTGTCAGGTCTTTTATTGTTTTAATACTGATGATTTTGGCATACAACTCCTGATAACCCAAAAAACCTGTCTCAATAAATTAGCATATCAAGAAAAGGTTCTCTAAACGACCTATTACCCTAATCTTCTGAATCAACTAATTAACTCTAAACACATGCAAAAGATACCTGAGGCTTTTATAAACTCCCTGCCTGGTTCATTACTCAAAACCCCCATCATGGGTAAGACTAGCGACCTGACAGATGTCAAGAAGGCCATCATTGACACCCTCAAGCAAGAGGGTAAGACCCAGAAAGAAATTTCTCAACAAATAGGCTGTTCCCAGAGTGCTGTATCAAGGCACCTCAATGGTAAGTCTGTTGGAAGGAAACAATGTGGCAGAAAACGCTGTACAACGAGAAGAGGAGACCGGACCCTGAGGAAGATTGTGGAGAAGGACCGATTCCAGACCTTGGGGAACCTGAGGAAGCAGTGGACTGAGTCTGGTGTGGAAACATCCAGAGCCACCGTGCACAGGCGTGTGCAGGAAATGGGCTACAGGTGCCGCATTCCCCAGGTAAAGCCACTTTTGAACCATAAACAGCGGCAGAGGCGCCTGACCTGGGCTACAGAGAAGCAGCACTGGACTGTTGCTAAGTGATCCCAAGTACTTTTTTCTGATGAAAGCAAATTTTGCATGTCATTCGGAAATCAAGGTGCCAGAGTCTGGAGGAAGACTGGGGAGAAGGAAATGCCAAAATGCCTGAAGTCCAGTGTCAAGTACCCACAGTCAGTGATGGTGTGGGGTGCCATGTCAGCTGCTGGTGTTGGTCCACTGTGTTTCATCAAGGGCAGGGTCAATGCAGCTAGCTATCAGGAGATTTTGGAGCACTTCATGCTTCCATCGGCTGAAATGCTTTATGGAGATGAAGATTTCATTTTTCAGCACAACCTGGCACCTGCTCACAGTGCCAAAACCACTGGTAAATGGTTTACTGACCATGGTATTACTGTGCTCAATTGGCCTGCCAACTCTCCTAACCTGAACCCCATAGAGAATCTGTGGGATATTGTGAAGAGAAAGTTGAGAGACGCAAGACCCAACACTCTGGATGAGCTTAAGGCCGCTATTGAAGCATCCTGGGCCTCCATAACATCTCAGCAGTGTCACAGGCTGATTGCCTCCATGCCACGCCGCATTGAAGCAGTCATTTCTGCCAAAGGATTCCCGACCAAGTATTGAGTGCATAACTGAACATTATTATTTGATGGTTTTTTTGTTTGTTATTAAAAAACACTTTTATTTGATTGGATGGGTGAAATATGCTAATTTATTGAGACAGGTTTTTTGGGTTATCAGGAGTTGTATGCCAAAATCATCAGTATTAAAACAATAAAAGACCTGACAAATTTCAGTTGGTGGATAATGAATCTATAATATATGAAAGTTTAATTGTAATCATTACATTATGGTAAATAATGACATTTAACACTATATGCTAATTTTTTGAGAAGGACCTGTATTTATGTTGTACTTTCTACATGCTCGGTAGTGAACCCACATTATTTATTTATATAAAATAATATACCACGTGATGGTGCCCACTTAAAAAGTTGTGTTTAGGCCTCTTGGTAAGTATAATCTAACCTCTTTTTGTCATCTTTCAGGATACATCGGGGGCTTATCTACAGAGTTACGGAATGCTGTAGATGCTGGTGCGCTTAGATCACTTTCGATTTTGGAGGTGACAGGTTCCCTTTAATCATTCATGTGGCTTAATAGAAAACACTTCAAGCTTTCTAACTATCTAACATCTATTGTCTATCTTTGCACATCACTTAAAAATCTGTAATTTTAGTTCTGCATTCTATTCTGGCATGTGTCTCATTGACAGCAGAAGGATGTCATCTGTGTGCAGGTACGTGTTTTACATGGACTGATAATCTAGTGTGATCCATGCTGCCGGTAAAAAACGGACATGTCTCAGTGTGATTAAAACGGGCACATTGTCCATGTGAAAACACGGACAGGTGCGCAGCCTCATAGATTATATTGGATGTGCTTGTGTGCGCGTTCCCGGTGCGTGTGAAAATGGACGCTACACATCCCGGAAACACAGACGTGTGAAGTGGGCCTAACCCTTACACATTTTTGAAAACAGAGGAATTTCATTGAAGGCCAAATGAGTAGCTTGTGGTCTGGTTTCTAACTTCATTAATAAGAATTCTTATTCGTTTCTTCCAGTGTTTGCTCTAGATCTCCATGTGACATAGTTTGGAGAAGGACAGACAAAAGATTTTTTGTTATAAATCTACAGTACAGATCAAAAGTTTGGACACACCTTCTCATTTAAAGATTTTTCTGTATTTTCATGACTATAAAAATTGTAAATTCACACTGAAGGCATCAATATTATGAATTCACACAAGTGGAATTATATACTTAACAAAAAAGAAAGTGTGAAACATCTGAAAATACAGTGGGGCAAAAAAGTATTTAGTCAGTCAGCAATAGTGCAAGTTCCACCACTTAAAAAGATGAGAGGCGTCTGTAATTTACATCATAGGTAGACCTCAACTATGGGAGACAAACTGAGAAAAAAAAATCCATAAAAACAAATTGTCTGTTTTTTTAACTTTTTATTTGCATAATATGATGGAAAATAAGTATTTGGTCAGAAACAAAATTTCATCTCAATACTTTGTAATATATCCTTTGTTGGCAATGACAGAGGTCAAACGTTTTCTGTAAGTCTTCACAAGGTTGCCACACACTGTTGTTGGTATGTTGGCCCATTCCTCCATGCAGATCTCCTCTAGAGCAGTGATGTTTTTGGCTTTTCGCTTGGCAACACGGACTTTCAACTCCCTCCAAAGGTTTTCTATAGGGTTGAGATCTGGAGACTGGCTAGGCCACTCCAGGACCTTGAAATGCTTCTTACGAAGCCACTCCTTCGTTGCCCTGGCGGTGTGCTTCGGATCATTGTCATGTTGAAAGACCCAGCCACGTTTCATCTTCAATGCCCTTGCTGATGGAAGGAGGTTTGCACTCAAAATCTCACGATACATGGCCCCATTCATTCTTTCATGTACCCGGATCAGTCGTCCTGGCCCCTTTGCAGAGAAACAGCCCCAAAGCATGATGTTTCCACCACCATGCTTTACAGTAGGTATGGTGTTTGATGGATGCAACTCAGTATTCTTTTTCCTCCAAACATGACAAGTTGTGTTTCTACCAAACAGTTCCAGTTTGGTTTCATCAGACCATAGGACATTCTCCTAAAACTCCTCTGGATCATCCAAATGCTCTCTAGCAAACTTCAGACGGGCCCGGACATGTACTGGCTTAAGCAGTGGGACAAGTCTGGCACTGCAGGATCTGAGTCCATGGTGGCGTAGTGTGTTACTTATGGTAGGCCTTGTTACATTGGTCCCAGCTCTCTGCAGTTCATTCACTAGGTCCCCCCGCGTGGTTCTGGGATTTTTGCTCACCGTTCTTGTGATCATTCTGACCCCACGGGGTGGGATTTTGCGTGGAGCCCCAGATCGAGGGAGATTATCAGTGGTCTTGTATGTCTTCCAGTTTCTAATTATTGCTCCCACTGTTGATTTCTTCACTCCAAGCTGGTTGGCTATTGCAGATTCAGTCTTCCCAGCCTGGTGCAGGGCTACAATTTTGTTTCTGGTGTCCTTTGACAGCTCTTTGGTCTTCACCATAGTGGAGTTTGGAGTCAGACTGTTTGAGGGTGTGCACAGGTGTCTTTTTATACTGATAACAAGTTTAAACAGGTGCCATTACTACAGGTAATGAGTGGAGGAAAGAGGAGACTCTTAATGAAGAAGTTACAGGTCTGTGAGAGCCAGAAATCTTGATTGTTTGTTTCTGACCAAATACTTATTTTCCACCATAATATGCAAATAAAATGTTAAAAAAACAGACAATGTGATTTTCTGGATTTTTTTTTTCTCAGTTTGTCTCCCATAGTTGAGGTCTACCTATGATGTAAATTACAGACGCCTCTCATCTTTTTAAGTGGTGGAACTTGCACTATTGCTGACTGACTAAATACTTTTTTGCCCCACTGTATGTCTAATATTCTTGGTTATTCAAAGTAGCTACCTTTTGCTTGATGATTGCTTTGCACATTCTTGGCATTCTCTTGATGAGCTTCAAGAGGTAGTCACCGGGAATGGTTTTCACTTCCCAGGTGTGCCCTGTCAGGTTTAATAAGTGAGATTTCTTGCCTTATAAATGGGGTTGGGAACATCAGTTGTGTTGAGCAGAAGTCTGGTGGATACACAGCTGATAGTCCTACTGAATAGACTGTTAGCTGCTTTTTTTCTTGCCATAATACCAATTCTAAGTTAAGAAAAAATGAGTGACAATCATTACTTTAAGAAATGAAGGTCAGTCAGTCTGAAAGATTGGGAAAACTTTGAAAGTGTCCCCAAGTGCAGTTGCAAAAACCATCAAGCCCTACAAAGAAACTGTCTCACATGAGGACCGCCCCAGGAAAGGAAGACCAAGAGTCACCTCTGCTTCTGATAAGTTTATCCGATGCACCAGCCTCAGAAATCGCAGGTTAACAGCAGCTCAGATTAGAGACCAGGTCAATGCCACACAGACTTCTAGCAGTAGACACATTTCTACAAGAACTGTTAAGAGGAGACTTTGTGCAGCATGCCTTCATCGTAAAATAGCTGCTAGGAAACCACTGCTAAGGACAGGCAACAAGCAGAAGAGACTTGTTTGGTCTAAAGAACACAAGGAATGGACATTAGACCAGTGGAAATCTGTGCTTTGGTCTGATGAGTCCAAATTTGAGATGTTTAGTTCCAACCACCGTGTCTTTGTGTGACGCAGAAAAGATGAACGGATGGACTCTACATGCCTGGTTCCCACCGTGAAGCATGGAGGAGGAGGTGTGATGGTGTGGGGGTGCTTTGCTGGTGACACTCTTTGGGATTTACTCAAAATTGAAGGCATACTGAACCAGCATGGCTACCACAGCATCTTGCAACAGCATGCTATTCCATGCAGTTTGCATTTAGTTGGAACATCATTTATTTTTCAACAGGACAATGACCCCAAACACACCTCCAGGCTGTGTAAGGGCTATTTGACCAAGAAGGAGAGTGATGGGGTGCTATGCCAAATCACCTGTCCTCCACAGTCACCAGACCTGAACCCAATCGAGATGGTTTGGGGTGAGCTGGACCGCAGAGTGAAGGCAAAAGGACCAACAAGTGCTAAGCATCTCTGGGAACTCCTTCAAGATTGTTGGAAGACCATTTCCTTTGACTACCTCTTGAAGCTCATCAAGAGAATGCCAAGAGTGTGCAAAGCAGTCATCAAAGCAAAAGGTGGCTACTTTGAAGAACCTAGAATATAAGACATATTTTCAGTTGTTTCACACTTTTACGTTAAGTATATAATTCCACATGTGTTAATTCATAGTTTTGATGCCTTCAGTGTGAATGTACAATTTTCATAGTCATGAAAATATAGAAAAATCTTTAAATGAGAAGGTGTGTCCAAACTTTTGGTCTGTACTGTATGAAAAAAAAATATTCCATGGAAGTATATTTGATGCCCTGGTGACCACATAAGAAAACTTGGTGATATCATACGGACTCTAGAACGATTGTGAATCAACAAGAATTTAGGCCATTCTTGTTGTAAAATGAATGATCAACTTTAATAGGTCCAAAATGTAAAGCTAAATTAATTTCTCAATATACCTGTGCATGTTTTTTATCTTACAATGCTCCTAATACTTAATTGTAAAGTGCTGCGGAATATGTTGGCGCTATATAAATAAAAATTATTATTATTAACCCCTATCTGACCTCGGACGGGATAGTACGTCCGAGGTCAGAAGCCCCTCTTTGATGCGGGCTCACCGAGCCCGCATCAAAGCCGGGACATGTCAGCTGTTTTGAACAGCTGACATGTGCCCGTAATAGGCGCGGGCAGAATCGCGATCTGCCCGCACCTATTAACTAGTTAAATGCCGCTGTCAAACGCAGACAGCGGCATTTAACTACCGCTTCCGGCCGGGCGGCCGGAAATGACGTCATCGCCGACCCCCGTCACATGATCGGGGGTCGGCGTGCGTCTCCATTGTAACCATAGAGGTCCTTGAGACCTCTATGGTTACTGATCGCCGGTGGCTGTGAGCGCCACCCTGTGGTCGGCGCTCACAGCACACCTGCATTTCTGCTACATAGCAGCGATCAGCAGATCGCTGCTATGTAGCAGAGGTGTTCGCGTTGTGCCTGCTTCTAGCCTCCCATGGAGGCTATTGAAGCATGGCAAAAGTAAAAAAAAAAAAAAATGAAAAAAATGTTAAAAAAATAAAAAAAATATAAAAGTTTAAATCACCCCCCTTTCGCCCCAATCAAAATAAATCAATTAAAAAAAAATCAAATCTACACATATTTGGTATCGCCGCGCTCAGAATCGCCCGATCTATCAATCAAAAAAAAGCATTAACCTGATCGCTAAACGGCGTAGCGAGAAAAAAATTCGAAATGCCAGAATTACGTTTTTTAGGTCGCCGCGACATTGTATTAAAATGCAATAACGGGCGATCAAAAGAACGTATCTGCACCAAAATAGTATCATTAAAAACACCAGCTCGGCACGCAAAAAATAAGCCCTCAACCGACCCCAGATCACGAAAAATGGAGACGCTACGAGTATCGGAAAATGGCGCAATTTTTTTTTTTTTTTTTTAGCAAAGTTTGGAATTTTTTTTCACCACTTAGATAAAAAATAACATAGTCATGTTAGGTGTCTATGAACTCGTACTGACCTGGAGAATCATAATGGCAGGTCAGTTTTAGCATTTAGTGAACCTAGCAAAAAAGCCAAACAAAAAACAAGTGTGGGATTGCACTTTTTTTGCAATTTCACAGCACTTGGAATTTTTTTCTCGTTTTCTAGTACACGACATGCTAAAACCAATGATGTATGATGTCTTTCAAAAGTACAACTCGTCCCGCAAAAAATAAGCCCTCACATGGCCAAATTGACGGAAAAATAAAAAAGTTATGGCTCTGGGAAGGAGGAAAGTGAAAAACGAACACGGAAAAATGAAAAATCCCAAGGTCATGAAGGGGTTAATACCATCCACAGACAATTAAAAGCCTCAATAATAGAGCAGTTAAATGACATAGAAACGATTGGCACATCTACTCTACTACACTTTAATATTATGTTCCTTTTCAAATTCTACATGTAAAACAGTTTCAGATTATCTTGAAACACACTTTGATATAGATGTTAAATATCCATGTAAAAAAAAACCTCTGTGAACATACATTGCAGTAAGACTTTTCTGGGGTCATCTTACATGCAGTTGCAATGCCAATGTTCACCCAAGTGTAATAGTGTGAAGAAACTTGTGTCACTCATCTGTAACATCTCAAAACTGGTCGGCCCTAGGTTTCAGTATGGCAGGTTGTCGTTTTTTATTTTATTCTCCAGCTACATCTATTATTATACCAACCACCCGAGCTGCCGCCTTACCAACCACCCGAGCTGCCGCCTCACCAACCACCCGAGCTGCCGCCTCACCAACCACACGAGCTGCTACATCGCCACTGCCAGAGCTGGCGCCTCACCAACCACCCGAGCTGCCGTCTCACCACCACCAGAGCTGTCGCCTCACCACCACCAGTGGTGCAGCACCCCGAGCTCCTGTCTCTTCCCCATTATCCCCAACAATGTAAGTCCGCAAGGACAGGGTCCTCTCCCCTCTGTACCAGTTTGTCATTGTAAAATTGTTTACTGTTAAGGATATCTATAACCCTGTATGTAACCTCTTTTCACCTGTACAGCACCATGGAATTAATGGTGCTATATAAATAAATAATAATAATATAAGACCGTATAAGACCTATAGAGCTCCAACTTTAAAAGGAATATATTCTAAAGTTAATTGATCAAGGATGTTTGGACCTGAACATGACATATAATTACAAATGAGCCATTCCCTCTGACTGTTGTGAGATTCTAGGTTTTTTGGACAACTGTATGTTGTAGAATCCTATGCCAGTTAGAAATATATTTTTCAGGGGAATTTATAAAATATTGGCAACAAATATCATTTTGATTTTGAGACATTGAACCTGAGGAAACAAAGTCTTTGAAGATTTAAAATGTTGTCTGGCCAAAACTGAGCTCAGTTCCCTAAGAATAGTTGGGTGAATGCCATTAACCTAAGTACCTTTATTGATACTAATTACATCCAGCTTTCTTGTTTTTTCTTATTTTTCCAAGTATTTGCTATAGGTAAGATTACAGCCATGCATACTTTCCTTTGACAAGCCGTTTTCTTGTATTTAGGATTATCACTTGGTTAACTCCTGGAGATATCAGTAGTACAGAGATTTTTTTTAAATGAAAAGGATTGGATTATATAGTATTTTCCCTGTCATTTTTGCTATTACTGCCTTCTTAAGCTTGTTTAGTCCATACACTATAATATTCTGTATCTTTTTCTCTTAAATGCGTAAAGAAAAACTGTTGTGTCCAATTGATTTATTAACCCCTTTCTGACCTTGGACGGGATAATACGTCCGAGGTCAGATCCCCTGCTTTGATGCAGGGCTCCGCGGTGAGCCCGCATCAAAGCCGGGACATGTCAGCTGTTTTGAACAGCTGACATGTGCCCGTAATAGGCGCGGGCAGAATCGCGATCTGCCCGCACCTATTAACTAGTTAAATGCCGCTGTCAAACGCAGACAGCGGCATTTAACTACCGCTTCCGGCCGGGCGGCCGGAAATGACGTCATCGCCGACCCCCGTCACATGATCGGGGGTCGGCAATGCATCAGGATGGTAACCATAGAGGTCCTAGAGACCTCTATGGTTACTGATCACCGGTGGCTGTGAGCGCCACCCTGTGGTCGGCGCTCACAGCACATCTCCATTTCTGCTACATAGCAGAGGCGATTGAGTTGTGCCAGCTTCTAGCCTCCCATGGAGGCTATTGAAGCATGGCAAAAGTAAAAAAAAAAAAAAGTAAAAAAAAATGTGAAAAAAATAAAAAAAATATAAAAGTTTAAATCACCCCCCTTTCGCCCCAATCAAAATAAATCAATATAAATTCAAATCTACACATATTTGGTATCGCCGCGCTCAGAATCACCCAATCTATCAACTAAAAAAAGCATCCCGGCACGCAAAAAATAAGCCCTCAACCGACCCCAGATCACGAAAAATGGAGACGCTACGAGTATCAGAAAATGGCGCAATTTTTTATTTTTTTTTAGCAAAGTTTGGAATTTTTTTTCACCACTTAGATAAAAAATAACCTAGTCATGTTTGCTGTCTATGAACTCGTACTGACCTGGAGAATCATAATGGCAGGTCAGTTTAGCATTTAGTGAACCTAGCAAAAAAGCCAAACAAAAAACAAGTGTGGGATTGCACTTTTTTTGCAATTTCACTGCACTTGGAATTTTTTTCCCGTTTTCTAGTACACGACATGCTAAAACCAATGATGTCGTTCAAAAGTACAACTCGTCCTGCAAAAAATAAGCCCTCACATGGCCAAATTGACGGAAAAATAAAAAAGTTATGGCTCTGGGAAGGAGGGGAGTGAAAAACGAACACGGAAAAACGAAAAATCCCAAGGTCATGAAGGGGTTAAATAAAAATTAAAACATGGAAATAAGAAACTTTGTAATATATCTTATCTTATCCTGGATGGATCCTTCATTCTCAAATTTCTCAATTCTAGAGTAAAATCTGTATTCAGCTAACACAGATTTTCCCATTAATGAAAGACGACAGTTGGTGCTAACAAAGTTCTATGAAGCAGTGTTTCAGGAGACCATGCAACAAAATCTCTGTGTCTGCCTCTAGCTCCTCTCTCCTCCTCCCCACTCCTATCCATAGAAAATTAAAAGCACCAACTGTCATCTCTTATCTCAGTAATAGGACGATCTGTCTTCAATAAATACAGATTTTACCTATGAATTGATAGTATAAGATCAGATCAGTAGGAGAAAGAAACAGATTTCTCTATTTAGACATATTGCAAAGTTTCATATTTTGATGTGTAGTCCAGATTAATTGGGGGGTGATTAAAGCAGAGGTTACTCTTTAAAGAGGATCTGACAACAGATAGACCCATTTTGCATCAGACCCTGGCTTCATTAATTCAGCCAGGTAAGTTTGACTCAGAAAAACAAACTTTAAGAGCTGCCAGAAAAAAAATATTCTAAAGCTGCTGAGTACCTGGCCGCATGGTAGACTAGTCAGACAAGTGAGTCTCCAGCGGCTTCTCCATGCTCGCAATGCCAATGATGACCGGTATGTAGGCAGAAAGCCATCACTCATGGGGAGCAGGCTGGAAGAAGCCACTGGGGACTGGCCTATCCGACTAGCCTCCAATACAGCTTGGTCCATGGCGGCTTTCAAAGTATATTTCTCTCTGAAATGCAGTAGCGAATAGACTCAAACATACCTAGCTGAAATCATACAGCCAGTGTCTTTTACATGCTGCTCGTGGATCGAGCACCATGTATCAGCTGTTGAGTTTCCCGAGAGTTGGTATTATGGCTACTTTAGAACTTGTGCACCTTACAAAGGCCTCATACAGGAACTTGCATTTGTCCTGTAATGTTAATAATGGATAGGGGCCATTGAAAAGTTTGTTATGGAGCCGAGCCTTTCCCTGTTACTTCTCTGGATGCAGTTCACACTACAGAGTCTATCATTCACTGCAGATTATGCTACACAAGTTGTCAAACACCACTGCAGCTCACACTACACATTCCTTCATCCACTGCAGGTCACACTAGACAGCCCTTCATTTATTGTACATCACACTAATGAGCATGTCGTCAATGGTAGCTCACATCATCTACTGCAGCTCCAACTACACAGTACATCATCACCTACTGCAGCTCTCACTACACAGCACATCTACTACAGCTCTCACCACACAGCACGTCATCTACTGCAGCTCTCACTGCACAGCACATCATCTAATGCAGCTAATACTGCACAGCACATCACCTACTGCAGCTCCCACTACACAACACATCATCTACTGCAGCTAATACTATACAGCACATCCACTGCAGCTGACACCACATAGCACATCATCTAATGCAGCTAATACTGCACAGCACATCCACTGCAGCTGACACCACATAGCACATCATCTACTGCAACGCTCACTACAGAGCACATCATCTAATGCAGCTAATACTACACAGCACATCATATACTGCACCTCTCACTACACAGCACATCACCTACTGCAGCTCCCACTACACAACACATCATCTACTGCAGCTAATACTACACAGAATGTCATCTACTGCAGCTTACACCACACAGCATATCATCTACTGCAGCTCCCACTTCACAGCACATCACCTACTGCAGCTCCCACTACACAACACATCATCTACTGCAGCTAATACTATACAGCACATCACCTACTGCAGCTCCCACTACACAACACATCAGCTACTGCAGCTAATACTATACAGAACGTCATCTACTGCAGTTTACACCACACAGCACATCATCTACTGCAGCTCCCACTTCACAGCACATCACCTACTGCAGCTTCCACTACACAACACATCATCTACTGCAGCTAATACTATACAGCACGTCATCTACTGCAGCTTACACCACACAGCACAACATCTACTGCAGCTCCCACTACACAACACAACATCTACTGCAGCTAATACTACACAGCACATCATCTACTGTAGCTCTCACTACACAGCACATCAGGTACTGTGTGGCACCCCAGTAGTTCGGGTACCGCAGTAGGGCTGTCTTCCTCATGGAGAGGATAGTGCAATGTCTGGAGACAAATGAGGTTTCCTTTGGTAGGTTTACAGACACACACACAACACCTTCCACTTCCAGGCCAGGAGGGGGACCTCCAAGCCCTGTTTTAGGGCAGCTTCCCTAAATAAAGATTCTGGTTTGGAGGCGGAGACTGCTCAGTTTGTAGCAGAAGTCTGTGTGCGAGGACAGACAGGAGTGGAGCACAGAGGAAAGAGAGCTCCAGGAGGCCATGAGCAGGCGCATGAGTATCAGCGCAAGAATGCGGGTACCGGGAGCCCAAGGCTTTTATGGATTATAAAACACAGAGCAGAACAGGAGGGTATTGTTCTACAATGACTTTGCCCATAATTACCTGTGGCACAGCAGCACCTAGGAGCCTGGAGTCACCGAGAACAGACCCCAGTTCACACGGCCCGAGCTGCCTGCCATACAGGTACCTGTCCTAGGACAGCAGAATGATTAAAGACCTTGTTGAGATACTTAGTGGCAGCAGGGACTTAGAGACAGAAAGCGCAGAGTGGTAGGCTCCCACCTGACTTACACTGGGGAACTTGCTTGTCTCTGGACTGCCCAGACTTCTCTGCCAGCCCTGTGGTCCAGTGCCCTGGACTGTGGATGCTGAGGTCTTCAGTAAAGGTAAGGAGACTGCAACTTTGTGTCCTCGTTCTTCTCTGCACCTCTCACTATACCACCATCTACACACTGGGAAGTCCTGGGGATATACTTCACCTGTGGGAAGGTATACCATCTAGCTGCCATAACATCACCCCAGCGGACCCCTTAAAGCAGCGTCGGTCACCCTGACCGAATACCACAGGTGGCATCACGAACATAAACCTTATCCCTTTAAAGACCTTTCCCCTTTTAAATGGGCACCCAGGACCACAGACCGGGTCACAGCCACCATGACATCCCCCTGTGAACACCGGACCCAGTACCAAGTACCCATAGCCCACGAGGCGACTCATCTTGGCATCACAAACAGGATCTACTGATCCTGAAAATTGGGTCATGTGCGCCTAAAGGACTGTGGCTAAAGGTACCTTCACACTCAGCGACGCTGCAGCGATACTGACAACGATGTCGATCGCTGCAGCATCGCTGTTTGATCGCTGGAGAGCTGTCACACAGACAGCTCTCCAGCGACCAACGATGCCGGTAACCAGGGTAAACATCGGGTTACTAAGCGCAGGGCCGTGCTTAGTAACCCAATGCTTACCCTGGTTACCATCGTAAAAGTAAAAAAACAAACACCACATACTTACCTTCCGCTGTCTGTCCCCGGCGCTGTGCTTTCCTGCACTGACTGTGAGCACAGCGGCCGGAAAGCAGAGCGGTGACGTCACCGCTGTGCTTTCCGGCTGTCCGGCGCTCACAGCCAGTGCAGAGAAGCACAGCGCCGGGGACAGACAGCGGAAGGTAAGTATGTAGTGTTTTTTTTTTTTTACTTTTACGATGGTAACCAGGGTAAACATCAGGTTACTTAGCGCGGCCCTGCGCTTAGTAACCCGATGTTTACACTGGTTACCAGTGAAGACATCGCTGAATCGGCGTCACACACGCCGATTCAGCGATGTCTGCAGGGAGTCCAGCGACGAAATAAAGTGCTGGACTTTCTGCAGCGACCAACGACATCACAGCAGGATCCTGATCGCTGCTGCGTGTCAAACTGAACGATATCGCTAGCCAGGACACTGCAACATCACAGATCGCTAGCGATATCGTTCAGTGTGACGGTACCTTAACTGTTTTGTGCCAGAGACTGTGTATTGTGAGTTGCCACCAAAATCCGCCATTGCCGCGCCGCGTGGAGCGTGAGGAGGAGGAGACATACCTTCGTGGTCTCTGTCTTTCGTGAGAAAGACTCTGTAGCCTGTTGGAAGTGTATCCCCTGACAGAGCATCTGAAGATTCATATCCTACCTGGCCAACTGTCTGGAGTGGCCCTGAGCTGAGGGAGGTAAAATCCTGGTCATATATGGATAAAGGGACTGTGCAGCAGATCTTTGCTAAGCTCAAAGTTACTTTTGACACCCGCACCGCTGCTGAGATAAAAATAAAGTTCTTCGGGTGTAAGTAAAAAGCCCAAGACAGTATATGGACTATGCACTTAATTTGCAGGAGGCACTCTAGGCTGTTGAACAAGTAGATCCTAACAGCATACATGACGCAGATAAACTTTTGAAAGCAGTTCATTGAGGGGCTTCTATCTCATACCCACATGGCTCAGTTACGTATTCTGGCTTTGCAAAACCCCAACCTAGACTTTGCGCAATTTAAGGACGCCATCTGGGTGTTGCACGAACCTCCACCCAGCCATGCAGTACCTCCTAAGCGACCAGCCCTCACGTACCACCAGGAGGTGGCGTCATATCCTCAAGTCCCTGCTGAGGCCGATTCCCAGGTCCACGATGATTCTCCCGCAGGACTACGCCTCCAGATGCAAGAGCTGACCCAGAACTTTGCTGCATTAGCCCGGACCGTTCAGTCCCTACAGGAGGCCCCCAAGGAGAAGATCAAGCTGGATTCCAGACCGGAGGATGTTCCCTCGCAACGACAGAAGAGGAGCCCGCCGACCAGAGGGAGAGACGACGTTCGCTATTATCAGGATGGACGGCCCATCTGCCACCGCTGCGACAAAGCTGGACACATTGCAAGGTATACTGTCATTTAAAATGGTCAATCCCTGGGGCAGAGGGCCAATCCCCAGGACTAGGACAACCAGGCCCAAACAACTGGTGAGCCAAATACATTGGAGGACGACCTGTTCTCCCCATTGTGATCGATGGTATCCCCTTGAACGCTTTGTTGGACACTGGTTCTCAGGTGACAACTATGCCTTACATTCTATATAAACGTTATTGGGCTGACACAGACATTATTCGTGGCCCTGATGATGATTTTACTATAGTAGCCAGTAACGGTCAGCCATTACCACAATTGGGATACGAAGAGGTCACCATTAAAGTGGGACGGGTAGAGTTAAAGTCCCAAAGGATTGTGATTGTTGATATTAATCGACGTGAATGTAACCCCATGATGACCATTAGTACTAATGTTATTGAAAATTGTCAGAGGTTATTGTCTTGTTACAATAGGTGGCCGAAACAGCTGGTTATAGAGTCCTACAGAAAGAAATCAGGGCTCTGGTACAAAGCAAACAGGTAGAACTGTCTGGTGAAGAAATTCACAGAGTCACAGTGAGTGATCCAATCTCATTTGCTATACCCCCCAGAAGTGAAATGTTGATATGGTGTCAAGCATCAATAGGTATCAGAGGTAAAGACTACCAGGCGCTAGTAGAAGCTGTGTATTCTGATAGTAGGTCTACGATCCTGACAGCCAGAGGGGTGGTTGAAGTCCACAAAGGGAGAGTACCAGTACGTGTTCTCAACTGTGGAGAGAAAGAAGTTCACCAGATATGCCACAGTTGCCAAACTGTTTACTGTTGATAATAATGTGATCCAGGTGGCAGAACCCTTGGTCCCGTCCACCCAGGCGGAGGACAATGGCTCTGAAGGTCGAATAGAAGATTGGTGTAAAAAATTGCACGTGGGCACTGACTCTACACCTGCACACCAGAAACAAGGGGATTACAGGGTGGTTCAAGAGTATGAACGAGTCTTCAGTTAAACACCCACTAGACTTCAGGTAGGTAAAAGGGGTACAACGTCACATCCTCAAGGGTAGTCATCCACCCATCAAGGAGAGGTACCGGCCTGTACCTCCAGCTCATTACCAGTGTGCCAAAAGTATGTTGCGAGAGATGAAGGAGGCTGGGGTAATCAGATATAATTGTAGTCCCTGGGCAGCTCCATTAGTCCTCATCAGAAAAAAGGACAGCACCATGAGGATGTGTGTAGATTATAAGCCGATAAATCGCATTACACACAAGGATGCATACCCATTGCCCAGAATAGAAGAGTCCATAGCTGCTTTAAAATCTGCTAACTACTTCTCTACCTTGGATCTCACCAGTGGGTACTGGCAGGTTCCCATAGCAGAGGGGGACAAGGAGAAGACGGCCTTCACATCACCGATGGGTCTCTCCGAGTTCAATTACATGCTGTTTGGCCTGTGCAACGCCCCAGGAATTTTTCAGAGGATGATGGAATGCTGTCTCGGACACAAGAACTTCGAAATTGTCTTGTTGTACCTGGTCGACGTCACTGTCTTCTCCAAGATGTACGAGGATCATCTGAAACACCTGGCCGAGGTGTTTAAAGCCCTGTCCAACTTTGGCTTGAAGGTAAAACCCTCAAAATGTCATCTGTTGAAATCCAAAGTGCAATACCTGGGCCATGTGGTGAGCTCAGAAGGAGTGGCCCCAAATCCAGACAAGGTCACCGTCATCAAGAACTGGACAAAACCCAGTAACCTCCATGAAGTCTGACAGTTCCTCGGGTTGGTAGGTTATTACCAAAGATTTGTGAAAGACTTCACTAAGATAGCCGCACTTCTGCAAGACCTGTTAGTGGGCCAATCCAAGAATACCAAGGGTAAGAGTACCCCATTTGACTGGGACGATGGGCTGGAGAGATCCTTCACTCGATTGAAGTTGGCTCTCACGGAAGACGTACTGGCCTACCCAGAATACAACCAACCGTTTGTGCTGTACACGGATGCCAGCAACGTGGGATTGGGAGCAGTACTGTCCCAAGTACAAAAAAGCAAAGAGAGAGTAATCGCGTACGCCAGCAGGAAGCTGCGCCCCACAGAATGGAACCCTGAAAATTACAGCTCCTTTAAGCTGGAATTCCTTGCCATCGTCTGGGCAGTGACAGAGAGATTCAAACATTATCTAACCTCTGCAAAATTTTCAGTCTACACATATAACAACCCGCTGACCCACTTAGAGACTGCAAAACTCGGTGCTTTAGAGCAGCGATGGATGACTCGGTTGTCCAATTGCGACTTCACCATCAAATACCGTGCAGGGCACAAGAATGCCAACGCAGATGCATTGTCCAGAATGCCCAACCTACCAGACGTGGGAGAGGATCCAGAAGAACTTGAAGAAGTAGAGCTGTCAGCGTTCCATCACCTTGGAGCGATTCAGTATTCTCATTACGTGAGAAACAGGCGGAAAAACAAACGCGGAAACACACTGAATCCGTTGCCCCACCATGGATGGGCGGAAACGCAGGATAGCGACCCCCCAATCCGTCTGGTGAAAGAACTGCTGACACAGGCAGACTCGCACTCTTGTCCAGATGATCCACAAGAATCACAGCGACTCTGGAAGGAAAAAGGCAAACTATTCATCTACGATGGTAAACTGTGCAGAAGGAACATTGATCCATGCACACATGAGCTAGTCTGGCAGATAGTGGTCCCAAGACGAGATGCGCCCATGGTTCTAGAAGCGTACCACGATGGAGTGGGACACTTTGGATGGAAGAAATTGGAGGTCCTGTTATGTGGAAGATTCTACTGACCTGGCATGAGGAAAACCCTCAAAAAGTGATGCCATGAGTGTGGCCCATAGTCACCAAAAAGCCACTTGAATTGGTGGCCTTAGACCATGTGAAGCTAACCCCAAGCCGGTCAGGCTATGTCTACGCTTTGACTATTGTGGATCACTACTCCAGAATTTTGCTGGTTGTACCTGTCAAGGATCAGACAGCGAAGACAGCAGCCCAAGGCTTCCAACAGTACTTCTGTAGACCCCATGGATATCCTAAGAAGGTGCTCACTGACCAAGGTCCAGCTTTTGAAACTGAGGTATTCCAGGAATTCTGCCACTTGTACGGATGTAAAAAAAATCAGAACAACTCCGTATCACCCACAAACAAATGGAATGTGTGAGAAAATGAATCAGATAGTGACTGACCTCCTGAAGACATTGCCTTCACACAAAAGGAACTTATGGCCAGAAAAGTTACCAGACTTGGTAGTCTTATAAAACCATGTCCCAGTAAATTCCACCAATCATACGACTGCATACTTAATGAGGGGAAGGTCCAGTCAACTATCTGTGGATCTAGACATGGGAGTCTTAACCCCAGAAGATATCAGATACAGATTGGGAAACTGAGAGAAAAGAAAAGTACCGCCAAGTGCAAGAATGCGTAGAGAGAAGTTTAGCACAGGCCAGACAAAAGCAAGAAAGAGACTTTAACCAACATGCTCCTGCAAGTCCCTTGTCACCAGGTGAACAAGTGCTCAAGCGTAAAAGGAGATTACACAAACTTGATGACCAATGGGAAGTGGAACCATATACTATCCTGCCTTCAAACTTCAACAACACAAAGGTCTGCCTTATCAGTAAAGATGGAGGAGAAACTTTGATGGCAGTATCCAGAGACTATGTCAAGATATGCCCTGAAAAATTGAGGAACAGAGAAACAGACCCAGGAACATCTCCACCTATGGAAACAGAGGAAAAGAAAATTCGCACTGTTCTTGGAGATTTTCCCCAGTCTTGGACTCAAGTGCATCAGGCCATAGTGATACCTGTCTTAATATTTCCCTAGCCAGAAACACAAAAAGAAGCGACTCAGAACCATCCAGAACCTGAAGAGACTCCGCACCAACAGGTTCAAGCAGCCAGTATCAGCCCAGCAGTGGAACCAGAAAATCCACCCTCTGTTATTGAATCTGAAATGCCTACAGTAAGTAGTAGTCCCAGAAGGTCCAGTATACCAGTGTTATGTAGACTCACCAGAAGTGTAACCTTAAGACAGAGCACTACACCAGTAGTAGCGAGGACAGTGAACCCCGTTAGGTCACTAGCAATCCCCGTATTGCGTAGGTCTAGCAGTAGCACCAAGGGCCAAATTTCAGCTCGTTACAGGAACTAAAAAACATCAATAAATACTGTTACCGTATATACTCGAGTATAAGCTGACCCGAGTATAAGCCGACCCCCCTAATTTTGCCACAAAAAACTGGGAAAACTTATTGACTCGAGTATAAGCCTAGGGTGGAAATGCAGCATTTACCGGTGAATTTCAAAAATAAAAATAGATCATTATTTCCCCATAGCTGTGCCATATAGTGCTCTGCACCGTTCATATTGCCCCATATCTGTGCCCCATATATGCTCTGCACCGTTCATTTTTGCCCAATATCTGTGCCCCATACAGTGCTCTGCACCGTTCATATTGCCCCATAGATGCTGCACAGATGCCCCACACAGTGCTCTGCACCATTCATATTGCCCCATAGATGTTGCACAGATGCCCCATACAGTGCTCTGCACCGTTCATATTGCCCCATAGATGCTGCACAGATGCCCCATATAGTGCTCTGCACCGTTCATACTGCGCCATAGATGCTCCACATAAATCTGTGCTGCTGCTGCAATAAAAAAAAAAACACATACTCACCTCTCTTGATTGCAGCTCCCGGCGTCCGGTCCCGGCGCCTCCATCTTCCCGGCGTCTCTGCTCTGACTGATCAGGCAGAGGGCGCCGCGCACACTATATGCGTCATCGCGCCCTCTGCCTGAACAGTCAGAGCGCAGACGCCGGGAAGATGGAGGCGCCGGGAAGATGGAGCGACGCCCGGCGGCTGGAACGTGGACAGGTAAATATGCCATACTTACCTAGTCCTAGCGATCCTGGCGCTCCCTGCCTTCCTCCCCGTCTTCTGTGCTGCAGCCTCTTCCTGTCAGCGGTCACCGGCACCGCTGATTAGAGAAATGAATAGGCGGCTCCACCCCTATGGGAGGTGGAGTCGCCTATTCATTTCTGTAATGAGCGGTCCCACGTGACCGCTGAAGAGGGGAAGAAGCTGCAGCACAGAACACCGTGGGACGGCAGGGGGAGCGTCAGGATCGCTGGGACTAGGTAAGTATACCTCAGCGCCCTCACCCCCTCACCCGCCGACCCCACCGCTACCGTGACTCGAGTATAAGCCGAGAGGGGCACTTTCAGCCCAAAAATTTGGGCTGAAAATTTCGGCTTATACTCGAGTATATACGGTAATTGTTTGAATTATTTGTTTATATCTGTTACAGGTTTAAAATGGACATTGAGGTAATGGACAGTGCTTACCCAAAAACTTTCAATTGTAAACAGTTTGACACCCTCATGGTTCACACTGGTTCTGCCCATTTGGCACATGGTGCCACGTGGGTAGAACCTTTGTTTGTATAATCTGACCAAAGATAATACCAGATGAACTTTTATAGACTTGTTTTTCCAACATTCAAGAGTCCTCACCTCCCATAAAAGGAAGCCAAAGTTTATTATTGTTCAAATGTTTGTCAAATTGTTAGCATTATTTAAAATGTATTCTGTTATCCTTCTTTTCCCAGTCCGGGAGTACTGGATTTAACTGCAGCTCACACCACACAGCACATCATATAATGCAGCTCCCACTACACAGCACATCTACTGCAGCTCTCACTACACAGCACATCATCTACTGCAGATTCCACTACACAGCACATCATCTACTGTAACTAATACTTCACAGCACCTCTACTTCAGCTCACACCACACAGCACATCATCTAATGCAGCTCCCACTACACAGCACATCACCACCTGCAGCTCTCACTACACTGTTATGATAAGGTAATTCAGTACCACAATGGACATAGAGGTCAGAGCACATACCGTGACCTGACAATAACCCAAAAACATAGAACGAGCTCTGAGACGTGGGAACTCTGCTGACCGCAATCCTTAATCCTCTCCAACCACACTAGAGGCAGCCGTGGATTGCGCCGAACGCTCCCTATGCAACTCGGCACAGCCTGAGAAACTAGCTAGCCTGAAGATAGAAAATAAGCCTACCTTGCCTCAGAGAAATACCCCAAAGGAAAAGGCAGCCCCCACATATAATGATTGTGAGTTAAGATGAAAAGACAAACGTAGAGATGAAATAGATTTAGCAAAGTGAGGCCCGACTTTCTGAACAGAGCGAGGATAGGAAAGGTAACTTTGCGGTCAACACAAAACCCTACAAAAACCACGCAAAGGGGGCAAAAAGACCCTCCGTACCGAACTAACGGCACGGAGGTACACCCTCTGCGTCCCAGAGCTTCCAGCAAGCAAGAAAAAACAAATAGACAAGCTGGACAGAAAAAACAGCAAACAAAATAGCAAAGCGGAACTTAGCTATGCAGAGCAGCAGGCCACAGGAACGATCCAGGAGGAAACAGGTCCAATACTAGAACATTGACTGGAGGCCAGGATCAAAGCACTAGGTGGAGTTAAATAGAGCAGCACCTAACGACTTCACCACATCACCTGAGGAAGGAAACTCAGAAGCCGCAGTACCACTCTCCTCCACCAACGGAAGCTCACAGAGAGAATCAGCCGAAGTACCACTTGTGACCACAGGAGGGAGCTCTGCCACAGAATTCACAACACTACACATCACATCATCTACTGCAGCTCTCACTACCCAGCACATCATCTAATGCAGCTAATACTACACAGCACATCTACTGCAGCTCACACCACCTAGCACATCATCTACCACAGCTCTCACTACACAGCACATCATCTGCTGCAGCTCCCACTGCACAGCACATCATCTACTGCAGCTCACACCACACAGCACGTCATCTACTGCAGCTCCCACTTCACAGCACATGACCTACTGCAGCTCCCACTAAACAACACATCATCTACTGCAGCTAATGCTACACAGCACGTCATCTACTGCAGCTCACACCACACAGCACAACATCTACTGCAGCTAATGCTACACCTACACAGGACATCATCTACTGCAGCTCACACCACACAGCACAACATCTACTGCAGCTCCCACTACACAGCACATCATCCACTGTAAATAATACTACACAGCACATCATGTACTGCAGATCACACCACACAACACATCATCTACTGCAGCTCCCACTTCACAGCACATGACCTACTGCAGCTCCCACTAATCACACATCATCTACTGCAGCTAATGCTACACCTACACAGCACATCATCTACTGCAGCTCCCACTACACAACACATCATCCACTGTAAATAATACTACACAGCACATCATCTACTGCAGATCACACCACACAGCACATCATCTACTGCAGCTCCCACTACACAACACATCATCCACTGTAAATAATACTACACAGCACATCATCTACTGCAGATCACACCACACAACACATCATCTACTGCAGCTCCCACTTCACAGCACATGACCTACTGCAGCTCCCACTAATCACACATCATCTACTGCAGCTAATGCTACACCTACACAGCACATCATCTACTGCAGCTCCCACTACACAACACATCATCCACTGTAAATAATACTACACAGCACATCATCTACTGCAGATCACACCACACAACACATCATCTACTGCAGCTCCCACTTCACAGCACATGACCTACTGCAGCTCCCACTAATCACACATCATCTACTGCAGCTAATGCTACACCTACACAGCACATCATCTACTGCAGCTCCCACTACACAACACATCATCCACTGTAAATAATACTACACAGCACATCATCTACTGCAGATCACACCACACAACACATCATCTACTGCAGCTCTCACTGCACAGCACATCATCTGCTGCAGCTAATACTACACAGCATACATTAGTTAGGACTGCTCTGATAAGGGTATACCGTGAAGATTGGTAGAGCAGCTTAGTATACATTTTTTGCAAAAAACGTATCAACCAAATACCCTGTTTTTTACATCTTTTACTAGCACTTGCGGATTACTGCAACATTTTTTCAAACTGAGTGTTTTTGGTTTTACTATTCTCTTTTGTGTCTTCTGTAAATAATACTACACAGCACATCATGTACTGCAGATCACACCACACAGCACATCATCTACTGCAGCTGTCACTACACAGCACATCATCTACTGTAAATAATACTACACAGCACATCATGTACTGCAGATCACACCACACAACACATCATCTACTGCAGCTGTCACTACACAGCACATCATATACGGCAGCTTTCGCTATACAGCACATCATATACTGCAGCTTTCTCTATACAGCACATTATCTAAAGCAGATTACACCAAACAGCCTGTATTCTATCGCAGGTCACACTACACAGGTGATGTGCTGCATAGTGTGACTTACAAAAGAAGACATTCTACTTTTATGTCACATGACATGGCACAAAGTCTACTTCATGTCACATGACACAGCATCTACAGCAAATCACTCTAAGCATCACATTATTCATGGCAGGACACACTACACAGCACATCATCTACACACTACATACATTTTCTCACAGGGCTAAGACATTCCCCAGAGGATCATGTGAGCCACACCCTTTTAGAAAAAAACATATGAGCTAGCAATAAAGAAAAAGGGCCATATCTTTGTATCGCAGATTTTTAAAACAAACAAACAAACAAACAAACCACAGAATACTCAAGGATGTAGCAGGAATAAAATAAGAACCAAAACTGAAAACTTTTGACTGGGTGACAGGTCCTCTTCTTTCCACGCCTTTTAACTTTCCGAATGAAAGAAGAAACAATTGAAGTGAGGGCATTTAAAAATGTGTGCAGCCTTTTTATAGTTATTCCACAGCAACAATTTCTATTTTGTACTGGCCACAGCCACAAGCAAACTGACAATGAGACAGGCCATGAATGCCATTAACATGTCATTTTAATCAAAAATAATTATCGACACACAATAATGACACCATATACCATCGAAACATGACATCATAGCAATCTGAAAAGAACATACATTGCAATATAATTATTTCTCTTCTACAGAAAGCCTGAGACGACACGTAGCACAATTATGTAGATTTCAATTTATATATCTTTATATATACTTTTATTTTTCTTTAACAAAATTACATAGCCTTTGTATATATAGTTCTCTAAAACGAATCACTTTCAAGCAACCATCTGATGTGTGAAAATGACAAGTTCTGAAATTTCAATAGTTTCTGTAAAAAAATAATGAGCTTTGCGTAGATTTTTCGATAACAGATGCCATTATTAAGTCTTTATATATATATATTTATATCATGTCATATATGTGTTCATTGACTTCATTAAACACAATCTGCATTGAACATACTTGCCAACACCCCTTAATATTCTGCAATAACTGGGGTTAAATCATAATTTGCAGTGAAAATTGGCATTTCTGTATTATTTGGGAACACTACCGAATAGTTTGGAGGGGCAAAAATGTCTGGTGATAACGATACTGTGCTCCAGGTGCCTGAACAACAAAAGTATACCATGAGTCAACGCTGAAGGCTTAGCATTGGAACAAGGGAAACTCCATTTTTTAGTTCTCGTTCCGATTAATTGGACTAAAGAAACATTTCAGGCAAAGCTGTTGTACAGTGGCGTGTCAAGTGCAGACCTTTCCAAAAAAAACTTTAAAATTGGGTTCTGCATAATATATCGTTGCATCTAATAAAAAAAATAGTAATATTTATGAATATTCTTTTGAAAAACTGCTATGCAGTGGTAGAATAAAACACGCCACAGGAGGGATGATGACAAAGTTAGGAAGGAACTTTTAAAGTATGTGTCCTCTTTTAGTGGCCAACCATACATGGGGATTTGATCAATTCCTTTGTAATTTTCCCACAAACGTTTTGTATTAAATGTCTTTGAAAATGTGAAATGAGAGCAGCACAGACATACAACATAATATCAAAAGCCAAGATAACTTGAGAAAAAAATACATCTTCTTGGAACTAGTCTTTGAAACCTGACAGCAGATTTTTTTTTTTATAACAGTCAAGCCATTAAAACAGTCTTTTCTATCATAACTTTCTCCATGCGACATATGGCATAAAACTCTACACTTGCGATAGTGTTATAGAAACCCTAAACCAGTATGCCTGCCGCCTTCCTTGTCCCTGACTTGCTACACACACCATGGCTCTGACCTAATCAGAGGGAAATACCAGGCACATCATTGGCAAAATGTATAAGCCAGCCCAGTAGACATTTTAAGGTTGATTTTCGAAGATCAAAACTTGAGGCTACCAAACTCGGCATCTTTCTACAGGGTGCATTGTGGTGCCTTTCTTGCAGTTAAATTCTTCAGAGAAAGCTTCAAAGTTTTGTAAGGATCCCATCACCCTAAAATGAGAACATAATTTACAAATGTGAATGGTTAAGAGTCGTGGTCTAAAAATGGAAAAAAAAAGACCAACAACTGTGCTCACTACTACAGATGAGTGCATTTTTTCACCTGCCAATGATTTCTCTTAAAAGGTTTAAAAAAATCCTATTTTGCAAAATTTTGAAATTCTCTCCACGTAGCTACCATTTTACTGAGTTGTAAAGTGCCAAGCAACTGTCTGGTCTTCTGCATCTCCTCTTTTTTCCTTTCCTCATCGCATCCATCATCTACAACCTGCTTCACTCTTTGCTGGGGTTTCTGCGACTGACTAGACCACTGACTTCACTGAACTTCTTGCCATCGGGAGACATGCTGTAGCGTCTCGATGTAGTCAGAGCAATGGGAGACGCACGTAGTGATGTTTAACGTGCACCTCGATGGCACAGCGCTCAGAGGCCTAATCGGTGCCGGAAGCCCCGGCATAGAGTAAAATAGGCCCAAGAGCATGCAATGGAGAAAGGGAAAGGGAAGAAACAGGATGGACCATAAGGTGATCTGCAGGAGTGGTAGGACAGCTGAGTAGTAATATATATATATTCAAATTTTGGCAGATTTGATCATCGGTGCTCACTATCAATCGCCCTTCACTCCGCCATAGCGCTTCTCAGGTCCCTTGGTTGTCTCCTCACTTTTGCTTCTGGTGGGAGTGGCACATGACCACTGCAGCCATTCAGTGGCTGCAAGAGTGATTACTGTCTGGTTGTTGATTACTGTCTCATTGCAGAGGTCATGATCTGTCCTGCAGAATAAGGAAGCAAGGAGGCCAGTGCACAGCTATGGAGAAGTGTGAGAGATTGGTACTTGAGTGAAGTTTTATAATATTTTTTACGATACGAAGCATGGTTTTAAAGGGAAAAAGAGATGACAACTCCTTTAGGGCAAATCTTTCTAATTAAAACATTTTATCGACTCACTTCTAAAGATGTTGCTATGAGAGCCAACAAGAAGGAATGTAATTGTAATGGAAGTAAAAGTTCATTATTTAAGCCTACTTGACTAATGTCAAAAAGAGAAGGCGAGATGTAAAAAACAGAGGATAGAAAATGGAAAAAAAAATGGAAAGGTTGGGAAAGAAGAAGAATATATGGAGATGCTAAACAAAAAGCTATTAAACTGGGATAATAGAAGAAAATGGGGATGAAAGAGAGGGATAGTAAATAGGGGAATAGAAGTAGACAAACAATAGAAGAAAATGCTTAAGTAAGGTAAAGAAAAAGTGGATGAGATGGAATAGAAGCAAGAAGAAAACAAATAGTGGAAAATGAGATTCAAGAAAGAGCAACAATTAGAGGGTAGAAGAAGTAATTAAACAAAAGAAGAGGAACCTGAAGGAAAAGAATAATAAGCTGTAGAATAATATTTAATGCAGACATAAAAAGATATACCTAAGACAAAAGCAAACCATGTGATAAAAGGTAAAGAGTAGACTTTATGGAGAAGACAAATCAGAAGACTAAATGCAAATAAAGAAGAAAAAGTAAAAGAAGGAGAAGAAAAATAAGCAAAAGTATAAGCAGCAGAACAGGATGAGGCAAAGAAATATGAAGAAGAAAGGAAAATAGAAGATAGAAAGACAAAAAAGTAGAAGGTAGGAGAGAACTGAAAGAAAAACCACCAGAAAAGGGACAAAAATAAAGAACAATACAAAAATCTTAAAGAGAACCTGTCACCCCCAAAATCGAAGGTGAGCTAAGCCCACCGGCATCAGGGGCTTATCTGCAGCATTCTGTAATGCTGTAGATAAGCCCCCGATGTATCATGAAAGATGAGAAAAAGAGGTTAGATTATACTCACCCAGGGGCGGTCCTGGTTTGTTTCGGGTCCGATGGGCGTCGCGGTCTGGGGCCTCCTATCTTCATCAGATGATGTCCTCTTCTTGTCTTCATGCTACGGCTCTGGCACAGGCGTACTTTGTCTGCCCTGTTGAGGGCAGAGCAAAGTACTGAAGTGCACAGGCGCTGGGCCTCTCTGACCTTTCCCGATGCCTGCGCACTGCAGTACTTTTCTCTGCCCTCAACAGGGCAGACAAAGTACGCCTGCGCCGGAGCCGCAGTGCAAAGACAAGAAGAGGACGTCATCTGATGAAGATAGGAGGCCCCGGACCGGACTGCGACACCCATCGGACCCGAAACGAACTGGGACCGCCCCTGGGTGAGTATAATATAATCTCTTTTTCTCATCTTTCAGGATACATCGGGGGCTTATCTACAGCATTACAGAATGCTGTAGATAAGCCCCTGATGCTGGTGGGCTTAGCTTACCTTCGATTTTGGCGGTGACAGGTTACCTTTAAGTAGAAGGAAACAGAGAGGAAAAAGAAACAAAAGACAGATCGTAGGATGGAGGAATTAAATAGATAGCTGTGATATACATGGGCACTTACCAAACAAATTTAAATTCAGTGAGAGTAAGAAAATAACTCACCTGTACTTAAATGGACTGTGTACATCTGTCTTTATCGAGTGCCTGGCGTACTCTGGTCGGTAAGATCCACACCATACCTGTGTGCACAAGACATTTTACAGGAGGCCAAGTTATATCCAATTACTACAAAAGAGTTACTAAATTACTACACTGCAAAGTAATATGGAATAAATAATAAAACCCAATTATGCAAAAAAATAATGCCAATTAATATAAATTAAGTAGCTATGCGCCATATTATAGAAAAAGTACTGCCTAGTAATATGGAACAAGTGACAATACCCCATATAATTCCAACAATATTTCTAAGTAATACAGTCATGGCAGAAAGTGTTGACACACTTGAAAATGTTCCAGAAAATGTGTTTCTCCCAGAAAATGATTGCAATTACACGTTTTCTTATATACATGTTTATTTCCCTTGTGTGTATTGGAAGACCACAAAAAAAGAAAAAATAAATAAATTGGACACAATTTCACACAAAACCCCAAAAATGGCCCTCACAAAATTATTGGCACCTTTCCAAAATTGTGGATAAACAACTTTGTTTAAACTATTTGTTGCTCGTTCAAACTCACCTGTAGCAAATAACAGATGTGGACAATATGAAAATCACACCTGAAACCAGATAAAGAGAGGTGAAGTTGACTAAATCTTTGCATTGGGTGTCTGTGTGTGCCCCACTAAGCATTGAGAACGGAAAGAGGAAAATAGAACTGTCTGAGGACTTGAGAACCAAATTGCTGAAAAATATCAACAAAGTTGTAAGTCCATCTAAGGAGATATGATGTTCATTTGTCCACGGAGCACAGCATAATCAAGAAGTTTGCAATCCATGGCACTGTAGCAAATCTATCTGAACGTGGACGGCAGAGAAAAGTCGATGAAAGGTTGCAACACTGAGTTGCCTTGCTGGTGTAAAAGCAGCCCCAAACAAGTTCCAAAGAAACTCAAGCTGTCCTGAAGGTTCAGGATCAGTGTCAGCGCAAACTATCCGCCGACGATTGAAAGAAATGAAATGCTATGGAAGGAGACCCTGGAGATTCCCACTGCTGACACAGAGACGTAAAAAAGACTAGACTGCAGTTCGCCAAAATGTACATGAGCAAACCAAAATCCTTTTGGGAAAGTGTCTGATGGACAGATGAGACTAAGATAGAGTTTTTTGGTAAAGCACATAATTCTACTGAAAATACAATGAGGCCTATAAAGAAAAGAACACAGTACCTACAGTCAAATGTGGTGGAGGTTCAAAGATGTTTTGGGGTTGCTTTATTGCCACTGGCACAGGGTGCCTTGACTGTGTACAAGACATCACGAAATCTGAAGACTACCAAAAGATTTTGGGCTGCAATGTGTTGCCCAGGGTCAGAAAGCTGACCACGGTAGGTTATGGGATTTCCAGCAAGACAATGACCCCAAGCATACGTCAAGAAGCACTCAAAATGGGTTGAAACAAAGCACTGGAGAGTAGTTCTGACATGGCCAGCAATGAGTCCGGATCTAAATTCCATCTAACACCTATAGAGAGATCTTAAAATTGCTGTTGGGAGAAGGCACACTTCAAATGTGAGGGACCTGGAGCAGTTTGCAAATGAAGAATGATTCAGAATTCCAGTTGAGAGGTGTAAGTACCTTGTTGATGGTTATAGGAAGCAATTGATTGCAGTTATTTATTGCATAGGGGACACAACCAAATATTAACCCCTTCATCACCTTAGGATTTTCCATTTTTGCATTTTCGTTGTTTCCTTCCCTTCTTCACAGAGCCATAACTTTTCTTTATTTTTCCATCAAAATGGCCATGTGAGGGCTTGTTTTTTTGCGTGAAGAGTAGTACTTTTGATTGACACCAATGATTTTACTATATAGTATACTGGAAAATGCTAAAAAAATTCCAAGCGCAGTGAAATTGCAAAAAAAAGTGTAATTCCATAAATATTTTTTGCTTTTTTTATCATGTTCACTAAATGCTAAAAATGACCTTTCATTAGGATTCTCCAGGTCATTGAGTTTGAAGAGACCAGATATGTATATGCTCTTTCTTATTTACCATAAGTGGTGAAAGAAAAATCCAAAGTTTGCGAGAAAAAAAAGGTTCCATTTCTCGAGAGCGGTAGTGTCTCCATTTTTTGAAATCTGGAACTGCGGGAGGGCTTATTTTTTGCATGCCAAGCTGGCATTTTTTTCTTTTGGGGTAGATACAATGTTTTGATCACCTGTTATTGCATTTTATTGCAATGTTGCGGCGATCAAAAAAATGTAATTCTGATGTTTTGATTTTTTTTCTCATTATGCCATTTACTGATTGGGTAAATGCTGTGAAAACTAAGACCTTTATTCAACCTTGATAGGTATTTGGACAAAGTTTATGGGAGAACAGGTGCAAGAGGAATGCGGGGAAGAGGATGAAATCAGCTGTCATGTTCCAGAAAACAAGCAAGCTCAGTGCCGAAGTCCGCATCAAACTGGGAGGCGACCTATGACGTACCTATAGGTCATAAAGGAGTTAAGTTGAGGGTGCCAACAATTTTATCGGGCACATTTTTGGGGTTTTGTATGAAGCTATGTCCAATTTGCCTTTTTTGAGTTTTTTTTGTGTTGTTCCAAAACACACAAAGGAAATAAACATCTGCAAACAAAACATGTTTAATTCTAATAATTTTTTGTGAGAAGTACTTCATTTTCTGTAGCAATTTCAAGCGTGCCAACACTTTCGGCCAGGACTCTATAAGTAACAAAACCGTACATTATGCCATCAGTACTGCCAAGTAATATGGAGTAAGTAATACAATACTCTATACTATACTTATAGTACTACGTTGTAATATTAGGTGTTCATAACCCATTAACCCATATTATAGCAGCAGTACTGCCCTCGTGATATTGAAAAAAATGCAATCAATAGTAGAATAATAGTGCAGTCTAGTAATATAGAACATTTGTATAATATACATGTATACAATGTGTGTATATACAATATATATATTTATATTTAGGGATTCAACTCATTTGTAGCGGTCACACAGGCATGCAGTTTCTAGTCCAAACAGGATGTTTTATTAATGCCATAAACTTCCAGCAGAAAGTATTAACAAAACAAAGAGTTCAGAGTCAATACAGCAGTATTAGAAACAGAGCGGTTCAGAAGCTCCAGTATTCAAAGCCCAAAACTTGGCCTCTTGCAGAGTCTAAGCAACTTACACAGGTCCATCACCTTGCATACCTACACCCAAATACTGAGTATTTACAACTATACTGCCAGACAAGGAATTAACAGCTCAGCTGCCCTTTAAAACCAGCTGCACCTCCTGGATTGGAGGGTGAGAATGACTATTTCCGCCCATCTCAGCTAATCATTCTTTACAAATCTGGACCCATATATTGGTCCTATTAACCTTCCCAGCATCTTCTATCCAGGATTCTGCGAGCTGCTTTTCTACAATATATAGTGGGGAAAATAAGTATTTGATACACTGCTGATTTTACAAGTTTTCTCACCTACAAAGAATAGAGAGGTCTGTAATTGTTATTGTAGGCACACTTCAACTGTGAGAGACAAAATCTTAAAGCAATCCAGAAAATCAGATAGTATGATTTTTACATACAGTAATTAACATGCATTTCATAGAATGAAATAAGTATTTGATACAATAGAAAAACAGAACAATGTTTGGTCCCAAAACCTTTGCAATTACAGTGGTCGGTTGTTTGCTGTAATTCTTGACATAGTTTGCACATGTAACAACCCAAGCATCTGGTTGTTACAGTGGCATTTCTTTCCTCACGGGAAGAGTGATGTCATGCTTGGAAGCGAGGAAGGATCCCTTTAATAGGTATTCAGCACATACAACACCGTTCTGACTCCAGGCCAGAAGGGGGAGCTCTACAGCCAACTTCATGGGAGCTGCTCTCTCTGGTCGGGAGGAGGAGTCAGTTGCTAGGCAGTTGCTAGGCAGTTGAGGAGAGTTAGTCAGTTGGTGAGAGGAGAGCGAGGAGTGAGGAAGGAAAGCTGGGGCTATGCAGACGAGTGATTCTGCAGCTCCTGAGAAGAGACTGAAAGGAGGAAGGTGGAAAGGCGAATTGAAGAACTGGAGAGAGAATTTGTGACTGAACTTCCTCCATGCTGAGTGCATATACGCATATACCGGTAGCCGGAAGACCGAGGTTGTAGGGGTAACTTCATGCCCCATGGCAGAAACAGTTAAGTAAAAAGGGCAGCACACTGCAGCGCCAAAACATGCAAACTTGAAAACACGAAATTTGAACTGCATTACTGCACTAGAAATATGAAAAATGAGAGCTTTTAGCGCATAAAAATGGCCATATTTATGTGTACCTCGTAGCCACTTTACGGCATCTCTCTTATACGAGGTCCTACGCTTGACCTACCTCATTGAGAATAAACGTCTCCATCTGAACGGGTACATGTGAAACCTCTTCTTGGACTCAAATTCTCACTCTCTGTGGAGGGGTATTAGACCTACTATAATTAAAACACCTGTGGCTAGGAGGCGAGAGTGCACGATCAGAAGGCTGGAGAATACATTTCAAAAACCTGACCTGCACATCCAAACATAGACTGAGTGTGAACAGGTGCTGAACCCAGAGTCGCCAACTCGTATATAGTTAAGTAAAAAGGGCAGCACACTGCAGCGCCAAAACATGCAAACTTGAAAACACGAAATTTGAACTGCATTACTGCACTAGAAATATGAAAAATGAGAGCTTTTAGCGCATAAAAATGGCCATATTTATGTGTACCTCGTAGCCACTTTACGGCATCTCTCTTATACGAGGTCCTACGCTTGACCTACCTCATTGAGAATAAACGTCTCCATCTGAACGGGTACATGTGAAACCTCTTCTTGGACTCAAATTCTCACTCTCTGTGGAGGGGTATTAGACCTACTATAATTAAAACACCTGTGGCTAGGAGGCGGGAGTGCACGATCAGAAGGCTGGAGAATACATTTCAAAAACCTGACCTGCACATCCAAACATAGACTGAGTGTGAACAGGTGCTGAACCCAGAGTCGCCAACTCGTATATAGTTAAGTAAAAAGGGCAGCACACTGCAGCGCCAAAACATGCAAACTTGAAAACACGAAATTTGAACTGCATTACTGCACTAGAAATATGAAAAATGAGAGCTTTTAGCGCATAAAAATGGCCATATTTATGTGTACCTCGTAGCCACTTTACGGCATCTCTCTTATACGAGGTCCTACGCTTGACCTACCTCATTGAGAATAAACGTCTCCATCTGAACGGGTACATGTGAAACCTCTTCTTGGACTCAAATTCTCACTCTCTGTGGAGGGGTATTAGACCTACTATAATTAAAACACCTGTGGCTAGGAGGCGGGAGTGCACGATCAGAAGGCTGGAGAATACATTTCAAAAACCTGACCTGCACATCCAAACATAGACTGAGTGTGAACAGGTGCTGAACCCAGAGTCGCCAACTCGTATATAGTTAAGTAAAAAGGGCAGTACACTGCAGCGCCAAAACATGCAAACTTGAAAACACGAAATTTGAACTGCATTACTGCACTAGAAATATGAAAAATGAGAGCTTTTAGCGCATAAAAATGGCCATATTTATGTGTACCTCGTAGCCACTTTACGGCATCTCTCTTATACGAGGTCCTACGCTTGACCTACCTCATTGAGAATAAACGTCTCCATCTGAACGGGTACATGTGAAACCTCTTCTTGGACTCAAATTCTCACTCTCTGTGGAGGGGTATTAGACCTACTATAATTAAAACACCTGTGGCTAGGAGGCGGGAGTGCACGATCAGAAGGCTGGAGAATACATTTCAAAAACCTGACCTGCACATCCAAACATAGACTGAGTGTGAACAGGTGCTGAACCCAGAGTCGCCAACTCGTATATAGTTAAGTAAAAAGGGCAGCACACTGCAGCGCCAAAACATGCAAACTTGAAAACACGAAATTTGAACTGCATTACTGCACTAGAAATATGAAAAATGAGAGCTTTTAGCGCATAAAAATGGCCATATTTATGTGTACCTCGTAGCCACTTTACGGCATCTCTCTTATACGAGGTCCTACGCTTGACCTACCTCATTGAGAATAAACGTCTCCATCTGAACGGGTACATGTGAAACCTCTTCTTGGACTCAAATTCTCACTCTCTGTGGAGGGGTATTAGACCTACTATAATTAAAACACCTGTGGCTAGGAGGCGGGAGTGCACGATCAGAAGGCTGGAGAATACATTTCAAAAACCTGACCTGCACATCCAAACATAGACTGAGTGTGAACAGGTGCTGAACCCAGAGTCGCCAACTCGTATATAGTTAAGTAAAAAGGGCAGCACACTGCAGCGCCAAAACATGCAAACTTGAAAACACGAAATTTGAACTGCATTACTGCACTAGAAATATGAAAAATGAGAGCTTTTAGCGCATAAAAATGGCCATATTTATGTGTACCTCGTAGCCACTTTACGGCATCTCTCTTATACGAGGTCCTACGCTTGACCTACCTCATTGAGAATAAACATCTCCATCTGAACGGGTACATGTGAAACCTCTTCTTGGACTCAAATTCTCACTCTCTGTGGAGGGGTATTAGACCTACTATAATTAAAACACCTGTGGCTAGGAGGCGGGAGTGCACGATCAGAAGGCTGGAGAATACATTTCAAAAACCTGACCTGCACATCCAAACATAGACTGAGTGTGAACAGGTGCTGAACCCAGAGTCGCCAACTCGTATATAGTTAAGTAAAAAGGGCAGCACACTGCAGCGCCAAAACATGCAAACTTGAAAACACGAAATTTGAACTGCATTACTGCACTAGAAATATGAAAAATGAGAGCTTTTAGCGCATAAAAATGGCCATATTTATGTGTACCTCGTAGCCACTTTACGGCATCTCTCTTATACGAGGTCCTACGCTTGACCTACCTCATTGAGAATAAACGTCTCCATCTGAACGGGTACATGTGAAACCTCTTCTTGGACTCAAATTCTCACTCTCTGTGGAGGGGTATTAGACCTACTATAATTAAAACACCTGTGGCTAGGAGGCGGGAGTGCACGATCAGAAGGCTGGAGAATACATTTCAAAAACCTGACCTGCACATCCAAACATAGACTGAGTGTGAACAGGTGCTGAACCCAGAGTCGCCAACTCGTATATAGTTAAGTAAAAAGGGCAGCACACTGCAGCGCCAAAACATGCAAACTTGAAAACACGAAATTTGAACTGCATTACTGCACTAGAAATATGAAAAATGAGAGCTTTTAGCGCATAAAAATGGCCATATTTATGTGTACCTCGTAGCCACTTTACGGCATCTCTCTTATACGAGGTCCTACGCTTGACCTACCTCATTGAGAATAAACGTCTCCATCTGAACGAGTACATGTGAAACCTCTTCTTGGACTCAAATTCTCACTCTCTGTGGAGGGGTATTAGACCTACTATAATTAAAACACCTGTGGCTAGGAGGCGGGAGTGCACGATCAGAAGGCTGGAGAATACATTTCAAAAACCTGACCTGCACATCCAAACATAGACTGAGTGTGAACAGGTGCTGAACCCAGAGTCGCCAACTCGTATATAGTTAAGTAAAAAGGGCAGCACACTGCAGCGCCAAAACATGCAAACTTGAAAACACGAAATTTGAACTGCATTACTGCACTAGAAATATGAAAAATGAGAGCTTTTAGCGCATAAAAATGGCCATATTTATGTGTACCTCGTAGCCATTTTACGGCATCTCTCTTATACGAGGTCCTACGCTTGACCTACCTCATTGAGAATAAACGTCTCCATCTGAACGGGTACATGTGAAACCTCTTCTTGGACTCAAATTCTCACTCTCTGTGGAGGGGTATTAGACCTACTATAATTAAAACACCTGTGGCTAGGAGGCGGGAGTGCACGATCAGAAGGCTGGAGAATACATTTCAAAAACCTGACCTGCACATCCAAACATAGACTGAGTGTGAACAGGTGCTGAACCCAGAGTCGCCAACTCGTATATAGTTAAGTAAAAAGGGCAGCACACTGCAGCGCCAAAACATGCAAACTTGAAAACACGAAATTTGAACTGCATTACTGCACTAGAAATATGAAAAATGAGAGCTTTTAGCGCATAAAAATGGCCATATTTATGTGTACCTCGTAGCCACTTTACGGCATCTCTCTTATACGAGGTCCTACGCTTGACCTACCTCATTGAGAATAAACGTCTCCATCTGAACGGGTTGGCGACTCTGGGTTCAGCACCTGTTCACACTCAGTCTATGTTTGGATGTGCAGGTCAGGTTTTTGAAATGTATTCTCCAGCCTTCTGATCGTGCACTCCCGCCTCCTAGCCACAGGTGTTTTAATTATAGTAGGTCTAATACCCCTCCACAGAGAGTGAGAATTTGAGTCCAAGAAGAGGTTTCACATGTACCCGTTCAGATGGAGACGTTTATTCTCAATGAGGTAGGTCAAGCGTAGGACCTCGTATAAGAGAGATGCCG
Source organism: Ranitomeya imitator (assembly GCF_032444005.1). NCBI lineage: Eukaryota > Metazoa > Chordata > Amphibia > Anura > Dendrobatidae > Ranitomeya > Ranitomeya imitator. The sequence continues at coordinate 93,600,490 of NC_091291.1, forward strand.
TAAAGTGGCTACGAGGTACACATAAATATGGCCATTTTTATGCGCTAAAAGCTCTCATTTTTCATATTTCTAGTGCAGTAATGCAGTTCAAATTTCGTGTTTTCAAGTTTGCACGTTTTGGCGCTGCAGTGTGCTGCCCTTTTTACTTAACTATATACGAGTTGGCGACTCTGGGTTCAGCACCTGTTCACACTCAGTCTATGTTTGGATGTGCAGGTCAGGTTTTTGAAATGTATTCTCCAGCCTTCTGATCGTGCACTCCCGCCTCCTAGCCACAGGTGTTTTAATTATAGTAGGTCTAATACCCCTCCACAGAGAGTGAGAATTTGAGTCCAAGAAGAGGTTTCACATGTACCCGTTCAGATGGAGACGTTTATTCTCAATGAGGTAGGTCAAGCGTAGGACCTCGTATAAGAGAGATGCCGTAAAGTGGCTACGAGGTACACATAAATATGGCCATTTTTATGCGCTAAAAGCTCTCATTTTTCATATTTCTAGTGCAGTAATGCAGTTCAAATTTCGTGTTTTCAAGTTTGCATGTTTTGGCGCTGCAGTGTGCTGCCCTTTTTACTTAACTATGTACGAGTTGGTGACTCTGGGTTCAGCACCTGTTCACACTCAGTCTATGTTTGGATGTGCAGGTCAGGTTTTTGAAATGTATTCTCCAGCCTTCTGATCGTGCACTCCCGCCTCCTAGCCACAGGTGTTTTAATTATAGTAGGTCTAATACCCCTCCACAGAGAGTGAGAATTTGAGTCCAAGAAGAGGTTTCACATGTACCCGTTCAGATGGAGACGTTTATTCTCAATGAGGTAGGTCAAGCGTAGGACCTCGTATAAGAGAGATGCCGTAAAGTGGCTACGAGGTACACATAAATATGGCCATTTTTATGCGCTAAAAGCTCTCATTTTTCATATTTCTAGTGCAGTAATGCAGTTCAAATTTCGTGTTTTCAAGTTTGCATGTTTTGGCGCTGCAGTGTGCTGCCCTTTTTACTTAACTATATACGAGTTGGCGACTCTGGGTTCAGCACCTGTTCACACTCAGTCTATGTTTGGATGTGCAGGTCAGGTTTTTGAAATGTATTCTCCAGCCTTCTGATTGTGCACTCCCGCCTCCTAGCCACAGGTGTTTTAATTATAGTAGGTCTAATACCCCTCCACAGAGAGTGAGAATTTGAGTCCAAGAAGAGGTTTCACATGTACCTGTTCAGATGGAGACGTTTATTCTCAATGAGGTAGGTCAAGCGTAGGACCTCGTATAAGAGAGATGCCGTAAAGTGGCTACGAGGTACACATAAATATGGCCATTTTTATGCGCTAAAAGCTCTCATTTTTCATATTTCTAGTGCAGTAATGCAGTTCAAATTTCGTGTTTTCAAGTTTGCATGTTTTGGCGCTGCAGTGTGCTGCCCTTTTTACTTAACTATATACGAGTTGGCGACTCTGGGTTCAGCACCTGTTCACACTCAGTCTATCTTTGGATGTGCAGGTCAGGTTTTTGAAATGTATTCTCCAGCCTTCTGATCGTGCACTCCCGCCTCCTAGCCACAGGTGTTTTAATTATAGTAGGTCTAATACCCCTCCACAGAGAGTGAGAATTTGAGTCCAAGAAGAGGTTTCACATGTACCCGTTCAGATGGAGACGTTTATTCTCAATGAGGTAGGTCAAGCGTAGGACCTCGTATAAGAGAGATGCCGTAAAGTGGCTACGAGGTACACATAAATATGGCCATTTTTATGCGCTAAAAGCTCTCATTTTTCATATTTCTAGTGCAGTAATGCAGTTCAAATTTCGTGTTTTCAAGTTTGCATGTTTTGGCGCTGCAGTGTGCTGCCCTTTTTACTTAACTATATACGAGTTGGCGACTCTGGGTTCAGCACCTGTTCACACTCAGTCTATGTTTGGATGTGCAGGTCAGGTTTTTGAAATGTATTCTCCAGCCTTCTGATCGTGCACTCCCGCCTCCTAGCCACAGGTGTTTTAATTATAGTAGGTCTAATACCCCTCCACAGAGAGTGAGAATTTGAGTCCAAGAAGAGGTTTCACATGTACCCGTTCAGATGGAGACGTTTATTCTCAATGAGGTAGGTCAAGCGTAGGACCTCGTATAAGAGAGATGCCGTAAAGTGGCTACGAGGTACACATAAATATGGCCATTTTTATGCGCTAAAAGCTCTCATTTTTCATATTTCTAGTGCAGTAATGCAGTTCAAATTTCGTGTTTTCAAGTTTGCATGTTTTGGCGCTGCAGTGTGCTGCCCTTTTTACTTAACTATATACGAGTTGGCGACTCTGGGTTCAGCACCTGTTCACACTCAGTCTATGTTTGGATGTGCAGGTCAGGTTTTTGAAATGTATTCTCCAGCCTTCTGATCGTGCACTCCCGCCTCCTAGCCACAGGTGTTTTAATTATAGTAGGTCTAATACCCCTCCACAGAGAGTGAGAATTTGAGTCCAAGAAGAGGTTTCACATGTACCCGTTCAGATGGAGACGTTTATTCTCAATGAGGTAGGTCAAGCGTAGGACCTCGTATAAGAGAGATGCCGTAAAGTGGCTACGAGGTACACATAAATATGGCCATTTTTATGCGCTAAAAGCTCTCATTTTTCATATTTCTAGTGCAGTAATGCAGTTCAAATTTCGTGTTTTCAAGTTTGCATGTTTTGGCGCTGCAGTGTGCTGCCCTTTTTACTTAACTATATACGAGTTGGCGACTCTGGGTTCAGCACCTGTTCACACTCAGTCTATGTTTGGATGTGCAGGTCAGGTTTTTGAAATGTATTCTCCAGCCTTCTGATCGTGCACTCCCGCCTCCTAGCCACAGGTGTTTTAATTATAGTAGGTCTAATACCCCTCCACAGAGAGTGAGAATTTGAGTCCAAGAAGAGGTTTCACATGTACCCGTTCAGATGGAGACGTTTATTCTCAATGAGGTAGGTCAAGCGTAGGACCTCGTATAAGAGAGATGCCGTAAAGTGGCTACGAGGTACACATAAATATGGCCATTTTTATGCGCTAAAAGCTCTCATTTTTCATATTTCTAGTGCAGTAATGCAGTTCAAATTTCGTGTTTTCAAGTTTGCATGTTTTGGCGCTGCAGTGTGCTGCCCTTTTTACTTAACTATATACGAGTTGGCGACTCTGGGTTCAGCACCTGTTCACACTCAGTCTATGTTTGGATGTGCAGGTCAGGTTTTTGAAATGTATTCTCCAGCCTTCTGATCGTGCACTCCCGCCTCCTAGCCACAGGTGTTTTAATTATAGTAGGTCTAATACCCCTCCACAGAGAGTGAGAATTTGAGTCCAAGAAGAGGTTTCACATGTACCTGTTCAGATGGAGACGTTTATTCTCAATGAGGTAGGTCAAGCGTAGGACCTCGTATAAGAGAGATGCCGTAAAGTGGCTACGAGGTACACATAAATATGGCCATTTTTATGCGCTAAAAGCTCTCATTTTTCATATTTCTAGTGCAGTAATGCAGTTCAAATTTCGTGTTTTCAAGTTTGCATGTTTTGGCGCTGCAGTGTGCTGCCCTTTTTACTTAACTATATACGAGTTGGCGACTCTGGGTTCAGCACCTGTTCACACTCAGTCTATGTTTGGATGTGCAGGTCAGGTTTTTGAAATGTATTCTCCAGCCTTCTGATCGTGCACTCCCGCCTCCTAGCCACAGGTGTTTTAATTATAGTAGGTCTAATACCCCTCCACAGAGAGTGAGAATTTGAGTCCAAGAAGAGGTTTCACATGTACCCGTTCAGATGGAGACGTTTATTCTCAATGAGGTAGGTCAAGCGTAGGACCTCGTATAAGAGAGATGCCGTAAAGTGGCTACGAGGTACACATAAATATGGCCATTTTTATGCGCTAAAAGCTCTCATTTTTCATATTTCTAGTGCAGTAATGCAGTTCAAATTTCGTGTTTTCAAGTTTGCATGTTTTGGCGCTGCAGTGTGCTGCCCTTTTTACTTAACTATATACGAGTTGGCGACTCTGGGTTCAGCACCTGTTCACACTCAGTCTATGTTTGGATGTGCAGGTCAGGTTTTTGAAATGTATTCTCCAGCCTTCTGATCGTGCACTCCCGCCTCCTAGCCACAGGTGTTTTAATTATAGTAGGTCTAATACCCCTCCACAGAGAGTGAGAATTTGAGTCCAAGAAGAGGTTTCACATGTACCCGTTCAGATGGAGACGTTTATTCTCAATGAGGTAGGTCAAGCGTAGGACCTCGTATAAGAGAGATGCCGTAAAGTGGCTACGAGGTACACATAAATATGGCCATTTTTATGCGCTAAAAGCTCTCATTTTTCATATTTCTAGTGCAGTAATGCAGTTCAAATTTCGTGTTTTCAAGTTTGCATGTTTTGGCGCTGCAGTGTGCTGCCCTTTTTACTTAACTATATACGAGTTGGCGACTCTGGGTTCAGCACCTGTTCACACTCAGTCTATGTTTGGATGTGCAGGTCAGGTTTTTGAAATCCATGGCAGAAACAGGCGGACAGCTAGATTTCAAGTTACCTGTCCACCATTAACACCCAAGGACACAGTAACAGATAGACCCTGGGTCGTGATAGACATCCTGTAAAAAGGCTCGAGTTACCTGTTGCAGCCAGACTACCACCAGCACATGTGATCCGGTACCCTGGACTGTGGCTGTCTGAATCATACAGTAAAGAGGTAGAGACTGCAACCCTGTGCCCTCCGTTTCTTACTACACCACCTACCTCCATCTTCACCTATTACACCAGGAGCCCTGGTGACCCAGCTTCACCTGTGGGAAGCCATACCATCCCTGCTGCCATAACATCACCCCAGTGGACCCTTTTAAGCAGTGTCGGTCACCCCTAACCGAATACCACAGGTGGTGTCACAAACTTTTATTATTCAACTAACCTCTTTAAAGACCATCCCTTTAACATGGGTGCCCAACGCCATGGACCGGGTCACTGCAGCTGTGACACATCCCTTTAAAGACCGGACCCGGTACCGAGTACCCCATGGTCCTGATGGGTGTTCCACACACACTGCAGCAGAGATTTTGTCCAATTCCTCCATACAGATCATTTCCATATTTCAGGGCTGTTGGGCAACATTGAGTTTCAGCTCCGTCCAAAGATTTTCTATTGTCTTCAGGCCTGGAGATGGGCTCAGGCACTCTATGACTGTTAATTGCTTCTTATAGAGCCACTCTTTAGTTGCCCTATCTGTGTGTTTTGGGTCACTGATATGCTAAAAAAAAAACAGCCACGACCCATCTTCAATGCTCTTAGTGAGGGAAGGAGGTTGTTGGCCCAAATCTCACAATATATGTATGACTTCATTCATCCTACCTCCAATATGTTGCATTTGTCCCGTCCCCTTTGCAGAACAGCACCTCCAAAGTATGATGTTTCCCCCACCTTGTTTCATGATTGAGACAGTGTTCTTGGGTTTGTACTCATCCTTCTTCTTCCTCCAAACACGGAAAATGGAGTTGATACCAAAAAGTTCAGTTTTGGTCCCATCTGACCACATTAGCTTCTCCCATGCCTCCTCTGGATCATCCTGTACTGGCTTGAGCATGGGAACCTCGCGTGCCCTACAGGATTTTAATCCATGACAGAGTAGTATGTTACCAATGATAATGTGTGAGACTGTAGTTCCAGCTCTCTTCAGATCATTGACCAGGTCCTCCCGTGTAGTTCTGGGCTGATACCTGACCTTTCTCAAAATCATCTTAAGCCCATCAGGCGAGATCTTACATGGAGCCCCAGACCAAGGAAGATTGATAGTCATCTTCTGTTTCTTTTATTTTTTAATAATTGTGCCAACAGTTGTTGCCTTCTCACCAAGCTGCTTGCCTATTGTCCTGTAGCACCTGCCAGCCTTGTATAGGTATAGAATTTTGTCCATGGTGTCCTTAGACAACTCTTTGGTCTTGGCCATGGTGGAGAGGTTGATTAAGTGCGTGGACAGGTGTTTTTTATATGGGTAATGTGTTCAAACAGGTGCAATTAATACAGGTAATGAGTGCAGAGTATGAGGGCTTCTTAAAGAAAAACGAACAGGTCTGTGAAAGATAGAATTCTTGATGGTTGGTAGGCGATCAAATAATTGTTTCATGCAATAAAATCCAATTTAATTAATTCAAAATTATAAAATGTGATTTTCTCTTTTTTTATTTTTAGATTCTGTCTCTCACAAGTGAAGTGTATGTATGATAAAAATTACAGACCTCTCCATTCTTGGGTGGGAAAAGTTGCAAAAACGGCAGTGCATCAAATACTTATTTTCCTCACTGTATATATAACAATTACCTACATTTATCCAACAATACACAACATGAAAAAAGTAACAATATCTGAAATTGTACTAATAGCTTTCATTTATAAAATGGAAAAAAAGTATCTAAAACCCATTTTAGACCAATACTACTGCCCAGCAATATGGAATAACAAGGTATCATCCATATTATAGTAACAGTACTGCCTGGTGATATGGAATAGGCATCAATACCCCATGTTATACTAACAGCACTTTCTAGTAATATGAAATAAGTATTTCTAACCAGTACTATTTTACTAAATGATAATATCTATAGCCTATGTTATATGAACAGTACTGCAAAAAGTTTAAAAGATCACCTGTGCAAAGTTCAGGAAAAAGAGCTGCTTGTGCGTCAGGTCCAGTCCGGGGAGCCTGGGTTCTTTGCCGTGTCTCTCCACCCATTTCAGATATGCCTATAAGTCAACCATGAAGATGTAATCATCTACACCATTGTCATCAAATCTAAAGACTCTATAACCGGGGTCATCTATGGCCAACCCATCAGTAAATGTTTATGCTTTTGGTGAGTAGTTGTCTTGTATTTAGAGTAATATTTAGAGCAGTAATTCTCGGGAGTGCAATGGACCTAAGTTTTAGTTTGTATTGGGGCCCAGGAGCTTCAAGTAATACCTCCACCCTATAGACTTACGTCCTTAATATACAAAGGAAACTCTTGCTGGCGATCAAAAGTAAATAAAAAATAAAAATGACCAATATACAGAGACCCGAACTCGCCAGCTGCATGATTAGGCTGACGCTGTAACTAACTCGTCATGAAAGATTGCAGATTTGACCACATTAAATAGTGAGTCGCTTCATAAAAACCATGAAGAACATTAATTATTGTGACCTTTCAATGTCAGAACTTTGTAATCCTCCATCCATTTCCACCGGCAATAACAGGGTTGAAGAAAAAAAAAAAAAACACCTCATCATGGTTTACCTTGTAAGCCTGTCGGACTCCGCCATTATCTGCAATATTTTCTCCTAGGGTAATGACACCGCTTACCTAAAAAATGAGAAATCATGAATTTATATCATTTATGTCTTCTAAAAAGACTTGTCATCTTTCTAAAATCACACATTATATTGATGCTCTAATAAAAGGTTTCTGGTCGACGGATCGGTAAACAGGCAAAGCAAAGCAAGACTTTCCCTTTCACTACCCCAACTCTTGGTTTTGTTGCTCTGGATTAGTTTCATACATGACTAAGGAATAAACCACACTAATATATATATATATATTTTTTTTTTAAAGAAATATGATTAAAAATAGTATTTTATTTAAATTTTAACCCATTTAATCACCTTCATATTCTCTACTTATAGCACATGCTCCAGTGGGATAACTTTGTCAATAAATACTATAGAAAAGTACCCAACCACCTTGCACTATTGATTTAGTATTATATTGCAAAGTAACAAATCGTATAGTTACAAGGTTACATAGGTTGAAAAAATGCTAAGGTCTATCGAGTTCAACCTTTCTCAACCAGTTATACATTCTCTATCACTAGATTATTTACAGCCCACAATGTTATTTGTTGTGGGGAAAGCATCCAGACCTTTTTTAAAGCTGTTATAGTGTCTGCCATTACTACCGCTTGTGGTCAGCATTCCACAGTCTGCTCTAACTGTAAAGAACCCTTTCCTGTGTAGCTGCCGGGATCACTTTTCTTCCACCTCTAATGAGTGCCCCCTGGTCCTTAGTAGTGTCCTAAGAAGGAATAAGTCATGTGCCAGTGCTCTGTACTGATTATACATGTAATTGAGATTTCCTCTGAGGCGGTTTTTTCTAAGCTAAAGAAGCCCACCTTTTCCAACCTCTCCTCATATGAGAGGCCTCCATGTCTCGTAATAATCTAGTTGCAGCCTTTCAACTGACTCAAACTTCTGAATATCCTTTTAAAATGTGTAGCCCAAAACTGGATCCCATATTCAAGATGTGGCCTCAAAAGTGATTTATAGAGGATTTTATCTCTTTCTGTATACAGTAGTATTCAAAATAATAGCAGAGTGTTCAAAACACGAGTTAATCACAAAATCTTTATACTAGTTGTTATTTCCAGCACTGGGACATTGCACACTGTTTTCTCATTCAAAACATGAAGAGAAATATATATAATTTTTAACTACTTTACAGAAAATAACAAAACAGTAACATTGGGCTGTTAAAGGGAACCTGTCACCCCGTTTTTTCAGATTGAGCTATAAATACTGTTAAATAGATGCAAACTCGGCTTTGGGAAAATGGCCGCCGCGATCTCTTGTGCGCACGCGCGGCATCCCGCGGCCATTTTCCTGAAGCCCCGTGCAGCAGAGCACTCCATCTGCGCACGCGCGGCCCCAGGAAGATGGCCGCCCCCACCGATGAAAGGGATGACAGCGCAGATCGCGCGCTGTGTCTTCACGTGGGCGCAGGGAATTCGGAACTTGGACATGCGCACACCACTACGCCACCAACGTAAAGCTGGGGAAGAAAAGAGCACTGTGAACACGCCCGCCCGACCTGACCAGCCTGATTGACAGGCGAAAATGGCGACTTTGGTAATGTATTTCTCAGCATAGGTGGGGAATCAGGGTACACTACATACACTATAGTAACGCACAGCGCAGGCCCTATTTAACAGTATTTATAGCTCAATCTGAAAAAACGGGGTGACAGGTTCCCTTTAAAACAAAAATAGCAGTGTCTGCATTTGTCTTTGCAAACTCACAATGTGTACTATTTTTTTATGACGATTTAACATTCCTGTGAATCATTGACCTAATATTTAGTTGAACACCCACAGTTTATTAGAACAGCTTCACATCTATGTCGCATAGAGTCAACCAACTTCTGGCTCCTGTCCCCTGTTATTCCAGCCCAGGATGCTTGGACTTCATCACACAATTTTTGGACATTTGTTGGCTTTGCCTCAGAAATGGCATTTTTGGTGTCACCCCACAAATTTTCTATCGGATTAAGATTCGGGGATTGGGCTGACCACTCCATATCCTCATTTTTATTGGACTGGAACCAAAATTCTGCTCATTTACTGATGTATTTAGGGTCGTTGTTGTGTTGAAACACCATTTCAAGGGCATAGCCTCTTCAGTGTAAGGCAACATGACCTCTGCAAGTATTTTAATATATACAAACTGGTCGATGACCCCTGGTACGCGGTAAATAGGTCCAGCACCATAGTAAGAGAAGCCTGCCCATATCATGATGCTTGCACCACCAGGCTTCACTGTCTTCAGAGTGTACTGTGGCTTGAATGCAGAGTTTGGGGGTCGTCTGACGAACTGTCTGTGGCATTGGGACCCAAAAAGAACAATTTTACTTTCATCAGTCCACAAAATATTTCTCCATTTCTCTTTAAGCCAGTTGATGTGTTCTTTGGCAAATTGTATCAGCTTCAGTACATGTCTTTTTTTCTTAACAGAGGGACTTTGCAGGGACTTCTTACTAAGAGATTAGCTTCACACAGGCGTCTTCTAACTGTCATAGAACTCACAGGTAACTTGAGACTGTCTTTGATCATCCTAGAGATGATCATTGGCTGAGCCTTTGCCATTCTGGTGGTCTTCCATTTTCTTCCACATCTCAATCATCATGATTGATCTCACTAATTGAAGTCCACACTTCTATTATTTTGAACACAGCCGGTTTTCAATTAATTATTCTAATACACAGACTCAAAAACATGCAGATCATGAGTGCGCTGTCTGTTGGTTTTTTAGAATCTACTGCACCAACTGGTAATTTTTTGACTGGTGGTAATTAGAGTTGAGCGACCTTGACCTTTTTAGAGTCGAGCCGGGTTTTGCGAAACCCGACTATGTCCAAAGTCGGGTCGAGTGAAATCGGCCGATTATGACGTAAAGTCGGGATCGACCGAAACACGAAACCCAATGCAAGTCAATGGGGCAGCATAGTCGGCAGTGAGTGGGGGCCAGGAAAACACCTAGAGTGCCCATTTTAATGTCAAAACCATCCATTCTTCTTAATGAAGCTTGTCAAGCGTAATTTACCTTAAAATAATTGGAAGGCATTTGAAATTGGGGGTCATTTGGCTAAAGTTGTGGGGGGTAGGGCTGGTTCAAGTAATTAGTGGGCCCAGTAAATCTGGACCACGTCACGGCAGTGGAGCAGGGAGAGGTAAGTATTTCAACTTTGCAAGTGCTGTGATCCTGAGCAAGCAGGGGGGGCCCACTCGTTGGCATTGGCACTGGCACAGGGCCCCTCAAAGTACAGCGGTGTGTTTGCACGGCGGGGGCGCCTCCCACCGGCAGCAACACTTTTGCGTACTATGAGAGGCCCTGTGCCAGTGACGTCGCCAACTAGTATTCCTCCCCCCACCTGATGAAGGAACCTGCACTTTCATCTGCACCTTCCTCTTTGTCCCCGTGTAAGGTGGTATGGTATGCGGGAAGAGCAACCTGACTTTCAGCAGGGTCACAATGTTGTTGTGTAGCGTGCACGGGGAATGTTGCGTTATGGGTCAATGTACCAGCAGACTCATCTATCACTGGCTGGGCAATGGGCACGATGAAGTGGAAACACAGATATAGGCCCAAAGAATAAAGTGGGCTAAATGCAGTTCAAAATTGGTAACACAGGAATAACCAGGGGGCATTGCAGTGGAGGACAACTGGAATGAGAGGCTGACACAGAGAGTAGGGCCAAATCAGTAAGTAGTCGAAATGCAGTTCAAAATTGGCAACCGTAGTAAACAGGCGGCACAGCTTTGTTCAGTGGAGGAGAACAGCAAGGAGTGGCAGACACCGATAGTAGGCCCCAACCCAACTAGTAGGCCAAATGCAGTCTAACATTAACAACTACTTAACGAGAGGCTGAAAATGGAATTTCAGGACAGGAAACCAGGAGAACAGCAAGGAGTGGCAGACACCGATAGTAGGCCCCAAACCAACTAGTACGCCAAATGCAGTTGTTCCATTTAACCACAATTTAATGAGAGCCTGAAGATAGAAGCTCAGGAAAGGCAACCTGGGGAACACCTTGGAGTGTAACACACCATCTCTCTCCACCCCATACCCATTTTGTAGGCCTAATGCTGTGTACTTTTCTACAACTACTAAACGAGAGTCGGAAGACCGAAGCAATGGCAAGGAAACCTGGGGAACACCTTGGAGTGTAACACACCATCTCTCTCCACCCGATACCCATTTTGTAGGCCTAATGCAGTGTAGTTTTCTACAACTACTAAACGAGAGTCGGAAGATCGAAGCAATGGCGAGGAAACCTGGAGAACACCTTGGAGTGTAACACACCATCTCTCTCCACCCCATTCCCCATTTTTTAGGCCTAATGCAGCCTACTTTCCGACACCTACTAAACGAGAGCATGAAGATCGAAGCTCAGGAAAGGCAACCTGGGGAACACCTTGGAGTGTAACAACAACCTCTCTCTACACCACGGAAGGGCTGATTCTTAGGAAGGAAGGCTGTTGTAAATAAGCATTGCGCGTCCGAGGGTGATTATATTCTTATTCGGTATCTACTCACCCTCGGACGCGCCATGCTTCTTGATTTGTAATTAATGTTTATTTGCAATGTGCTTTTGACTTACTCAATTATTTTTTTAATTATTGATTTTATTAAATTAATAGTTTAACATCTTATTGGAAATAATTTAAAGGAGACGCGACAGGACAACACTCGGTGGATGCCATATCTGTGTTAACAACTCCAAAAAACTTTCAGTTAACTTCTTGCAGGAGAAAGAAATTGTAGCTGTTGGACCTTTGTAGTACAGTTCCAGATATTTGTTGTGTGTTTGTTTTGATTGTTAAAATGTCTGCATTTGAGATCTCAACACGATCTTATTTTTTATAATCAAATTAATTTTTTAAATATTTTATTAGGTTGGTTCAAGGGGTACACGGGCCGCAGTAGACAGGTCAGTGGAGGCCTAGTGGAAGGAGTGACCGCAGACAGGCATCGAAGGCCTAAAATAATCACACATGGCTGTAGGCAATTTTAAATTGGTTCCAGGGGTACACGGGCAGCAGTGGTGTGGTCAGTGGAGGCCTAGTGGAAGGAGTGACCACAGACAGGCATCGAAGGCCTAAAATATTAACACATGGCTGTAGGCAATTTTAAATTGGTTCCAGGGGTACTTGGGCAGCAGTGCCCTGGTCAGTGTAGTAGTAGTTGAAAGAATGGACCGCAGACAGGCATCGAAGGCCTAAAATAAAAAAATTGGGCTGGCTGTAGGCAATTTTAAATTGGTTCCAGGGGTACACGGGCAGCAGTGGTGTGGTCAGTGGAGGCCTAGTGGAAGGAGTGACCGCAGACAGGCATCGAAGGCCTAAAATAATAACACATGGCTGTAGGCAATTTTAAATTGGTTCCAGGGTTACACGGGCAGCAGTGGTGTGGTCAGTGGAGGCCTAGTGGAAGGAGTGACCGCAGACAGGCATCGAAGGCCTAAAATAATCACACATGGCTGTAGGCAATTTTAAATTGGTTCCAGGGGTACACGGGCAGCAGTGGTGTGGTCAGTGGAGGCCTAGTGGAAGGAGTGACCACAGACAGGCATCGAAGGCCTAAAATATTAACACATGGCTGTAGGCAATTTTAAATTGGTTCCAGGGGTACTTGGGCAGCAGTGCCCTGGTCAGTGTAGTAGTAGTTGAAAGAATGGACCGCAGACAGGCATCGAAGGCCTAAAATAAAAAAATTGGGCTGGCTGTAGGCAATTTTAAATTGGTTCCAGGGGTACACGGGCAGCAGTGGTGTGGTCAGTGGAGGCCTAGTGGAAGGAGTGACCGCAGACAGGCATCGAAGGCCTAAAATAATAACACATGGCTGTAGGCAATTTTAAATTGGTTCCAGGGGTACACGGGCAGCAGTGGTGTGGTCAGTGGAGGCCTAGTGGAAGGAGTGACCACAGACAGGCATCGAAGGCCTAAAATATTAACACATGGCTGTAGGCAATTTTAAATTGGTTCCAGGGGTACACGGGCAGCAGTGGTGTGGTCAGTGGAGGCCTAGTGGAAGGAGTGACCACAGACAGGCATCGAAGGCCTAAAATATTAACACATGGCTGTAGGCAATTTTAAATTGGTTCCAGGGGTACACGGGCAGCAGTGGTCTGGTCAGTGGAAGTCTAGTGGAAGGAGTGACCGCAGACAGGCTTCGAAGGCCTAACATAACAAAAATGTCAAAACAATGGTATTGTCAGTGCCAGGCATTGAAGGATGTCAGCGCCTAGACTACACATTGGTGAAGCTGTGAGAGATAATTTTGCTAGTGGTAGAGCACTGTTTGAGCTGGGGGGGGGGGAACTGGCTTGTGGCCGGCGGTACAGGCACAGGGCCCCTCATATTACAACGGTGAGTCTGACGTTGGGTGCGCACCACCACCGCCAGAGACACTTTATTGTACTATGAGGGACCCAGTGGCAGTGCCGTCGACCAAAAGCGGCCACACCCACCTCTTCAGACAAACAGCACTCTCAAGGGTCCAAGCGCAAAGTGGCGATAGCACGACCCCGTGTGGGGAGTTTGGCCATTTCGTGAGGTGGAAACATGTCGTATGCTGGACAATCAGGTGAAGAAAATTACGAGATTGGAAAAGTCATTCAGAATAGTCCACAGGCAAGACCTTTTCATAGGAAAGCTAGGTGTCAGCCGGGCAGGGTGGGGCAAAAGATTTTGAAATCCAGTTGTGGTTCATTTTAATGAAGGTTAGATCATCTACATTTTGGGTAGCCAGACGAGTCCTTTTTTCTGTTAGTATTGAACCTGCAGCACTGAATACTCTTTCTGATAGGACACTAGCTGCCGGGCAAGCAAGCTCCTGCAATGCATATTCTGCCAATTCTGGCCAGGTGTCTAATTTGGATGCCCAGTAATCAAATGGGAATGACGGTTGAGGGAGAACGTCGATAAGGGATGAAAAATAGTTTGTAACCATACTGGACAAATGTTGTCTCCTGTCACTTTGAATTGATGCTGCAGTACCTGTCCTGTCTGCGGTCATAGAAAAATCACTCCACAACCTGGTCAGAAAACCCCTCTGGCCAACGCCACTTCTGATTTCTGCCCCTCTAACACCTCTGGTCTGCTGGCCCCTGGAGCTCGTGTGAGAACGATCACGGGCGCTGTGTGCAGGGAATGCCAGAAGCAAACGGTCAACAAGAGTTGATTGTTTTGTTGCTAATATTAGTTCCAAGTTCTCATGTGGCATAATATTTTGCAATTTGCCTTTATAGCGAGGATCAAGGAGGCAGGCCAACCAGTAATCGTCATCGTTCATCATTTTTGTAATGCGTGTGTCCCTTTTGAGGATACGCAAGGCATAATCCGCCATGTGGGCCAAAGTTCCCATTGTCAAATCTGCGGTTGTGCTTGGTTGAGGGGCAGTTGCAGGCAAATCTACGTCACTTGTGTCCCTCAAAAAACCAGAACCCGGCCTTGCCACGCCACCAATTTCCCGTGCCCCCGGGAAAGCTTCCTCATTAAAAATATACTCATCCCCATCATCCTCCTCATCCTCCACCTCCTCTTCGCCCGGTACCTCGTCATGTACACTGCCCTGACCAGACAATCGCTGACTGTCATCAAGGCTTTCCTCTTCCTCTGGTGCAGACGCCTGATCCTTTATGTGCGTCAAACTTTGCATCAGCAGACGCATTAGGGGGATGCTCATGCTTATTATGGCGTTGTCTGCACTAACCAGCCGTGTGCATTCCTCAAAACACTGAAGGACTTGACACATGTCTTGAATCTTCGACCACTGCACACCTGACAACTCCATGTCTGCCATCCTACTGCCTGCCCGTGTATGTGTATCCTCCCACAAAAACATAACAGCCCGCCTCTGTTCGCACAGTCTCTGAAGCATGTGCAGTGTTGAGTTCCACCTTGTTGCAACGTCTATGATTAGGCGATGCTGGGGAAGGTTCAAAGAACGCTGATAGGTCTGCATACGGCTGGAGTGTACAGGCGAACGGCGGATATGTGCGCAAAGTCCACGCACTTTGAGGAGCAGGTCGGATAACTCCGGATAACTTTTCAGGAAGCACTGCACCACCAGGTTTAAGGTGTGAGCCAGGCAAGGAATGTGTTTCAGTTGGGAAAGGGAGATGGCAGCCATGAAATTCCTTCCGTTATCACTCACTACCTTGCCTGCCTCAAGATCTACAGTGCCCAGCCACGACTGCGTTTCTTGCTGCAAGAACTCGGACAGAACTTCCGCGGTGTGTCTATTGTCGCCCAAACACTTCATAGCCAATACAGCCTGCTGACGTATGCCAGTAGCTGCCCCATAATGGGAGACCTGGTGTGCAACAGTGGCAGGTGCGGATGGAGTGTTTGTGCGACTGCGGTCTGTGGACGAGCTCTTGCTTCTGCAGGAGGACGAGGAGGAGGAGGAGGAGGAGGGGGTGCGAACGGCTACAGACAACTGTTTACTAGACCGTGGGCTAGGCAGAACTGTCCCAAACTTGCTGTCCCCTGTGGACCCTGAATCCACCACATTTACCCAGTGTGCCGTGATGGACACGTAACGTCCCTGGCCATGCCTACTGGTCCATGCATCTGTTGTCAGGTGCACCTTTGTGCTCACAGATTGCCTGAGTGCATGGACGATGCGCTCTTTAACATGCTGGTGGAGGGCTGGGATGGCTTTTCTGGAAAAAAAGTGTCGACTGGGTAGCTCGTAGCGTGGTACAGCGTAGTCCATCAGGTCTTTGAAAGCTTCGCTTTCAACTAACCGGTAGGGCATCATCTCTAACGAGATTAGTCTAGCTATGTGGGCGTTCAAACCCTGTGTACGCGGATGCGAGGCTAAGTACTTCCTTTTTCTAACCATAGTCTCATGTAGGGTGAGCTGGACTGGAGAGATGGAGATCGTGGAACTAGCGGGGGTGCCGGTGGACATGGCAGACTGAGAGACGGTGGGAGATGGTATTGTTGCCGCCGGTGCCCTAGATGCAGTGTTTCCTACTACGAAACTGGTGATTCCCTGACCCTGACTGCTTTGGCCTGGCAAAGATACCTGCACAGATACAGCAGGTGGTGCGCTAAATGGTGGTCCTACACTGCCGGAAGGGATGTTGCGTTGATGACTAGCTTCATTGGCCGAGGGTGCAACAACCTTAAGGGACGTTTGGTAGTTAGTCCAAGCTTTCAAATGCATGGTGGTTAAATGTCTATGCATGCAACTAGTATTGAGACTTTTCAGATTCTGACCTCTGCTTAAGGAAGTAGAACATTTTTGACAGATGACTTTGCGCTGATCAATTGGATGTTGTTTAAAAAAATGCCAGACTGCACTCTTTCTAGCATCGGATACCTTTTCAGGCATTGCAGACTGAGCTTTAACCGGATGGCCACGCTGTCCTCCACCAGGTTTTGGCTTTGCCACGCGTTTTGGGCAAGATACGGGCCCGGCAGATGGAACCTGTGGCGATGTTGATGCCTGCTGCGGCCCCTCCTCCTCCTCTGCTTCAGAACTGCTGCCGCCTGCACCCTGTTCCCCCAATGGCTGCCAATCGGGGTCAAGAACTGGGTCATCTAATAACTCTTCTTGTACCTCCTGCGCAACTTCGTCTGTGTCACCGTGTCGTTCGGTGGTATAGCGTTCGTGATGGGGCAACATAGTCTCATCAGGGTCTGATTCTTGATCAGCACCCTGCGAGGGCAATGTTGTGGTCTGAGTCAAAGGACCAGCATAGTAGTCTGGCTGTGGCTGTGCGTCAGTGCACTCCATGTCAGATTCAATTTGTAATGGGCATGGACTGTTAACTGCTTCACTTTCTAAGCCAGGGACGGTATGTGTAAAGAGCTCCATGGAGTAACCCGTTGTGTCGCCTGCTGCATTCTTCTCTGTTGTTGTTTTTGCTGAAGAGGACAAGGAAGTGACTTGTCCCTGACCGTGAACATCCACTAACGACGCGCTGCTTTTACTTTTACCAGTTTCACGAGAGGAGGCAAAAGAGCTAGAGGCTGAGTCAGCAAGATAAGCCAAAACTTGCTCTTGCTGCTCCGGCTTTAAAAGCGGTTTTCCTAATCCCAGAAAAGGGAGCGTTCGAGGCCTTGTGTAGCCGGACGACGAACCTGGCTCCACAGCTCCAGACTTAGGTGCAATATTTTTTTCCCCACGACCACCTGATGCTCCACCACTACCACTACCCTCATTACCAGCTGACAATGAACGCCCCCGGCCACGACCTCTTCCACTAGACTTCCTCATTGTTTTAAAAACGTAACCAAACTAACGTTATTTGTTGCAGTCACACAACTTACACGGTGAGCTATAACTTCAGTATGATTTAGCTACCCCTTTACAGGTTGGTGAGACCACCGCGAAAATCAGGCACAATGTTACACACTCTTTTTTTGGTGGCTGCAAATTAGAGAGATGCCCCACACGCAGGACTGTCACTGAAGCACAAATGTTAATATTAATGTCACACTATTATTTGTTTTTTATTTTTATTTTTTTCAGGAACACTTTAGAAACCCCCCCCCAAAAAAAAAATTGATTTTTGCAGGGAGAATTTAGAAAACAAATGTAACAAACTATATGCTTTCTATGGGCCACTGAGTGAGAGATGACGCACACAGGAATCAGGAGTGGCACACAAGCCCAGAGGCCAATATTTTTCTACCAATGATTGATGGAGTTATTTTCTCTGGTAGATTTTGGAACCCAAATCAAGGAAAAAAAATATAGGCTTTCTATGGACCACAATTGGAGAGAGAGAGAGAGAGAGAGAGAGAGAGAGAGAGAGAGATGGCACACCCAGGAGTCAAGACTGGCACACAAGCAGAAAGGCCAATATTAATCTCCCACTGTTTTTTTTTTTTGTTTTTTTTTTTCAGGGAGACTTTAGAAAAAAAAAAATAAAAAAAATATGATTTTATCAGGAAGAATTTAGAAACCAAATAAAATAAAATGATTTTTTCAGGGAGAATTTAGAAAACAAATAAAACCAAAAATAGGCGTTCTATGGCCCACTGACTGAGAGATGACGCACACAGGAATCAGGAGTGGCACACAAGCCCAGAGGCCAATATTTTTCTACCAATGATTGATGGAGTTATTTTCTCTGGTAGATTTTGGAACCCAAATCAAGGAAAAAAAATATAGGCTTTCTATGGACCACAATTGGAGAGAGAGAGAGAGAGAGAGAGAGAGAGATGGCACACCCAGGAGTCAAGACTGGCACACAAGCAGAAAGGCCAATATTAATCTCCCACTGTTTTTTTTTTTTTTTTTTTTTTTTCAGGGAGACTTTAGAAAAAAAAAAAATAAAAAAAATATGATTTTATCAGGAAGAATTTAGAAACCAAATAAAATAAAATGATTTTTTCAGGGAGAATTTAGAAAACAAATAAAACCAAAAATAGGCGTTCTATGGCCCACTGACTGAGAGATGACGCACACAGGAATCAGGAGTGGCACACAAGCCCAGAGGCCAATATTTTTCTACCAATGATTGATGGAGTTATTTTCTCTGGTAGATTTTGGAACCCAAATCAAGGAAAAAAAATATAGGCTTTCTATGGACCACAATTGGAGAGAGAGAGAGAGAGAGAGAGAGATGGCACACCCAGGAGTCAAGACTGGCACACAAGCAGAAAGGCCAATATTAATCTCCCACTGTTTTTTTTTTTTTTTTTTTTTTTTCAGGGAGACTTTAGAAAAAAAAATAATAAAAAAAATATGATTTTATCAGGAAGAATTTAGAAACCAAATAAAATAAAATGATTTTTTCAGGGAGAATTTAGAAAACAAATAAAACCAAAAATAGGCGTTCTATGGCCCACTGACTAAGAGAGAGAGAGAGAGATGGAACGCTTAGTACTGGCACACAAGCCCAAAGGGCAATATTAATCTCCCTTTTTTTTTCCAGGGAGAATTTCTAAAACCCCCCCCCAAAAAAAAATAGGCTTTCTATGGCCCACTATTTGTGAGAGAGATGGGACGCTCAGGACTGGCACAGATGGCACGCTCAGGACTGGCACAGAAGCCCAGAGGCCAATATTAATCTCCCTTTTTTTCTGGGAGAATTTATAAAACCAAAAAAATATTTAAATAGGCTTTCTATGGCCCACTATTTGTGAGAGAGATGGCACGCTCAGGACTGGCACAGATGGCACGCTCACAACTGGCACACAAGCCCAGAGGCCAATATTAATCTCCCTTTTTTCAGGGAAAATTTATAAAACCAAAAAAAAAATTAAATAGGCTTTCTATGGCCCACTATTTGTGAGAGAGATGGCACGCTCAGGACTGGCACAGATGGCACGCTCACAACTGGCACACAAGCCCAGAGGCCAATATTAATCTCCCTTTTTTCAGGGAAAATTTATAAAACCAAAAAAAAAATTAAATAGGCTTTCTATGGCCCACTATTTGTGAGAGAGATGGGACGCTCAGGACTGGCACAGATGGCACGCTCAGGACTGGCACAGAAGCCCAGAGGCCAATATTAATCTCCCTTTTTTTCTGGGAGAATTTATAAAACCAAAAAAATATTTAAATAGGCTTTCTATGGCCCACTATTTGTGAGAGAGATGGCACGCTCAGGACTGGCACAGATGGCACGCTCACAACTGGCACACAAGCCCAGAGGCCAATATTAATCTCCCTTTTTTCAGGGAAAATTTATAAAACCAAAAAAAAAATTAAATAGGCTTTCTATGGCCCACTATTTGTGAGAGAGATGGCACGCTCAGGACTGGCACAGATGGCACGCTCACAACTGGCACACAAGCCCAGAGGCCAATATTAATCTCCCTTTTTTTCTGGGAGAATTTATAAAACCAAAAAAATATTTAAATAGGCTTTCTATGGCCCACTATTTGTGAGAGAGATGGCACGCTCAGGACTGGCACAGATGGCACGCTCACAACTGGCACACAAGCCCAGAGGCCAATATTAATCTCCCTTTTTTCAGGGAAAATTTATAAAACCAAAAAAAAAATTAAATAGGCTTTCTATGGCCCACTATTTGTGAGAGAGATGGCACGCTCAGGACTGGCACAGATGGCACGCTCACAACTGGCATACAAGCCCAGAGGCCAATATTAATCTCCCTTTTTTCAGGGAAAATTTATAAAACCAAAAAAAAAATTAAATAGGCTTTCTATGGCCCACTATTTGTGAGAGAGATGGCACGCTCAGGACTGGCACAGATGGCACGCTCACAACTGGCACACAAGCCCAGAGGCCAATATTAATCTCCCTTTTTTCAGGGAAAATTTATAAAACCAAAAAAAAAATTAAATAGGCTTTCTATGGCCCACTATTTGTGAGAGAGATGGGACGCTCAGGACTGGCACAGATGGCACGCTCAGGACTGGCACAGAAGCCCAGAGGCCAATATTAATCTCCCTTTTTTTCAGGGAGAATTTATAAAACCCAAAAAAAAATAAAATAGGCTTTCTATGGCCCACTATTTGTGAGAGAGATGGCACACTCAGGACTGGCACACAAGCCCAAAGGCCAATATTAATCTCCCACTGTATTTTTATCAGGGAGAATTTATACACCCCACAAAAAAAAATACAGAAAAATGAAAAGGCTTTCTATGGCCCACTATGTGAGAGAGATGGCACACACAGGGATGGCACTCTAGCAGAAATGCCAAATTGCCAATCTTAATCTCCCACCAAAAAAAAACAAAAAAAAAAAAACAGGGAATGTCCTACAATTACTATCTCCCTGCCTGCAGTAATCTCAGCCAGGTATGGCAGGCAGCTACTATCTCCCTGCCTGCAGTAATCTCAGCCAGGTATGGCAGGCAGCAATAAGGAGTGGACTGATGCACAAATGAAATAAAAAGTGTGGACAAACAAAAAAGATAGCTGTGCAGAAAGGAAGGAACAAGAGGATTTGTGCTTTGAAAAAAGCAGTTGGTTTGCACAGCGGCGTACACACAGCAATGCAGCTATCAGGGAGCCTTCTAGGGCAGCCCAATGAGCTACAGCGCTGAGGGGAAAAAAAAAAAAAAAAAACTTCCACTGTCCCTGCACACCGAGGGTGGTGTTGGACAGTGCAAATCGCTGCAGCACAAGCGGTTTTGTGGTTAATGGACCCTGCCTAACGCTATCCCTGCTTCTGACAAAGCGGCAGCAACCTCTCCCTAAGCTCAGATCAGCAGCAATAAGATGGCGGTCGGCGGGAACGCCTCTTTATAGCCCCTGTGACGTTGCAGACAGCAAGCCAATCACTGCAATGCCCTTCTCTAAGATGGTGGGGACCAGGACCTATGTCATCACGCTGCCCACACTCTGCGTTTACCTTCATTGGCTGAGAAATGGCGCTTTTCGCGTCATTGAAACGCGACTTTGGCGCGAAAGTCGCGTACCGCATGGCCGACCCCGCACAGGGGTCGGATCGGGTTTCATGAAACCCCGACTTAGCCAAAAGTCGGCGACTTTTGAAAATGTTCGACCCGTTTCGCTCAACCCTAGTGGTAATATCATTTATACCAAAAACAGTGATTAATCTGCTTAGTCATATTGGACTGCTATTATTTTGAACACTACTGTACCCTAAAATCTTGTTTGCTTTTGCGGCTGCTGCTTGACATTGAGTGCTGCTGCTCAGCTTACTTGTAAACAGACTATCCAAGCCCTTCTCCTGTTCTGTAGTCCTGTTAATTGTTCTTATTTAATGTTTATGCAGCAATGGCATTACTTTGGCCACAGTACATTACTCTACATTCATCAACATTAAACCTCATCCACCAAGTCTTTGCCTTTGCAGTTATCTTACCCAGTCAGTCTGTTCATCTCATCCATCTCATTGTTTGTTTTTTTTTAGCCAACTGGGAGATTTATTTCTGATGGCATATTTAGAAAAACAGAAAACATACTCACATTTTGGCCCCCGGCCAAGTCCCAGGTGTAATTGCCATACTGATAGACCATGCATCGGGATTGATCTTTGAAATGCATCGCAGAGAAGTTACTCCACCAGTCAAACATATTTCCGTCCTTGTCAAAATTCCTTCCTGTTGAATAACAACCATCACTGAGCTAATCCGTACACATTATGTTGAGCTTTACTGACTTTAATTGTTAGAGCTCATTCAGAGCTCAGAGATTTTTCTTGTATGCCAAAAAAGTACAAGTTTCATCAATGATTTTGATCAGTGTTTGTTCAGCGTGTCAATTTCTGCTCTCAGTTTCATCAATATTTTAATGTTTTATAGAAGCTTCTCAATGAATGGCATCCAAGTATTGTCCATTTTTTCTTTGAACTATAGACTTGTATTGACTAGCTAGATTCATGACTCAGATCAAAATAAAATTGTTTTTTTTTTGTGCAGTCCACTCACTCCTCAAAAATGCCTGGACATGTGACTAGCTCCATAGATTATAACAAGTACAGGTTTTATCCATGAAAAGCACAGATAGAAGTCGTACTTGAAAAACTGACGTAAATGCTTGGTTGGTCCAACATGCAGCACCGTTTTTTGTTTACTCTATAAATGCCCCCCAGCTACGTCAATGACTTAGTAGTAAAGCACAAGTTAGCTGTTTTTGATATTAGCGTAGGACTCGCAAGTTAATGAGGACCCTTGGTGTTGGGTTGCAAGCTTATCCATTTTGGCCAAAGCAGTAACCAATACCTCATTTAATGTATTACATGCATTCATTTTTTCATCTTTTTATTGCACTTTTCATCATTATTTGCAGGGTGCAGCAGGGCCCCTTTATGTTGGCTTGGTTTTTGTGTGGTGCATTTATATATAGTGCTGGACGGCCCGCCAGCTAATACTATGGGCGTGATCAATAGGTTGTCCAGACACTGTGCACCACACCTATCTGTGTGAATAGTGTCTTATGCAAGCCGTACCTGTGTGCATTTTTGCTACTAGGCAGCCAACCCTTCTATTATTTAGGTGAGTGGGTGGTTGTTCTCATCAGTTGCTTGCGCCTGTGCTTCTCCAGCCTTTATCAGTGTGGGCCTGCTGCACCCTGCTAATGCATTTGTCATTTGACAAGGTTTTGTTGAGTCTGCTTTTCATGATGTGTTTTTTTATTTTTTCTATGTTAGCTGTTGAAGCATAAGTTACTTTTCATCCTTACCATTGTCATCAAATCCGTGAGTGATTTCGTGACCAATGACCATACCGATTCCACCAAAGTTCAATGCTTGTGGCTGTTGTTTGCTGAAAAATGGAGGCTGCAGGATCCCAGCAGGAAATACTGTAAAACATAGAATATTCTAGTTATTATCACTAGTTGTTTTAGATCTAATATTATAGACAAGAGATGATTGGGACCTTAACATTGGGTTAGGCATAGTTTACACTATGGTAACCTAATCAAAAATATAATTCATCACCAATTTGAACCTTTTTTCTGAGTAACTCACCAATCTGATTCCGATTAGGGGAATAGAAGGCATCAGCCACTGCTGCACCAATTATCCAACTAAAACAGAGTAACACAGAGGCAATTATTACAGCACCCCCAGTAATCTGGAGGTAATTTTTTGTCTGTACATTCAGGTGGAACATGGTGTAAAGTAAATATCATATTTTGGGTCAATCAATTGCAAATTTTGTTACAGCTCCCTCAACCTAATGTGTCATTCATAATACGGTATTTGTGTTTTTGGTGTAAAAGATGAGCAATTGCAACCATAAAGATACAGTGGGGCAAAAAAGTATTTAGTCAGTCAGCAATAGTGCAAGTTCCACCACTTAAAAAGATGAGAGGCGTCTGTAATTTACATAATAGGTAGACCGCAACTATGGGAGACAAACTGAGAAAAAAAATCCAGAAAATCACATTGTCTGTTTTTTTAACATTTTATTTGCATATTATGGTGGAAAATAAGTATTTGGTCAGAAACAAACAATCAAGATTTCTGGCTCTCACAGACCTGTAACTTCTTCTTTAAGAGTCTCCTCTTTCCTCCACTCATTACCTGTAGTAATGGCACCTGTTTAAACTTGTTATCAGTATAAAAAGACACCTGTGCACACCCTCAAACAGTCTGACTCCAAACTCCACTATGGTGAAGACCAAAGAGCTGTCAAAGGACACCAGAAACAAAATTGTAGCCCTGCACCAGGCTGGGAAGACTGAATCTGCAATAGCCAACCAGCTTGGAGTGAAGAAATCAACAGTGGGAGCAATAATTAGAAAATGGAAGACATACAAGACCACTGATAATCTCCCTTGATCTGGGGCTCCACGCAAAATCCCACCCCGTGGGGTCAGAATGATCACAAGAACGGTGAGCAAAAATCCCAGAACCACGCGGGGGGACCTAGTGAATGAACTGCAGAGAGCTGGGACCAATGTAACAAGGCCTACCATAAGTAACACACTACGCCACCATGGACTCAGATCCTGCAGTGCCAGATGTGTCCCACTGCTTAAGCCAGTACATGTCTGGGCCGGTCTGAAGTTTGCTAGAAAGCATTTAGATGATCCAGAGGAGTTTTGGGAGAATGTCCTATGGTCTGCTGAAACCAAACTGGAACTGTTTGGTAGAAACACAACTTGTCGTGTTTGGAGGAAAAAGAATACTGAGTTGCATCCATCAAACACCATACCTACTGTAAAGCATGGTGGTGGAAACATCATGCTTTGGGGCTGTTTCTCTGCAAAGGGGCCAGGACGACTGATCCGGATACATGAAAGAATGAATGGGGCCATGTATCGTGAGATTTTGAGTGCAAGCAAACCTCCTTCCATCAGCAAGGGCATTGAAGATGAAAAGTGGCTGGGTCTTTCAACATGACAATGATCCAAAGCACACTGCCAGGGCAAAGAAGGAGTGGCTTCGTAAGAAGCATTTCAAGGTCCTGGAGTGGCCTAGCCAGTCTCCAGATCTCAACCCTATAGAAAACCTTTGAAGGGAGTTGAAAGTCCGTGTTGCCAAGCGAAAAGCCAAAAACATCACTGCTCTAGAGGAGATCTGCATGGAGGAATGGGCCAACATACCAACAACAGTGTGTGGCAACCTTGTGAAGACTTACAGAAAACGTTTGACCTCTGTCATTGCCAACAAAGGATATATTACAAAGTATTGAGATGAAATTTTGTTTCTGACCAAATACTTATTTTCCACCATAATATGCAAATAAAATGTTAAAAAAACAGACAATGTGATTTTCTGGATTTTTTTTTCTCAGTTTGTCTCCCATAGTTGAGGTCTACCTATGATGTAAATTACAGACGCCTCTCATCTTTTTAAGTAGTGGAACTTGCACTATTGCTGACTGACTAAATACTTTTTTGCCCCACTGTACATATACCCAGAGAAGTTAATGTTTGACATGTCTGTAGATACGCCCTTGGTAGTAGTTGGCATTGATGTTTTTATGCCCTTGGTGGTAGTGAGCCTTGAATGTTTTTATGCCCTTGGTGGTAGTTGTCCTTGATGTTTACACATTCTTGGTGCTAGTAGTTGGCCTTGATGTTTTTTTATGACTTTGGTGGTATTTGGCTTAGTTGTTTTTATAACCTTGGTGGTAGTTGGCCTTGATGTTTATACAACCTTGGTGGTGGTAGCTGGCCTTGATGTTTTTATGCCTTTGGTGGTATTTTGGCTTAGTTGTTTTAAAACCTTTGGTGGTAGTTGGCCTTGATGTTTATACAACCTTGGTGGTAGTTGGCCTTGATATTTACATACCCTTGGTGGTAGTAGTTGGCCTTGATGTTTTTATGCCTTTGGTGGTATTTGGCTTAGATGTTTTAATACCCTTGGTGGTTGTTGGCTTAAATGTTTTTATACCCTTGGTGGTAGTTGGCCTTGATGTTTATACACCCTTGGTGGTAGTTGGCCTTGATGTTTATGCACTGTTGGCTGTGGTTGACCTTGCTGATTTTGATTATGTTTTTCAATGTTCCTAATGAGTTTTGATATAACTTTATTCTCTTGATCCGTTTTGTGTTTGCCTGCTTAAAAAGGTGGACATCCATCAACTCAGAGTAATATTACAGGATTTTTCTAATTTTCAGAATACTCTTTTAGGACATTTCCAGTTATTTTAGGGGATTCATTTTTAAGCATTGTCATCTATTTGCCAAAGAAAACAGTACCTTTAAAAGAGTTCTTGAAGACCCATTACAATCTGTTCAATGCAAAGGCAGCCCATTGATGTCAATTGGGCCAACTTGTAAATCTTTACATTTTCCTTGTGCAGAAGCTGCAATTAGGGTAAAGAGGTTGCCTGCTACTGGACCCCAGCCTAATCATTTCAGGACCCCGATTAAAATAAAAAACAATCTACACTATACTCACACCCAGAGAGTGAAATGATTTGCGTTAAGTGCCGGATACAGCAAATGAGTGGCCACTTATCAGTGGCAGCCTTTATTATTTCATCACAGAGGACTTCTGCCATGATGAAATCTCAAGGAACTACAGCCAAAGATAGGGATTCTCATTGGCTGCAGTCAGCATGTGAAACAAAATGTTACCTCACTCTCAAGGAGCAGTGGCGCTTGCATTTCTGGAACAGCGCCACTGTGGGAGGTGAGTGTGAAGAATATTGGAAATATAATTTCATGCCAATCATTTGTATCCTTTGTGGCTTGGGATTATGAAACTCCCTTCAGTGGGCAGCTGTAACAGAACACCTAGACCCTCTTGCAGCTACCTGAGAAGGTGTTAGACAACAATTGATATATCATCCACTATGGGAATATAGTCTCAGTGAAAATTCACCAGAATCAATTAAGAATGACAAAAGAAGTAAAAAAACACTGGAATGATAAAAAAATATCAATTTTTACTAACACTAAATATTAAAAACAATTGTTTGTAAGTAGTAGATAAATATGTAAGGGGGATAAAAATAGCACAGGAAAATCATGGGGAAAACATATAGAAAATGGGTCTTAATAATGATATGGTATAAATTCAAATAACATAGAGTGGTAGAGAGATAGCTCAGTAGTCCATGTAAATCAGTTTATAGCAATGGAAATGCAAAAAGGTAAACAATTGAAATTTACATATAAGGATACCTAACAAGATTCCCTCAAAACACTGTAAATACAAAAATGTAACAATAAGTTACCATATAAATGCCCAGTAGCTCCAACACAACAGAACACCTAGACCCTCTTGCAGCTACCTCAGAAGGTGGGCCAACCCTCCAAAGGCTGAGAGTGACAGATCTCACAACATGAGTCAGCTAAGAGCAGTACAATGGCTGGCTTGCAATACAGAGTCATGCTGCAGCTGCCAAAGACCATTTTAGAAACATAATTACATGAGTTATGGAGATACTAGAAGTCCTAACCATACATCATGTATATTTCTGAGATCCCCAGAACATGGCGAACGCCCACCTGGGTCTCGACCCATTCTATGACTGTCCAATAAAGAGTTATGACTCATCTTAGGTTTTGGAGTTTTTACCTCCCAGAGGCAAGAAGAGGGGATTTGGAATAAGCTCAGATGGCGGGAGGGGAGTAACCCAAAGGATTTAAATGCTTGTGTAAAGCATGGTCTATTGCTTTTTCTCTGGGGAGGTGGCAACAACATATCATGTTGGGAGAAGTCAAGTAACAGAGGGGATCAAGAGCCTTCCATGTGGCAGCCCCTTCCCTGAAAGCCAGGCTTTTCATCTACTGGTAACTGACCCATATATTCTGCTTATATCTTTTGTCCTACTACTATATGTATTTGCATATCTGACCATTGTATATGTGTAACCATTGTATGTAGTATATGGTCTAGTGTGCCTTTAAGGCAAGTAAACATATAATTTAACCTTGGGCTGCTTTTCTATCTTGATCCAAGAATCCACATGTGCATCTCTCATTTTAATTTTGAATGCTACCAGGGCTGGTTTCTGGCCGGATATAATCCTGTTAACGTACCGAGCTTATATCTAACGAGAAACTGGTGGCAGTCCTACGGGGCTGGCAACGCTCTGTTTTACTGGTGCTAGTGAAAGGGGCCTCTCAGCTTGTCAGGGTTGGAGAGAGTGTGGTTCCACGTCAGTGACTGCGTGGGCCACATCCACTCACTCCCCGTGCCTCTCTGGGCCCGTGTGGAAATTTGGTGTCCATGTAAAATTGACCTAGCAGACCTTACGTGTCCCTGAGTGGTGCAGAATGTAACGTTGGTAAAAGTGTGGAGACCACATTACATGACCTGTCTGACTTAATAGTGACATCAGGAGGAGTGGCGAAGTGCGGGTTTATCACATGTGATGGCAGCAGTGGGATTCTATGAAGGTCCTATCTAATTAAAGATAAAATATAACCTTTATTGATAACCATTAAAATTAAATCTGGACCATCCACATTAGTGACACAAATAACCAAAACATAAAGTACGCGTGCTTTACAGTGCTCAGTCAAAAAATGGTTTGATCTCACCAAATCTTGTTGCCCCATATCAAATCCATCATGAACAGGAGCAAAATATGTACCTATTTGTATTTAATGATGGAGGGGAGGAGGATATCTATTCTTCCTTGTCGTGTCCCTGCATTGCTCCCGTCCTGACAAGGACAGTCCCCAGGTATATGCTAATATGGGGTACCCATCACCACTCAGAAAGATGTATATATTTCCTACGCGTTTCTTCCCCAATGATGGGGATTAATCACTGGAATCTCATGGTAAATATCAAAAAGTGGGAGTTCAATAAATAATTTTTCAATATGAAAGCTATAAAAACGGGAGGCCTGCAGTGGTAGATATCCCCTTATCTACCTATCTAGGCATGACCGTTTGCATCACTGGCCCTATTGTAAAGTACCTTTTGCCTGTGTACTGGTGTTTTTTTTGTCTATAGTTAGTGGAGGTTTTTCCTGTTTTTTTTTAGATTAGGACTGGCAAGTTGTAAGGACCCTTGACGTGGGTTTCCAGCTTAAGTATTGTGGCCATAATATCAACCAATACCTTGCATATATTGTTATGTTTTTGTGCACTCTATATTTTTCGGGGTGCAGTTGGGCCCTAGATGGCTCTGTAAACTGTGGCCTCTGTTCACACAGGATGCATTAGTCAGCACTGGTTAGCCCGCCATATGGCGTCATTAATAGGCTTTGAGCCATATGCTCTGCATTTTCTGTGTGAACATACCACATTCAGATTATCTTTTTTCACTGGTGTACCAAGCGGCCAATCCCTGATTGTAGGCTGGCTGCCTCATCGGTATTAATGCACCTGTTATATTGCCATCTGAACTTGGGTCCGCTGCACCTTGATAGTGCAATTGGTCAGTGGCCGTGACAGGTAAAGTACCTTTTACTTTTGCCTGTGTACTGGTGGTTTTTTTTGTGTTTTTTTTTTCACATTTTGCTCCTGTTCATGATGGATTCGATATGGGACAACGAGATTTGGTGAGACCAAACCATTTTTTTTTACTGAGCACTGTTAAGCATGCGCACTTTAATCTTTGGTTATTTGTTTCACTAACATGGATGGTCCAGATTTAATTTTAATGGTTATCAATAAAGGTTATATTTTATCTTTAATTAGTTATATTGTATTGATACCACGAGGGTAATTCATTAGTGGACAATCAAACCACTAAAGCTGATTTAGCAGTGGGATTCTGCATAATCTCTCTGGTGCCATCCTTCACAGTGAGTATTTGCTGTTTGTCTTAATTGGGGTCCTAATTGATTAAGCTGGGGTTGTTCAATAGTGGTAAAACCCCTTTAAATGCTTGCATTTAAGTTCTTTAATAACCTTCAAGAGATAACAGGTGTCCTAAAAGTGGGCATAATATTATGAGCTTTTTCCAAGATTGGTTTGTCCAATTTGTTACAGGAGCCCAATACCAGGACCCCCTTGTAATTTATGAGGGAACATGATACCACTGTAATGAGACATTCCACACTGGTTGTTGATTTCTTTTTAATTGTATCAAATCATTTTAGGAGTTAATACATACGCATCAGGGTCGACCGGCTCTCTTAGCTTTTTTAGACTCTTCTGTGCTGTTGCTTTTAAAATTTCGAGTATGTTCTCAAAGTATTTCTCTTCACTAAAGTTCAACTGTGAAAAGAGAGAGAAAAAAATCTGTTTCATGCATTAGATGTATCCCTCTTGATCTGTGTATTTTATGAAGCCATTATATTTGTCAGGCTGACTTTCAATACTATTCAACTTGTGAAAGCATTGCAATTATGCTGACCTTCCATCTCCTGTATAAGCATTTTATGAAAGCGCTCAGAGCTGTCACAAGTACTGTTCAAGTTACTGCAAATCAAAGGAACTCCTGCCAGATGTCTGTGACCTGAAGAAGATGACTTGAACTGTGGGAGTCAAAACCAATGACACTTAGAGCTATTTTAAAATGTGCGACAGTGAAGAGCTGCCTTTCTTTCCCGAGTCGTTATGTCACAATTACAACTCATTTCAACCCTTAAATGTATCTGCTAAAGAAAACAGAAAATGGGGAGAACATACTAACAAGCAGACACAGAACTAAAGCTGTCATTATCTACAGAGGACTGCCAATTTAACATGTAGCGGCACAAGAACAGCGGTACAAATCGCGTTAGGGGCCCAGCTGTGACCCCAACACACCAAGTCATCTCCGATATCTTTAATATTTGTGTGACTTTCATATTAAGGAAAAAGAACGATAATATCCCAAGCATGTTTTGCAAAACCAATCTTCATAGTTTGAGTTCCTAGACCCGGTGTCCAATGGTTTTGCAATCGTGAACCTACAATCCAATGGTTTGTGGTTTATTTTCCCTGGTGGCTTGTGATCTCACAATCACTGCTATCCAGCATATAAGCAAGTACTACCATATGCAAAATTCTCATTCCAATTCTGAGAATGCACAGTTGCAGAAAACCAGAGAGGCTGTCCTTTGCCAGTTGGACAGTCCTGCAGACCACGTTTGCCGGCGCTATTTCCCACCCACTGCTCAGTCTTGTGGTTTAGCATCATTGTTATGTCTGCACTTACTGAAGCTGATTCCTGGTCCAATTTATCATTTTGATCTTCCAGAATATAGTCTGGATAACCAATTTGCTCCTTAATTGACAGCGCCTGTAAAATATCAAGTGCAAGAACAATGTGAGGATACCATTCATAATTGCAGAAGTTCTGAACCCATCGGTTCCTACTGCTCAATAAGCTACCCATTGCAAATATCATATGGAGAAGTCCGACTGTACGTTAGAGTTTCATCCAGAAAAATGTGACCATTTTTTACTCACTCGTCATCCATATGCAGTCCGTATTTTTACAGTGGCAGCTATTAATCATTTATCAGACCATTTACAGTTTCCTATCTTACAGAATTGCAATGTGTGATGCGGATGCTATACTGTGGGTCCATATGAAATCCAAATTTTTTTATGCACCCATAGACTTAAACGGCTGAGTCTCATCCAATTCACTGAGGAAGCTAGTGCATGCTGTAATATTTTTCATAGATTTGTTCAGTGCAGAAAATAGCTCATCAATCATATGTGACCAACTGCTGTCCGTTTTTTTCACAGTGAGCATTCGAAACAAAAATTTGGTCATGTGTACGAACTCTAATAAAGCCTTTTTTTTAGAGGAATTATTATTAATCTCAGTAAGATTTGAGATAAAGTAGTTATTGTAGATAGTTTCAGCATCAGTGCAGCAAAGGTATAACGGGGCCACTATTCACCTTATGCGTCTGATACAGAGCTCTAAAAACATGGCATAGACCAAACAAATAATAGAATTATTTTTGCAGCCACGTCTAGGTGGAGATTATTATCTACCTTTCATACATTGAATTTGAAGGGTAACTAAACTTATAAACTCGATCGAATGTGAAAAACTACTCAGATTACCCTTTTAGTGCAAACAGAGTGATGTACAGCCTCATGGGAAAGGCTACAGGTCTGTAAACGGCTTTGCCCAAGGATATGCAAAGCAATTCTTCAGATTAGTTTGAGCAATTGTTAGATCTCTAGACCCACTGATCAATACTACTAAACTGGGGCTAAAATATATATAAAATAGATCAAATATTTAGCTACAAAAACATCTTGTGGTAACCTCTTTATGGCACCAGTAGCAAGATTATGGATCTTTACTGTAAAAGCAGTGAGACTATGGAACTTTCTGCCAATGTTGTAATAGTTAATTCACTATAAAAGTACAAGCAGGGCATGAATGTGTAACACCCCAGGTAAACAGTTGTTACAGAGATGTTTCCTTCCTTTTGGGGAGGGCGATATCATGTGTGGAGGCAAGAAGGATTTTCTTTACCAGGTAAGCACACACATGCAACACCTTCTTAATCCAGGCCATGAGGGGGAGCTCAGGACCTTGATCCAGGTGAGCTTTCCCAGCTTTCCCAGTGTCCTGGTCTGGAGGAGGAGTTAGTTGGTCCAGGGAGACCAAGCAAGACAGTTGTTCCAGGGAAACCTAGGAGAAGGAAGTCTGAGAGAGCAGACAGTGGAGCCGTGCAGCCAGGACTGTGCTGCAGCTCCTGGGAAGAGAAGAACCTGAAATGTTGCTGCATGCAGTGGAGAATTGAGGAAAAGAGCACAGGAGAGGAACAGGGCTCAGAGGGGAACTGTGACCAGGCACCCTCTGAGCCAAAGTGCAGAAACCAGGTACCGGGAGCCTGAGCCTTTTGTGGGACTTTAAGACACATAGCAGAACCAGAGGGCACTAGACTACACATTAACTGCCCGCACCAAGCCTTAGGTACAGCAGTACTCTAAGAGCCCGGGTCATGGTAGAGACCCTATAAAAAGGCTCAAACTGCCTACTGTGCAGGCAACTGTCCCAGGACAGGAGAGAGAGAGGATTCCTTGCCAGCAAGCTACAAGCAGCAGGGACCTTGTCATCTTAGCACAAGTAGGAAAGGCTTACGGACCTCACCTGGGAGAGGGATCACTTTTGCCT
Source organism: Ranitomeya imitator (assembly GCF_032444005.1). Taxonomy (NCBI): domain Eukaryota; kingdom Metazoa; phylum Chordata; class Amphibia; order Anura; family Dendrobatidae; genus Ranitomeya; species Ranitomeya imitator. Next base: position 93,633,619 of record NC_091291.1, read on the forward strand.
CCCAGCTGGCCGGACCACATCACCATCCGTGCCTGGTACCCTGGACTGTGGACTACTACCACCAGTAAACCAGGTAAAGACTTTCCAACTTGCGTCCTCCACTTATTCGTCGGCATACAACACCCTTGCCACACACCTTGGGAGCCCTGGGGACCCCGCTTCACCTGTGGAAAGCATCACCATCCAGCCGCCATACCATCACCCAAGAGGACCCCTTTAAGCAGCGTCGGTCCCTACTGACCGAGAACCACAGGTGGCATCATGAAAATAGGCTTTATTCACAATACCCCTTAAAAGACCATTCCCCTTTAACCCCTTTACCCCCAAGGGTGGTTTGCACGTTAATGACCAGGCCAATTTTTACAATTCTGACCACTGTCCCTTTATGAGGTTATAACTCCGAAACGCTTCAACGGATCCTGGTGATTCTGACATTGTTTTCTCGTGACATATTGTACTTCATGATAGTGGTAAAATTTATTTGATAGTACCTGCGTTTATTTGTGAAAAAAACGGAAATTTGGCGAAAATTTTGAAAATTTCGCAATTTTCAAACTTTGAATTTTTATGCAATTAAATCACAGAGATATGTCACACAAAATACTTAATAAGTAACATTTCCCACATGTCTCCTTTACATCAGCATAATTTTGGAACCAATTTTTTTTTTTGTTAGGGAGTTATAAGGGTTAAAAGTTGACCAGCAATTTCTCATTTTTACAACACCATTTTTTTTTAGGGACCACGTCTCATTTGAAGTCATTTTGAGGGGTCTATATGATAGAAAATGCCCAAGTGTGACACCATTCTAAAAACTGCACCCCTCAAGGTGCTCAAAACCACATTCAAGAAGTTTATTAACCCTTCAGGTGTTTAATAGGAATTTTTGGAATGTTTAAATAAAAATGAACATTTAACTTTTTTACACAAAAAATTTACTTCAGCTCCAATTTGTTTTATTTTACCAAGGGTAACAGGAGAAATTGGACCCAAAAAGTTGTTGTCCAATTTGTCCTGAGTACGCTGATACCCCATATGTGGCAGTAAACCACTGTTTGGGCGCATGGGAGAGCTCGGAAGGGAAGGAGCGCTATTTGACTTTTCAATGCAAAATTGACAGGAATTGAGATGGGACGCCATGTTGCGTTTGGAGAGCCACTGATGTGCCTAAACATTGAAACCCCCCACAAGTGACACCATTTTGGAAAGTAGACCCCCTAAGGAACTTATCTGGATGTGTGGTGAGCACTTTGACCCACCAAGTGCTTCACAGAAGTTTATAATGCAGAACCGTAAAAATAAAAAATCATATTTTTTCACAAAAATTATATTTTTGCCCCCAATTTTTTATTTTTCCAAGGGTAAGAGAAGAAATTGGACCTCAAAAGTTGTTGTCCAATTTGTCCTGAGTACGCTGATACCCCATATGTGGCAGTAAACCACTGTTTGGGCGTATGGGAGAGCTCGGAAGGGAAGGAGCGCAGTTTGACTTTTCAATGCAAAATTGACAGAAATTGAGATGGGACGCCATGTTGCGTTTGGAGAGCCACTGATGTGCCTAAACATTGAAACCCCCCACAAGTGACACCATTTTTGAAAGTAGACCCCCTAAGGAACTTATCTAGAGGTGTGGTGAGCACTTTGACCCACCAAGTGCTTCACAGAAGTTTATAATGCAGAACCGTAAAAATAAAAAATCATATTTTTTCACAAAAATTATATTTTTGCCCCAATTTTTTATTTTTCCAAGGGTAAGAGAAGAAATTGGACCTCAAAAGTTGTTGTCCAATTTGTCCCGAGTACGCTGATACCCCATATGTGGCAATAAACCACTGTTTGGGCGCATGGGAGAGCTCGGAAGGGAAGGAGCGCCGTTTGACTTTTCAATGCAAAATTGACAGGAATTGAGATGGGACGCCATGTTGCGTTTGGAGAGCCACTGATGTGCCTAAACATTGAAACCCCCCACAAGTGACACCATTTTGGAAAGTAGACCCCCTAAGGAACTTATCTGGATGTGTGGTGAGCACTTTGACCCACCAAGGGCTTCACAGAAGTTTATAATGCAGAGCAATAAAAATAAAACAAAATTTTTTTACCACAAAAATTATTTTTTAGCCCCCAGTTTTGTATTTTCCCTAGGGTAACAGGAGAAATTGGACCACAAAAGTTGTTGTCCAATTTGTCCTGAGTACGCTGATACCCCATATGTGGGGGGGAACCACCGTTTGGGCGCATGGGAGGGTTCGGAAGGGAAGGAGCGCCATTTGGAATGCAGACTTAGATGGAATGGTCTGCAGGCGTCACATTGCGTTTGCAGAACCCCTAATGTACCTAAACAGTAGAAACCCCCCACAAGTGACACCATTTTGGAAAGTAGACCCCCTAAGGAACTCATCTTGATGTGTTGTGAGAGCTTTGAACCCCCAAGTATTTCACTACAGTTTATAACGCAGAGCCATGCAAATAAAAAATATTTTTTTTTCCACAAAAATTATATTTTAGCCCCCAGTTTTGTATTTTTCCAAGGTTAGCAGGAGAAATTGGACCCTAAATGTTGTTGTCCAATTTGTCCTGAGTATGCTGATACCCGATATGTGGGGGGGAACCACCGTTTGGGCGCATGGGAGGGCTCGGAAGGGAAGGAGCATCATTTGGAATGCAGACTTAGATGGATTGGTCTGCAGGCGTCACATTGCATTTGCAGAGCCCCTAATGTACCTAAACAGTAGAAATCCCCCACAAGTGACCCCATATTGGAAACTAGACCCCTCAATGAACTTATCTAGATGTGTTGTGAGAACTTTGAACCCCCAAGTGTTTCACTACAGTTTATAACGCAGAGCCGTGAAAATAAAAAATCTTTTTGTTTTCCCACAAAAATTATTTTTTAGCCCCCAGTTTTGTATTTTCCCAAGGGTAACAGGAGAAATTGGTCCACAAAAGTTGTTGTCCAATTTGTCCTGAGTACGCTGATACCCCATATGTTGGGGTAAACCCCTGTTTGGGCACACAGGAGAGCTCGGAAGGGAAGGAGCACTGTTTTACTTTTTCAACGCAGAATTGGCTGGAATTGAGATCGGACGCCATGTCGTGTTTGGAGAGCCCCTGATGTGCCGAAACAGTGGAAACCCCCCAATTATAACTGAAACCCTAATGTAAACACACCCCTAACCCTAATTCCAACGGTAACCCTAACCACACCTCTAACCCTGACACACCCCTAACCCTAATCCCAACCCTATTCCCAACTGTAAATGTAATCTAAACCCTAACCCTAACTTTAGCCCCAACCCTAACTGTAGCCCCAACCCTAACCCTAACCCTAGCCCTAACCCTAGCCCTAACCCTAGCCCTAGCCCTAGCCCTAACCCTAGCCCTAGCCCTAACCCTAGCCCTAACCCTAGCCCTAACCCTAGCCCTAACCCTAGCCCTAACCCTAGCCCTAACCCTAACCCTAGCCCTAGCCCTAACCCTAGCCCTAACCCTAGCCCTAGCCCTAACCCTAGCCCTAACCCTAGCCCTAGCCCTAACCCTAGCCCTAACCCTAGCCCTAATGGGAAAATGGAAATAAATACATTTTTTTTTATTTTTCCCTAACTAAGGGGGTGATGAAGGGGGGTTTGATTTACTTTTATAGCGAGTTTTTTAGCGGATTTTTATGATTGGCAGCCGTCACACACTGAAAGACCCTTTTTATTGCAAAAAATATTTTTTGCAATACCACATTTTGAGAGCTATAATTTTTCCATATTTTGGTCCACAGAGTCATGTGAGGTCTTGTTTTTTGCGGGACGAGTTGACGTTTTTATTGAAAACATTTTTGGGCACGTGACATTTTTTTATCGCTTTTTATTCCGATTTTTGTGAGGAAGAATGACCAAAAGCCAGCTATTCATGAATTTCTATTGGGGGAGGCGTTTATACCGTTCCGCGTTTGGTAAAATTGATAAATCAGTTTTATTCTTCGGGTCAGTACGATTACAGCGATACCTCATTTATATCATTTTTTATGGTTTGGTGCTTTTATACGATAAAAACTATTTTACAGAAAAAATAATTATTTTTGCATCGCTTTATTCTCAGGACTATAACTTTTTTATTTTTTTGCTGATGATGCTGTATGGCGGCTCGTTTATTGCGCGACAATATGACGCTTTCAGCGGTACCATGGTTATTTATATCTGTCCTTTTGATCGCGTGTTATTCCACTTTTTGTTCGGCGGTATGATAATAAAGCGTTGTTTTTTGCCTCGTTTTTTTTTTTTTTTTCTTACGGTGTTTACTGAAGGGGTTAACTAGTGGGACAGTTTTATAGGTCGGGTCGTTATGGACGCGGCGATACTAAATATGTGTACTTTTATTGTTTTTTTTTTTTTATTTAGATGAAGAAATGTATTTATGGGAATAATATTTATTTTTTTTTTTTCATTATTTTGGAATATTTTTTTTTATTTTTTTTACACATTTGGAAATTTTTTTTTTTACTTTTTTACTTTGTCCCAGGGGGGGACATCACAGATCAGTGATCTGACAGTTTGCACAGCACTCTGTCAGATCACTGATCTGACATGCAGCGCTGCAGCCTTCACAGTGCCTGCTCTGAGCAGGCTCTGTGAAGCCACCTCCCTCCCTGCAGGACCCGGATCCGCGGCCATCTTGGATCCGGGGCTCGAGCAGGGAGGGAGGTGAGGAGACCCTCGCAGCAACGCGATCACATCGCGTTGCTGCGGGGGGCTCAGGGAAGCCCGCAGGGAGCCCCCTCCCTGCGCGGTGCTTCCCTGCACCGCCGGCACATCGCGATCATCTTTGATCGCGGTGTGCCAGGGGTTAATGTGCCGGGGGCGGTCCGTGACCGCTCCTGGCACATAGTGCCGGATGTCAGCTGCGATAAGCAGCTGACACCCGGCCGCGATCGGCCGCGCTCCCCCCGTGAGCGCGGCCGATCGGCTATGACGTACTATCCCGTCCAGGGTCAGATAAGCCCAGGGCACCTCGACGGGATAGTACGTCTAAGGTCACAGAGGGGTTAATTGGGCGCCCAGGGCCACGGACCGGGTCGCAGCCACCATGACATCCCCTTTAAGACCGGATCCGACACAGAGTCCCCCATGGCCCTGATTGAGCATTCCAAATGCCTTTCCTGATACATTTAATATTAAAGGCTATGAGTACTGTGATATGATGTTGATCCAGGGAACTAGTCTGATTGTCAGATGTGGAGTTGGGAAGGAATTTTCCCCATAATAAGGGGCCATTAACATCTGCCCATATGGATTTTAACTTCCTCTGGATTAACATGTTAGGTTACAGGTTGAACTCAATGTACTTGTGTCTTCTTTCAACCTGAAAACTATGAAACTTTAATTCCAGTGTGTGTGTACCTCTATATTAGAAAAAAAACAGGCTATAGAGATGTGTGAAGAAATAAATCCGTGCAGAATGTTGGACCTAAAGACGACATGGAGGTAAAAGGTTGAGATTCACTTTAAGTGTGATTTAGAGGAGATAATCAGTAATTATTTGCATTCCCCAAGATTCATCATTATTTCAGGAATGTAAATGTTGTAAAGGAGGAGCTGTTTTCTTTTCTTGTTTTGATATTGTCAGTTTATGAGAATTTCCAAAGCAAGACCTGTTGTGAAGCTAAAGCAGTGCAAGCCAGGAGGAGACCACACAGCAGGAGATGCAGAATGTGCTCACCCATCATTGTCTCAGTAATTAAACATTGGAATTCTTGATATGAGATTTAATCAATCCTCTAGTCATGACTTAAAAGCTTGTTTTTTAAAGGGGCTGTCCATTTTAAAATGTTTTTTTCCATAGGGTTGAAGACATAAAATAACAAACCTGCTGACGTGACTTGACTCTTGTGAAATGGCCACAGTGTGAATGTGCTCCAACACATTGCACGTACACCAACTTATGATTTGCCTAACTTCTTGGGTTTTGCTGTAGTTTTTTGTACTTTGTACAAACAGGGGTGTGGCTCCCTCTTTTCATCGATATAGCTTACCATAGGCAGTGTGACGCTAAAGCGTGGAATAAGTGGACCCTCTGGACAGTGGCAACAAACCCCTCACGGACGAGCTGACCAGATGAACCACCCCCTATACAGGGAGAGTTAGGGGCAGGCCTGTGAGGGACTATCGCCACGGGAGCTGGGGGGCCAGGACAGAAAAGAAGGAATACTAGGCTGACGGGAGTGACAGTGGCTATGACCCAATAGGAAACACAGGAGATGCAAGGACACAGAGACTGGCAGGAGTACCACAGAGACACAGGAGCTGACAGGCACACCACAGGGATTCAGGACTCAGTGGGATACTGCGGAAGCAGGAACAAGGCAGGAGCACAGGAACGGATGGGGTATAGGAGAGACGGAGAGACTGGCAGGAACAAGGCAGGAACACAGGAGCGGACGGGGTACAGGAGAGATGGAGAGACTGGCAGGAACAAGGCAGGAACGGATGGGTTACAGGAGAGACGGAGAGACTGGCAGGAACAAGACAGGAACGGATGGGGTACAGGAGAGACAGAGAGACTGGCAGGAACAAGGCAGGAATGGATGGGTTACATGAGAGACGGAGAGACTGGCAGGAACAAGGCAGGAACACAGGAACGGACGGAGCGCTGGAGAAACGGAGAAAGAAACCAAAAGTCAGAGAGCACAAAAAATGCACAGAGACCATGGGCAGCCTAGGGAAATAGAGTACACAAACGACCATAGGCACAGGAGAGAGGAAGAGGTGGGTATATATAGCAGCGCTGCGCATTACCTCCCGGTCAGAGTCCTCCAGGATGATAGAGAGGACAGAGCAGGAAGCGCAGGAGGGAAGCTGATCCTGGCGTGCACGCAGGGGGTGGGAGCGGACGCCGAAAGGAAGACGCTGCAGAGGAGGAGCCGCACCGGGACGCCGAGGACAGGTAAGTATGAGAGGACACGGAGAGTGGTGGCGGCAGCAGCGACGTGACAGGCAGGTGTCTGAACAGGTTGGACTGGGTCCTGCTCTGCCCTTATCTATATTGAGATCGGCTGGCACTACATGAGGTTTCAATATTAGAGATAGTACCATCCCAATTGGAGTACAACTTGTCATGGTGGGATGGTTTTTACATTTTTTTAATCAAAATAATGTTAACTAAGAAACCTTTATTATTTTTTACAGTATGTACTACTACTACTCTTTACCTACATCAGAGTATATGCTCCTTTTATTTTTATTCTTGAATTTTGTCTGTGACATCACCTTTGCAGCCTATCAATAAGCGTGCGCCCCTAAAGAAGCTAAGACTGAAACGCGCGTCGGGGTTAAGGGATTCAGGACTCTTATGTGGATGCCATTCTATGGTAAAAACAAATCATTTCAAACCTTTGTTTATGCTTGTTGACTACACATGGCATTCATTTATCACTAATGTTTATGAACCCCACTTTATTACCTTAGTCGATACTTATACAGTATACTGGTATTATAAAGGTTAAAATTATGCTTGTTTCATAACAAATTATATTTATGAATTAATTGATTCTTGCATCATTCTGCATCCATTTTTGGTAAGGGGAATCTCAATGTATCTATTTTTTTCTGCTTTCAATGTGATTAATAAACTTACACCTTTATTATTCTCTTTGTTTGCACACTTTTTGATCTGAACTCTTCTTATCAATGGTCATTATGTATTTATGCTTTTTGAAGGGTTACCCTCCCATTACTTAAGTTATTTTTTTGGACAGTTATGTTTACTTATTAGGCTGTGTAGTGTTCCAATAAAATCAGTGGTTTATGAGCAGGAGATTATCACAACAGGACTAGGTGTCTTGTGCCTCTGGGTCAACTGCAATGTAACTCTGCCTCCACCACTGAACTAGGTGCTTTCGGTCAATTCAGAGTGTTCACAGTACACCAATAAGTGGTGTGGGTAGAGTTATACATAGCTTAACATTCAAAGTACTGCTAGTTCTGCAGCAGAGAAAACAGTAATTTTATCAATACAACACCAGGCAGACCAGCAAGTGATATATTATCTTTGCCCCTACAACATGCTGCTCTCAGATTACATAGCAAAAACTTGGTGACAGATTCCCTTTAAACCCTTCATGACTTACGATGTATAGGTAGTGTCACTATTTTTGATGTGGGTTATGGCGTTATCCCACATCTTTCCCGGAACATGACAGCTAATTTAATCAGCTGTCATGTGCACCTAACAGCCGATGGTGGAATCGAGATCCACCCACGGCTGCTAACATATTAAATGCCGCGGTCAATCACTATCATGAGTGCGCCAGAAGCGCCTCACAAATCCCACCCATCGGCGCCCCTCTCACATACTTGCAGGGTGCCGATGGGTTGGTATGACAGCCTGAGGTTTGCAGAATACCTCCATGCTTATCATTGCAGATATCCTATAAATGCTGGGCCATGGCCAACATTCATATGAGATGATGATTTTTGCTGCACATAGCATGGCTTCATCCCTGCTATGTGTAGTACAAGCAATCTTCCAATCGCAGCTTCACATCTCTTAACCCCTTAAGCCCCAAGGGTGGTTTGCACGTTAATGACCGGGCCAATTTTTACAATTCTGACCACTGTCCCTTTATGAGGTTATAACTCTGGAACGCTTTAACGGATCTTGGCGATTCTGACAATGTTTTCTCGTGACATATTGTACTTCATGGTAGTGGTAAAATTTATTCGATATAACTTGCGTTTATTTGTGAAAAAAACGGAAATTTGGTGAAAATTAGGAAAATTTCGCAATTTTCCAACTTTGAATTTTTATGCAATTAAATCACAGAGATATGTCACACAAAATACTTAATAAGTAACATTTCCCACATGTCTACTTTACATCAGCACAATTTTTTTTTGTTAGGGAGTTATAAGGGTTAAAAGTTGACCAGCAATTTCTCATTTCTACAACACCATTTTTTTTTAGGGACCACATCTCATTTGAAGTAATTTTGAGGGGTCTATATGATAGAAAATACCCAAGTGTGATACCATTCTAAAAACTACACCCCTAAAGGTGCTCAAAACCATATTCAAGAAGTTTATTAACCCTTCTGGTGCTTCACAGGAATTTTTTGAATGTTTAAATAAAAATGAACATTTAACTTTTTTTCACAAAAAATTTAATTCAGCTCCAATTTGTTTTATTTTACCAAGGGTAACAGGAGAAAATGGACCCCAAACATTGTTGTACAATTTGTCTTGAGTACGCCAATACCCCACATGTGGGGGTAAACCACTGTTTGGGCGCATGGCAGAGCTCGGAAGCGAAGGAGCGCCATTTGACTTTTCAATGCAAAATTGACTGGAATTGAGATGGGACGCCATGTTGCGTTTGGAGAGCCCCTGATGTGCCTAAACATTGAAACCCCCACAAGTGACACCATTTTGGAAAGTAGACCCCCTAAGGAACTTATCTAGAGGTGTGGTGAGCACTTTGACCCACCAAGTGCTTCACAGAAGTTTATAATGTAGAACCGTAAAAATAAAAAATCATATTTTTTCACAAAAATTATCTTTTCGCCCCCAATTTTTTATTTTCCCAAGGGTAAGAGAAGAAATTGGACCCCAAAAGTTGTTGTACAATTTGTCCTGAGTACGCTGATACCCCTTATGTGCGGGAAAACCACTGTTTGGGCGAATGGGAGAGCTCGGAAGGGAAGGAGCGCCGTTTGACTTTTCAATGCAAAATTGACATGAATTGAGATTGGACGCCATGTTGCGTTTGGAGAGCCACTGATGTGCCTAAACATTGGAACCCCCCACAAGTGACACCATTTTGGAAAGTAGACCCCCTAAGGAACTTATCTAGAGGTGTGGTGAGCATTTTGACCCACCAAGTGCTTCACAGAAGTTTATAATGCAGAGCCGTAAAAATAAAACAAAAAATTTTTCCCACAAAAATTATTTTTTTAGCCCCCAGTTTTGTATTTTCCCGAGGGTAACAGGAGAAAGTGGACCCCAAAATTTGTTGCCCAATTTGTCCTGAGTGCGATGATACACTATATGTGGGGGGAACCACTGTTTTGGCGCATGGGAGGGTTCGGAAGGGAAGGAGTGCCATTTGAATGCAGACTTAGATGGAATGGTCTGCAGGTGTCACATTGCGTTTGCAGAGCCCCTAATGTACCTAAACAGTAGAAACCCCCCACAAGTGACACCATTTTGGAAACTAGACCCCCTAAGGAACTTATCTACATGTGTCGTGAGCGCTTTGAACCCCCAAGTGTTTCACTACAGTTTGTAACGCAGAGCCGTGAAAATTAAAAAAAAAATCTTTCCCCCCAAAATTATTTTTTAGCCCCCAGTTTTGTATTTTCCCGAGGGTAAGAGGAGAAATTTGACCCCAAAAGTTGTTGTCCAATTTGTCCTGAGTACGCTGATACCCCATATGTGGGGGGAACCACCGTTTGGGCGCATGGGAGGGCTCGGAAGGGAAGGAGTGCCATTTGGAATGCAGACTTAGATGGAATGGTCTGCAGGCGTCACATTGCGTTTGCAGAACCCCTAATGTACCTAAACAGTAGAAATCCCCCACAAGTGACCCCATATTGGAAACTAGACTCCCCATGGAACTTATCTAGATGTGTTGTGAGAACTTTGAACCCCCAAGTGTTTCACTACAGTTTATAACGCAGAGCTGTGAAAATAAAAAATCTTTTTTTTTTCCCACAAAAATTATTTTTTAGCCCCCAGTTTTGTATTTTCCCAAGGGTAACAGGAGAAATTTGACCCCAAAAGTTGTTGTCCTATTTGTCCTGAGTACACTGATACCCCATATGTTGGGGTAAACCCCTGTTTGGGCACACGGGAGAGCTCGGAAGGGAAGAAGCACTGTTTTACTTTTTCAACGCAGAATTGGCTGGAATTGAGATCAGACGCCATGTCGCGTTTGGAGAACCCCTGATGTGCCTAAACAGTGGAAACCCCCCAATTATAACTGAAACCCTAATCCAAACACACCCCTAACCCTAATCCCAACAGTAACCCTAACCACACCTCTAACCCTGACACACCCCTAACCCTAATCCCAACCCTATTCCCAACTGTAAATGTAATCTAAACCCTAACCGTAACTTTAGCCCCAACCCTAACTGTAGCCTTAACCCTAGCCCTAACCCTAGCCCTAACCCTAGCCCTAACCCTAGCCCTAGCCCTAACCCTAGCCCTAACCCTAGCCCTAACCCTAGCCCTAACCCTAGCCCTAACCCTAACCCTAGCCCTAACCTTAACCCTAGCCCTAACCTAATGGAAAAATGGAAATAAATACATTTTTTTAATTTTTCCCTAACTAAGGGGGTGATGAAGGGGGATTTAATTTACTTTTATAGCGGGTTTTTTAGCGGATTTTTATGATTGGCAGCTGTCACACACTGAAAGACGCTTTTTATTGCAAAAAATATTTTTTGCGTTACCACATTTTGAGAGCTATAATTTTTCCATATTTTGGTTCACAGAGTCATGTGAGGTCTTGTTTTTTGCGGGACGAGTTGACGTTTTTATTGGTAACATTTTCGGGCACGTTACATTTTTTGATCGCTTTTTATTCCGATTTTTGTGAGGCAGAATGACCAAAAATCAGCTATTCATGAATTTCTTTTGGGGGAGGCGTTTATACCGTTCCGCGTTTGGTAAAATTGATAAAGCAGTTTTATTCTTCGGGTCAGTACGATTACAGCGACACCTCATTTATATCATTTTTTTATGTTTTGGCGCTTTTATACGATAAAAACTATTTTATAGAAAAATTTTTGCATCGCTTTATTCTCAGGACTATAACTTTTTTATTTTTTTGCTGATGATGCTGTATGGCGGCTCGTTTTTTGCGGGACAAGATGACGCTTTCAGCGGTATCATGTTTATTTATATCTGTCTTTTTGATCGCGTGTTGTTCCACTTTTTGTTCGGCGGTATGATAATAAAGCGTTTTTTTTTGTTTTGTTTTTTCTTACGGTGTTTACTGAAGGGGTTAACTAGTGGGCCAGTTTTATAGGTCGGGTCGTTACGGACACGGCGATACTAAATATGTGTACTTTTATTGTTTTTTTTTCTATTTAGATAAAGAAATGTATTTATGGGAATAATATATATATTTTTTTTCATTATTTTGGAATATTTTTTTTTATTTTTTTTTACACATTTGAAATTTTTTTTTTAACTTTTTTACATTGTCCCAGGTGGGGACATCACAGATCAGTGATCTGACAGTTTGCACAGCACTCTGTCAGATCACTGATCTGACATGCAGCGCTGCAGCCTTCAAAGTGACTGCTCTAAGCAGGCTTCTGTGAAGACACCTCCCTCCCTGCAGGACCCGGATCCGCGGCCATCTTGGATCCGGGCCTGGAAGGAACAGGGAGGGAGGTAAGACCCTCGCAGCAACGCGATCACATCGCGTTGCTGCGGGGGGCTCAGGGAAGCCCCGCAGGGAGCCCCCTCCCTGCGGGAAGCTTCCCTATACCGCCGGCACATCGCGATCATGTTTGATCGCGGTGTGCCGGGGGTTAATGTGCCAGGAGCGGTCCGTGACCGCTCCTGGCACATAGTGCCGGATGTCAGCTGCGATAGGCAGCTGACACCCGGCCGCGATCGGCCGCGCTCCCCCCGTGAGCGCGGCCGATCACATATGACGTACTATCCCGTCACTGGGAATTAAGTCCCAGGGCACCTCGACGGGATAGTACGTCATATGGGATAAAGGGGTTAAGGGGACTATTAATGCCAGTAAAAGTAAAAAAAAGTTTTAAAAAACATTACAAATATTTAAAAAAAAAAATATTCAAATCAATCAAAAGGGGGTTTTGACCAATTAAAAAAACAATAATTAAAAAAAACAAACACATATTTGGTATAATAAAACTCAATACAATGCAATGGTACAATAAAATGCAATAACAGTACAAAACATTGTATCTACCCAAAAGTAGTATTAATAAAAACAGCTTGGCACACCAAAATTAAGCTCTTATTCAGCCCCAGATCCTGAAAAATGTAGATGCTACGGGTCTCGGAAAATGGCGCCATTTCTTTTCCTACAAACTATGGAATTTTCTTTCACCACTTAGATAACAGAGAACCTATACATGTTTGGTATCTGCAAACTCATAATTACCTGTTGGAGAATCATAATGGCAGGTAAGTTTTAGCAATTAGTGAGCATGGTAAATAATAAAAAAAAAAAAAACTATTGTGGAATTGCACTTTTTTTGCAATTTCACCACACTTGGAATTTTATTTCCTGTTTTTCAGTAAACTATATGGTAACATCAATAGTGTCATTTAAAAGTACAACTCATCCTGCAAAAAACAAGCCCTCACACGGCCATATTGACAGAAAAGTAAAACAATTATTGCTCTGGGAAGAAGGGGAGCAATAAGCAAAAAAAACACAAAAACGTAAAATCCCTAGGTCGTGAAGGGGTTAAACTAGGTCTTCTATATTACGCCTATCATGGATGGCCTATGTAGACAGTTTGACAAAGATCAATCTAGTAGGCCATTGCTCTATTTTTTTTTAACATCCTGCTGATGTGTCAAACTGCCATTATTGGCACCTTTATTTACAGGCCTAATGATATACACTGAATATCAGATCCATTATGCTCTTTCATAAACCATTTATCTTTTGATTTATGGATCCATTTTGATTTTTTCATAACTTTTGCTGACGTAATGGTCTATCACGAGATACAACAAAACATCAAAGGACAATAGGAGAAAAAAAAGTGAGAACAGTGACTTAGAAGACTAAAGCTACTGTGCTCGTGAAAATGATCATGTAGACCTAGTTATTAAAGGTTGATTGAAGCTTTCTGTGATACTGTACACGTGATCATTTAGAAGATACTGACTGACCTTATCTCTTGCCTTTTCTTTTGATGTCCCATCCATCCACTGTAATTCATCCAAAGTCTCAATAAAAACTTCACGGACTTTATTTATGAGGTCGCTAATCTAGAACATTATGAGAAGAAACAATATGAATGAATGTATATCCACATCGGTCTGTATAAATTAATATATAAATCTACCTTCCTTTTTAAATTTCACAAACAATCAGAACAAGATAACGATGATTTTACCCCACCTCAGAGTTTCCTAATCTTTGTATTAGTCAGAAGTTACCCAATCCCACCAGCAGTACTCTAAACACACTTGAATGTTTAAGTGGGGTTTTCTGGAACTACTAAAGTAATGATCTATAATGATCTATCTTTAGGACAGACCATTAATATAAGGGTATGCGTGTATGTTAAGTATTTGCTTACAGAAATTTTTGCAAAGTTTCTGCATCTCTTGGCAGCAACAATGCGCAAGTTTTTGCTGCGTTTTTGCCTCATTTTTGTATGTGTTTTTTGCCTGCGTTTTTATACAGCAATGAATGCTTTTTTTGAGCTAAAGATATTTTTAAAACAAAAGAAAATGTTTTATGATGTAATTTCCTGGTTCAACACCTCCTTTTTCATTATGATGAAGTGGCATCAGGGTGACGGGATTAGGGATTGGTGTCAGCAGCTGTCGCTGACACCAAGCCCTACGTTTAGTAATGAAGATCTGTGAGCCAGAGTTAAATAAATACACGCACACATTGTAACCAGCCTTTGTAGGAGCGTTAACAGAATTAACCTACATAGGCTGTACCCAAACAGCAACTGGCAGAAATCAGCGTGCACAGCGATACCTGTTAATTTTTTAAAAATAAATAGAAATAAAACATTGTGTAGGCTCTCACGTCATTTTCATAACCAGCAGAGGGAAAGCCAATGGCTGGGGGCTGATGTTAATATTCTAGGAAGGAGCCAATTGTCATAAAGGTTTCCAGACTATTAATACAGTATCAGCTCACAGCTGTTTGCTTATCCTTTACTGGTAGTTTACAGGGGGACCCCAGAAATAAATTGACGTAGGGTCTCTCTGTAAAATATAACCAGTAAAGGCTAGGCAGATAGCTGTGGGCTGATATTAATAGCCTCGGAAGGGGCTATAGATATTGTCCCCCTCCCAGACTAAAAACTTCAGCTCTCCGCTGCCCCAGAAATGCCGCATCCATAAGATTTACCAACTCTTGCACTTAATATCTCTTTTCCCATTTGCCCTGGTGCGGTGGCAAGTGGGGTGATGTTTGGGAGGGGGAGTTGATGTCACCATTATATTGACAGGTGACATCAAGCCTCAAGCCCAGAGGTTAGTAATGGAGAAGCGTCTATAAGACACTCCCAATACTAACCCCGTAGTGATATTATAGAAAAAAACACACTCAGACGAAAGTCCTTTATTTGAAATAAAGACAAAGACTCTTTTATTGAATCCAAATTAAACTATACTTATGTCATCGCCCAATTCACTGAAGCCATTGTCTTCTGTGACAGAATTAAAATAATAAATCACAATATTCCTCACCTGTCCACTGAGAGTAATACATAATGTCCCATGACAATCCTGATGACTTTGAGAGCAGTCAATGATGTGACTGCTCTCAAGGACAGTCGGCTACACAATAACACAGGAGGTAACCACTCCTGCAGTGTATAGTGTTAAGCTACAGTTTTTTTAATGTTCACCTGAGAGAATCAGCCCTGGTGATCTCACGTACGGCACCACCGCTGCATGAGAATGTTCTCACGCAGTGGTGGTGCCGTACGTGAGATCACTGGAGCTCATCTGCTGATGAACTCGTGTGACCTCTCTGACGGCAGCTCAGAATGAAACACTGATTGAACAATGGAAATCCTGTCAGTGTGTAGCCAGAGGCCGGTTAGAGCAGTCGCATTTTTTTTTAAGTTTGAGCCCAGATGCCGGATGATGAGAGACTACATCTCCAAACAGCGGCACCTGCTTTCACCGTTATCAGTAACAGAAGACATAGCCTCATGGAAGTAGTACTCTCTCATCAGCTGACATCTGCTGACCTGTGGTAACCTTATGACCGCAGGTCACAGTATCTCTGGGGGGCCCCGCTGACATCTGACAGCATGACCCCGCAGCGCTCTGACCGACAGTAACAACCTTACTGGCAGTAACGTTACCGCCAATCAGAACTGCCGGTGTTTATCGTGCTGTCACAAAGATGACAGCTTGGGAAACTACATAGGAAGTTCGTAAAAACTCAGCAAATGTGCAAACATTTTTATTCCTGCATGTTTGCTTTGGATTTGACTTACTCAATTTAAGTTAATGGGTGAAAAACACTAAAAATCCACACAAAGAATTTACATGCTGCAGAAAAAAATGCATTGCAAATACTCATAGGAAAAGTACTGATCATATGCACAGCACTTAGGGATTCTCAGTGAATTAGCTGGCTTAAGGTTTCCCTAGCGTTTTTGGTTCATTTTCGCATGGAACAACAGCTGCAAAAATGCACACAAAACTCAGCACTGTACTTTTAGTCATCTCTGTACCTGCTAATGCAGCTCAGCACCATTCTGAGTGGCTCCTTTGAACAGTGGATCTGCAGGTGTACTACAAGCCTACTTCCACTCATTGGATATAGCTGGCCTAACATTGTAGGCCAACTATCAATTTAGTAGTTCTGTAAGATACCTTTAAATAACCACATGCTTAGGATATCTAACCCTACCTAGGAGATTCTTACTCCATTCCAGAGTTTCTTAACTTTCTCAGGAGTTTCCTAACCTTCCCAGGAGCTTTGTAACTTCAGCAGAAATCCTTATTATCTTGTACAGTTATTTTTTAATCAATAATGAAACATACAGTTGTGCTCAAAAGTTTACATACTCTTGCAGTATTTTCGCTTTCTTGGCCTTTTTTCAGAGAATATGAATGATCACACCAAAACTTTTTCTCTACTCATGGTTAGTAGTTGGTTGAAGCCATTTATTGTAAACTACTGTGTTTTCTCTTTTTAAATCATAATGAAAACTAGGGTTGAGCGACTTTTACTTTTATAGGATCGGGTCGGGTTTCACGAAACCCGACTTTTTCAAAAGTCGGGTCGAGTGAAATCGGCCGATCCTATAAAAAAGTCGGGGTCGGGGTCGGCCGAAACACGAAACCCAATGCAGTGCATTGGGTTTCCAATGGTTCCCAGGGTCTGAAGGAGAGGAAACTCTCCTTCAGGCCCTGGGATCCATATTTAAGTGTAAAATAAAGAATTAAAATAAAAAATATTGCTATACTCACCCTCGGACGCGCCCTGGTACTAACCGGCAGCCTTCCTTCCTTAGAATCAGCGCGTGAAGGGCCTTAGATGACGTCGCGGCTTGTGATTGGTCGCGCGACCGCCCATGTGACCGCTCGCGCAACCAATCACAAGCCACGACGTCACCGAAGGTCCTTCAAGCGCTGATTCCTAGGAAGGAAGGCTGCCGGAAAGAAGCAGGGCGCGTCCGAGGGTGAGTATATTCCTATTAGGTATATACTCACCCTCAGGCGTGTCCGAGGGTGAGTATATTCCTATTAGGTATATACTCACCCTCGGGCGCGTCCGAGGGTGAATATATTCCTATTAGGTATATACTCACCCTCGGACGCGCCCTGCTTCTTTCCGGCAGCCTTCCTTCCTAAGAATCAGCGCTTGAAGGACCTTCGGTGACGTCGCGGCTTGTGATTGGTCGTGCAAGCGGTCACATGGGCGGTTGCGCGACCAATCACAAGCCCCGACATCATCTAAGGCCCTTCACGCGCTGATTCTAAGGAAGGAAGGCTGCCGGTTAGTACCAGGGCGCGTCAGAGGGTGAGTATAGCAATATTTTTTATTTTAATTCTTTATTTTACACTTAAATATGGATTCCGATACCGATTTCCGATATTGCAAACATATTGGAACTCGGGATCGGAATTCCGATACCAGATTCAGAAGATCGACAACCTCATGGCCAACCCCACACAGGGGTCGGGTCGGGTTTCATGAAACCCGACTTTGCCAAAAGTCGGCGACTTCTGAAAATGGCCGACCCGTTTCGCTCAACCCTAATGACAACCCAAAACATCCAAATAACCCTGATCAAAAGTTCACATGCCCCATTTCTTAATACCGTGAATTGCACCCTCTAACATCAATGACAGCTTGAAGTCTTTTGTTGTAGTTGTGGATGAGATTCTTTATTTTCTCAGATGGTAAAGCTACTCACTCTTCTTGGCAAAAAGCCTCCAGTTCCTTTAAATTCTTGAGCTGTCCAGCATGAACTGCGCAATTGAGGTCTCTCCAGACTGGCTCAATCATATTGAGGTCAGGAGACTGAGATGATCACTCCAGAACCTTCACTTTGTTCTGCTGTAGGCAATGACAGGTCGAATTGGCCTTGTGTTTTGGAGTGATGTCATGTCGGAACATCCAAGTGCGTCCTATGCGCAGCTTCCGGGCTGATGATTGCAAATTTGCCTCCAGTATTTGCTGATAACATTCTGCATTAATCTTTCCTTCAACTTTGACCATAGTTCCTGGGCCTTTGCAGCTCACACATCCCCAAAACATCAGCGATCCTCCTCCGTGCTTTACAGTAGTAATGATCTTCCTTTCATCATAGGCCTTATTGACCACTCTCCAAGTGTAACGTTTATGGTTGTGGCCAAAAAGTTAGATTTTGGTTTCATCGCTCCAAATTACCTTGTTCCAGAAGTTTTGAGAATGGTCTCTGTGCTGTTTTGCGTATTGTAGGTGAGATACTTTGTGGCATTTGAGCAGTAATGGCTTTCTTCTGGCGACTCGACCATGCAGCCTATTTTTCTTCAAGTGCCTCGTTATTGTGCATTTTTAAACAGTCACACCGCTAGTTTTCAGAGAGTCTAGTATTTCAGCTGTTATTTGTGGGTTTTTCTTTGCATCCCGAAAAATTTTCCTTTCAGTTGTGGACGAAATTTTTGTTAGTCTACCTGACCGTGGTTTTGTTTTTACAGAACCCCTGATTTTCCTTTTGTTAATCACTGTTTGAACACTGCTGACCTGGCATTATCAATTCCTTGGATATCTTTTTTATCCCTTTCCTGATTTATACAGTTCAACTACTTTTTCCCTTTGATCCGTTGACAATTCTTTTGCTTTCCCCATGACTCACAATCCAGAAACGTCAGTGGCTAGATGAAAGATGCAAGAGTATGTCTGGATCCCAGAAACTCACTCAGCTTTTATGCACACACTGACAAGCAAACAGGTCACAGGTGAGGATGTTACCTTTAGTAGCCATTCAAACCCATTTGTGTCAACTTCTGTGCATGTTATCAGGCCAAAATCACCAGGGTATGTAAACTTTTGATCAGGGTCATTTGGACGTTTTGGGTTGTCATTATGATTTAAAAAGAGAAAACACAGTTGTTTGACAATAAATGGCTTCTTCTAGCCACTAACCATGAGTGGTGTTATCATTCATACAGTTGTGGCCAAAAGTATTGACACCCCTGCAATTCTGTCAGATAATACTCAGTTTCTTCCTGAAAATGAATGCAAACACAAAATTCTTTGTTATTATTATCTTCATTTAATTTGTCTTAAATGAAAAAACACAAAAATAATTTTCCTAAAGCCAAATTGGATATAATTCCACACCAAACATAAAACAAGGGTGGACAAAAGTATTGGCACTGTTCGAAAAATCATGTGATGCTTCTCTAATTTGTGTAATTAACAGCACCTGTAACTTACCTGTGGCACCTAACAGGTGTTGGCAATAACTAAATCACACTTGCAGCCAGTTGACATGGATTAAAGTTGACTCAACCTCTGTCCTGTGTCCTTGTGTGTACTACATTGAGCATGGAGAAAAGAAAGAAGGCCAAAGAACTGTCTGAGGACTTGAGAAACCAAATTGTGAGGAAGCATGAGCAATTCTCAAGGCTACAAGTCCATCTCCAAAGACCTGAATGTTCCTGTGTCTACTGTGCGCAGTGTCATCAAGAAGTAGCCCATGGCACTGTGGCTAAATGGGGTTGGGACCATCAGCTGTGTATCCATCAGACTTCTGCACAACACAACTGATGGTCCCAACCCCATTTATAAGGCAATAAATCCCACTTATTAAACATGACAGGGCGCACCTGTAAAGTGAAAACTATTCCCGGTGACTACCTCTTGAAGCTCATCAAGAGAATGCCAAGAGTGTGCAAAGCAGTCATCAAAGCATAAGGTGGCTACTTTGAAGAACCTAGAATATAAGACATATTTTCAGTTGTTTCACACTTTTTTGTTAAGTATATAATTCCACATGTGTTAATTCATAGTTTTGATGCCTTCAGTGTGAATGTACAATTTTCATGGTCATGAAAATACAGAAAAATCTTTAAATGAGAATGTGTGTCCAAACTCATGTTCAGCATATGATGCTTATGCTGTAACTTAGTGTCAAACCAGTCACATAGTCTAAATGAAGTCTAGCAGAATTAGACATGTCTGGAGTAAGAGCATGTCTTGTAGAGAGGAACCCTACAACCCTTGTTAGAAGTGGTGGTAGAAACAGATTGTAGATGATCTGTGACTGATTTTGGAAGCTCCTGCATTGGCTATACTACTGTTTGTTCACTACTTCAACAGCAAATGTAGTTGGATCGCCCCCAGACACAGGGCCACGCGTTTCGGTACCGGGCCCCTCTGGTTCGGTTCTGAGGCTGTCACGGTGGCTAGGCCCAGTCCGCGACCCTGCTAAGGGCCGTCCAATAAAAGTAGTGGAACAGTCTGTTAGGGGTTCGTGACGCCACCTGTGGTGTTCGGTCAGTGTGACCGACGCTGCTATGGGGTCCACTGGGGTGATGGAATGGCAGCCGGATGGTATAACTTCCCACAGGTGAAGTATGTCCCCAGGGCTTCCCAGTGGTGTAGGTGGCGATGGTGTGAGGTGCAGTCAATAATGAGGACACAAGGTTGCAGTCTCTTTACCTCTTTACTGAAGGCCTCAGGATCCTCTATCCAGAGTACATTTAACAGGGCTCTCAGAGACCGGCCGGTCCGATGGGCACATCCAGAGTTTCCTTCACAGATGGAAATCGTTGCCTACCAATAGCGCCTGTGTGTTGTAGTCCTATCCTGATGAGCATTCGGAATAGTCCTCACAACTGCTGTTCTCGTTCGTTCGTTCTCTACAGCTCTCTCTCGTTCTTTGGTTCCAGATGTTACTAGTTTCTAATGTCCCCCAGGTATGTTATGGCTAGGACGCCACCCGTATGACGGGAAGGCTTGGAGGTCTTCCGGGACCCTAGAGACGCCCCTCTCCCAATGTTGCCCCCTATGTCTTCGTAGGTGTAGTAAGGTAGACAACCAACCTATGACTAGCTGTCCAGCGGAGTTTGAAGTAAGGCCTGGAGTCAGTTACTCCTACGGTGTTCCGGCCACCGACTACGCGCCTCAGTAAGATGTTGCCTCTCTCTCTCTCGGCACGACTCTTACTGGCTCTCCTTTGTGCTTGATCTCGTTTACACGGTTCCACAATATCCTTCCCTTCGTGTCTCTTTCTTAGGATACCGCCGCAGGGTGTGCAGGCTCGGTTCCGTTACGTTCTGCTCTGTTCGCTAGGCACCTGCCAGGTTCCCACGCCCGACAGGGGCCCCCCTGTGCCTTCTCCCTGCAACACCCCCTGCTACGGGATGTTGCCTGGTTCCAACCCAGTCAGCTTCTGACTAACTTCCCCCCCAACCCCTAGTTTTACCAGTGTGAGGAGTGGCCCAATAAATAAAGCCTTTTTCTCCCCCTAGTGGCCGGAGTGTGAAGTGTAATGTGTTCTGGTGATACCTGGTCAGGAGAACTCCTTAGTGCCATCAGACGTACCGCTACTCCCCTTAGCGGCAGAGTGCCATACTGCAACGACCAGGTCTCTGGGGCGCTGCATATTTAATTTCAGGTTTGATCATTTTCACACTAAATGTCCATTTTCATCTTAGATTTTAAATCTGAAGGGCAAACCGGGTAGGATAACCACAACAGCCACATTTCGGAAGCTGACAGCTGGTAACACTATACTGCATATATTCAGCACTCACCTTTGACACATGACTACAGGGTTATTCCCCAAATCACAATGTGGTCTAATATTAATAATTCCGCTCTGTTGATGCATATGCCAGATGATTGACTTATGCTATATGCATCCATGGAGTAGCATTTTGCAATTTGACAACACTGATCCGTCAGCTGCAGATTAGTTGAATTTATGATGCAAAGACTTTATGCAGCTATATTTATTTAGATGACAGAAGATACAATTGGTCAGGCAGTGTATTGCACAAGAGAATTGAGCGAATAGAAGCAGAAGGAAAATTCTACACTTAGAATAGCTTGATGATAACTCAAAGAGCTAGGAGTAAAGAAAAGAGGTGAGGGGTCTGCAGCAGTAAGGAGAAGCAGGGTGCTGCTGAGAAATGTAAGTGTAAGAATAGAACCACCCATACAGCTATGAACAGCTGAATGTACAGATGGCGAGACAGAGATTAACAAAGACACAAAGGTACAATAAAGAAATGTTATATTGAGTTTAACCTGTTTATTAACAATAAGTATGCATTTACTGTGCTTTGTGAAAAATAATGTGTTTGTGGGAATAACCCTTTAAGTCTATTTCTGTTGGTGAGCTCAACACAGCCAAAAAAAATAACAGTAACCCTGATGGTATCTCACAGGAATCAAATTGGATTTGTACTGGGCATCCGTAATGAATCTTGGAATAAGCCAAGAGTGTGGTTTAATCTAAAAACTGCAAAAGATTTGCTAACTGGCTTAGGATCAAGACGGAGTCTAAACCAATTTTAGTGTTACAATGTAGCCCTTAGTTCCCCTTCATGGAACATATGTTACAGAGAAATATGTCCATCTTGTTTGAAGATTCAAGTCTTGAATAATGGATGAAAAGTTGTATCTAGAAGAACTCCCATATCAGCCAACATGTTGTTTCCTAGTCTTTTTATATCTACAAAGAAAAAAACACTCCTGGCTTAAGCATAAAGGATTTTATAGGTTCGGGTTTGTGAAGCTTATTCTTATACTTTTCCTCATAAAGATTTTTTAAGACTTAAAAAATTCTCATTCTTACCCTACCAACAATTATGTTATCTTATAATATCTTATCTTAGAATATGGATTATTTACTCTATGGTAATGAGTGTATCAGTGGCAAAAAAGAAGATTAAGAAGACTAAAAACACATATTTTGGACATCTCAACTTTGCTAATTCACCAACAGGTGGAGGTGCATTAAATAATAAAGGTCTCACAGCCATTGGTTTGAGACATTTTAGTATATTGCACGCTGCACCCTTAAGAAGGTGAGAGCATGCACTTCCTAAGGATATTGCTCGGGGATCTGCGAGCTATGCACAGACCCTTGGTGGCAGCAGCAGCAAGAGGAGAGGGAGGAGGTGTGTGATGGGGGGCAGCAGCAGTGATTAAGTTGGCATCCCTGCCTGGGGAGGTAGTAAGCATGCAGGGGATGCAAGAGCTATAGTACCCCTCCTTTACACACTCGCTTCCTCAGGCCTGCAAGAAATCTCTCCAGGAGGAGAGGGGCAGGGATGTTCTCCCTATGCTCCCACGGCATTTCATCAGGACTTAACCCCTTCCAATCAACAAGAAAAAAGGTTTTTCTCTTGCCATCTTGGTGGCTAGAACATCCTGTACCTCAAAAACATCTTCAGTGCTGACAGGAACAGGAGTTGTACCTGGGTCCTTGACTTGACTGAAGACAATGAAATGATTGGAGAAATATAGAGAGGCCGGGGGTTTGAGTTTGTAAACTACAGCATTAATTTGTTTGAGAACATCGAATCTGACCGATGAAGTGAGGACCCAATTTATACGAGGGTAGCTTGAGATTAGAGATGGGCGAACCTGAACAGTAAAGTTCGACGTCCATAACGAACACCTACTGTTCGGGTATGGGCATCAAATACAGACTTTACCAGGAAGTCTGTGTTACTGATCGGGTTCGGCTGCCTGAACACCAAGTGTTTTTCACGTTATCATGTGCATGACAGTGCAGCAAACACAACTTCTGATTGGTGGTGAAATCATCCCCGCTGGTCAGAGAGCCACAGTTCCTACACTGTCAAAAGACAGCATGTGTGCTGAGCTGTGATTGGAGGTTTAAAATTCACCTATGGTCACTGGTGTCAGCTAATGAGACTATTGCTCCCATCAGCCGATGTCTGCTACCGCTAATAACTGTGAGTGGAGGAGTGGCTGATGGGAGTATTCATCAACCGGCTACTGCACTGTAAATAAATATTTTTTTTAAAAAATGGCATGGATCTCCTGTATTTTAGATAACCAGTCAGGCAACTGACAGCTGGGGGCTGCAACCCTCAGCTGTCAGCAAGGCTGGTTATCAAGAATAGAGAGATGCCCATGCCGTTTTTTTTTAAATTATTTAAATAAATAATTTTTAAAAAATAGCATGGGGTCCCCCCATTTTTGACAACCAGCCTTGCTAAAGCTGACAGCTGGGGTCTGATAGTCTCAGACTGGTAAAGAGCCAAGGACGTTGCCCCCTCAGCCTAAAAATAGCAGCCCACAGCAGCCCAGAAAAGATGCATCTATTAGATGTGACAATTATTATTATTATTATACATTTTTATAGCGCCATTTATTCCATGGCGCTTTACATGTGAATACGGGGCAAATATAGACAAATACATTAAACATGAGCAGATAACCAGGCACACGAGTACATAAGGAGGGAGGACCCTGCCCGCGAGGGCTCACAGTCTGCAGGGGGTGGGTGAGGATACACTAGGAGAGGGAAGAGCTGGCTGTGCGGCTGTTCAGTAGGTTGAGGATCACTGCAGGCTGTAGGCTTGTCGGAAGAGATGAGTCTTCAGGTTCTTTTTGAAGGTTTCTATGGTAGGCGCGAGTCTGATGTGTTGGGGTAGAGAGTTCCAGAGTATGGGGGAAGCACGGGAGAAGTCTTGGATGCGGTTATGGGAAGAAGAGATGAGAGGGGAGTAGAGAAGGAGGTCTTGGGAGGATCGGAGGTTGCGTGTAGGTAGGTACCGGGAGACCATGTCACAGATGTATGGAGGAGACAGGTTGTGGATGGCTTTGTATGTCAGTGTGAGGGTTTTGAACTGGAGTCTCTGGGCGATAGGAAGCCAGTGAAGGGCTTGACACAGGGGAGAGGCTGGGGAATAGCGGGGTGACAGGTAGATTAGTCGGGCAGCAGAGTGTAGGATGGATTGGAGCGGTGCCAGAGTGCTAGAGGGGAGTCCAGAGAGTAGGAGGTTGCAGTAGTCGAGGCGGGAGATGATAAGGGCATGCACTAGCGTTTTTGCAGTGTTGCGGTCAAGGAAAGCATGGATCCGGGAAATATTTTTGAGTTTGAGACGACAGGAGGAGGCAAGGGCTTGGATATGTGGCTTGAAAGAGAGTGCAGAGTCGAGGATCACCCCGAGGCACCGGGCGTGTGGGACTGGGGATAGTGAGCAGCCATTGACATTGATGGATAGGTCTGGTGGAGGGGTAGAGTGAGATGGGGGAAAGATGATGAATTCTGTTTTGTCCATGTTCAGTTGTAGAAAGCGAGCAGAAAGAAGGCTGAAATGGCAGACAGACAGTGCGGGATTTTGGTAAGCAAGGAGGAGAGGTCAGGTCCGGAGAGGTAGATCTGCGTGTCATCAGCGTAGAGATGGTACTGCAAACCGTGGGATTCTATGAGCTGTCCCAGGCCGAAAGTGTAGATGGAGAAGAGTAGGGGACCTAGAACAGAGCCTTGAGGAACACCGACTGACAAGGGGCGAAGTGAGGAGGTGGTGTGGGGGAGGGAGACACTGAATGTTCGGTCTGTCAGATAGGTGCTTTGCTGGTGCTTTGCCCAGCTCTTCCAACTTGCCCAGTAGCAGTGGGAAGTGGGGTTAATATTTGTGGGGTTGATGTCACCTTTGTATTATTTGGTGACATCAAGCCCATGGATTAGTAATGGAGAGGGGTCTATAAGACACCTATCATTTACTAATCCTATAGTTGAATGGTAAATAAACACACATCCAAAATACTTGCAAAAAAAACTAAACAAACTTTTACTTTTTAATTTAAAAATAACAAACACAGTTATACTCACCTAACGTGTAATTCCACTGAATCCCTCATCGCCTGTAAGGAAAAAAAAAGCAACAATATCCCTCACCTATCAGTCGTTCTGTCCCACACTGTAATCGATGTCAGGGCGATAAAGAGTTTTCAGCCTGGACAGTGCCAAGATGTGACCGTCCAGGCTAAGAACCACTGGTGACTGAACTGCTGCGAGTGCAGCCTCAAAGACCAGCCGTTACATCTTCGAGGTTACCGCCGGTCACTGAGGCAGCGTCCCCAGCCAGGCTGAACTGCTATGACCTCGGTGAGATCCCTGTTAGTGACTTGTGTTTTGCTTTATTGCAAATAATATACTTACCATACAACTATAGCATTAGTAATGGATAGGTGTTTTATAGATGCCTCTTCACTAGTAAACGTGGGCTTGATGTCATCGGAGAATACAAAGGTGACATCAAACCCACAAATATGAACCCCACTTGCTACTTCTACAAGGCAAGTGGGAAAAGCCAGGCAAAGAGCCAGAATTGTCGCATCTAATAGATAAATTTTTTCTGGGCGGCTGCTGGCTGCTATTTTTATGATGGGGGCAATATCCATGGCCCTGTACCAACCTGAGCATACCAGCCCCCAGCTGTCCGCTTTAGCAAGGCTGGTTGTCAAAAATGGGGGGACCACATACTGTTTTTTAAAATTAGCTATTTAAAAACATAAAAAATACGGCGTGGGGACCCCTCTGTTCTTGATAACCAGTCTTGCAGAGGCTGACAGCTGAGGGCTGCAGCCCTCAGCTGTAAGTTTTGCCTGGCTTGTTATAAAAAATACAGCAGACCCACAACATTTTTTTTTAATTATTTATTTACAGCACAGGATCCAGCTTATGAATACTCCCATCATCTGCTACTGCTCTCGCTGTTATTAGTGGCAGCAGGTGGATGGCTGATAGGAGCAGTAGTCCCATCAGCTGATCCCAGTGACCGGAGGTGAACTTTATACCTCAAATCACAGCTGAGCACTCAGGATGTCTTTTAACAGCATGGAAACCGCAGCTTTCTGACAATCGGGCATGATTTCACTATCGATCAGAAGCGGAGTTTGCCACGCTGTCATGCACATGACAGTGTGGCAAACACTGGATGCTTGGGCCCCCATTCAAGTGAATGGGGTTTGGTTTCAGGTTCGGGTACTGTTCTGGTACCCAAATCTGAACATTTGTAACTGTTTGGCTGAACTTGCCTGACCTGAACATCCAGGTGTCAGCCCATCTCTACTTGAGATGGACATATTTTGACGAAAGCCAAACCTTTTTCCCACGGCACAAGAGAGGCGGGTCCAGACCTCTCTTGTCTGTGTGTCTCTTCATCTATTCGGAAGATTTCATTAAACAGGTCTTGGTGTCCTCCCAGATCTTAGAGAAGCCCTTTAGGAGAGTTTCAGTGGCAGAAATGTCTGTGGTAGCAGACACAGGAAATGGAATATTGGAGTGTTGACCATACACCATGAAAAACAGGGATTTAGCTGTGGATTCGCTCACATGGTTGCTGTATGAAAATTTGGCCCAAGGCAGGAGTTCAGCCCAATCATGGTGGTGAGCATTGAAAAAATGCCACAGGTAGTTGGTCAGAATCTAGTTAACCCACTCTACCTGGCTATTGAAGTGCGGATGGAGGCTATATAGCGGAGTATAATGGGTCAGAAGTCCATTTCTATATGCTGCCAGGGAGAAGATGGTACTGGTAACAGAAGTGACCAGCTGCTCAGAAGCTGTTTCAGAGTCTTATTCTGGGCACAGAAGGGACAGGCCGAGGTGAAATCTGCAATATCCTTGCACAGTGATGGTCGCCAATAGTACCGTAAAATGAGAAGGGGTGTTTTCTTCTATCCAGCATGACCAGTCAGTTTGGACAAGTGATCCCAGTGAAGCACCCATTTCCTGTGCGGTTTGGAGGCAGAGGTTTTTCAAAGTGCAACCCAAGACATGTCCAGTGGAGCAACAATAAGCATTATGGAGGGTTCAATGATGCTCTAAGACTCCTCCTCCTTGTCTGAAGACAGAAAAGACCTGAAAAGCATGTCTGCTTTTATGTTTTTGTAGAATGAAAAGCAAAGACCACCTGGCTTGACGCATATTTAGGCTCTGCGGACTGCAAGTAGGTCAAGTTCTTATTGCCCTTGTAGATAATTACACGATGAACTGCTCCTTCAAGTAGAAAGCTCAACTCCTCTAGAGCCAGTTTTTTCACCAAGAATTCTCCATTGCCTATCAAGTAGTTGTGTTCTGGGGCTGATAAGGCCTTAGAAAATAAGCCGCAGCTCCACATATGGCCGAAAAGAGACTTCTGGGTGAGCACAGCTCTGGCACTGGAGGAGGAGGCATCCATTTCCAAAAATAATTGCTTATTGTTGTAAGGATGGTGCAGAACTGGAGCAAAGACAAACGCCTGTGTTAAGGAGACAAAGGAGCTTTCAGCATCTGGGGTCCACATCATGGGGAGGGTCTCCTTGTGGGTCACGGCAGAGATTGGAGCAGTCCGAGAGGAGAAATGCAGCATAAACTGACAATAGTAATTAGCAAATATGAGGAACCGCTGGATTGCCTTCAGACCGGGGCCATTTCAGAACAGTGGATACTTTCTAGGGGTGGTGTTTTCGCATCACATTACATGCCCACCGCAAGTCAAGTTTGACAAAGACTCTGGAACCTTTGAGATGATCAACAGCTCTGATATGAGAGTTAGAGGATATTTATTTTTGACCTTTATCAAATTGAAATCCCTACAGTTTATACAGTGAGCCGTCCTTTTTCTTTACAAAGAAGAATCCTGCTCCAGCTGGGGAGGAATTCCCTGGCTAGGTTCTCCATATATTCGGACACGGCTTAGGTTTCACCCTGGAGCAGATGATAGATACGGCCTCGTAGAGGAAAAGAGCCAGGAAGGAGGTCTATAGGGCAATTGTATGACCTGTGTGGTGGTAGTGTCTCCGCCTCCTTTTTATCAAAGATAAACACATAAATCCAATAAGCAGGAGGCAGGCCAAGTTAATTTGATGGAGCAGGCAGAGGTTTGTCAAAACGAATTGAAACTAGGCACCTCTCGTAACAGGCCTGGCCCCAACGGAGTACTTCTCTGGATTTCCAATCTAAGACAAGGTCATGTTTTTGTAACCATGGTAGGCTCAGGAGCATGCGATGGGACAGACTAGACAGTCCATAAAGAGAGACTCACTCAGAGTGCAACATTCTGACCTAAAGTTCCACAGGCTTGGAAACAAAACGATCGACCTCGGAACGAGGTTTTTCATCCACTTATGATACCACCAATGGATTCTGTAGACATTGGATCAGGATCTGAAACCACTCCATAACGGCAAGTTGAATGAAATTTCTTGCGGAAGAGGGTGGAAGTGCGCGCACCTAAACACAGTGCCTGGGGATCTGCAAGCCGTGTGCAGATCCCAGGCAGCAGCAGCAGCAGCCAAAGCAGATGGAGGAAGTCCGGGATGAGGACCCACAATACTTGTTCAGATCCCCAGACAGTTCTTTGCCATGAGGTAACATGTTAACCTTCCAGTAACCAGTATGAGAGAGTGAGAGCGATAACACCAAATTTTACACACCTGCTCCCCATTCACACCTGAGACCTTGTAACACTGATGAGTAACCAGGAAGGGAAAATGGCTTATTGGGCAAAATTTGGCCATTTTCACTTAGGGGTGTACTCACTTTTGTTTCCAATGGTTTAGACATTAATGGCTGCGTGTTGAGTTATTTAAAGAGCACACCAAATTTACATTGTTATACAAGCTGTACACTGACTACTTTACATTGTATCAAAGTGTCATATCTTCAGTGTTTCAAATAGTTGACATCCAGCGCCTCTTTGGACGAATGATCCCAGGAAATCCAAGGTTTCTCAAAACCTCTATTTATTTCTTCATATTAAAAACAGGTAACAAAAAAGATCAGGCAGTTTGGATATACACATGATTTAAAAAAAGGCATAGAAAGAGATTTCTATTCCTTTTTTAAATCATGAGTGTATCCAAACTGACTGACCTTTTTTGTTACCTGATTTTAATATTAAGAAACAAATAGATGTTTTAAGAAACCCTGGATTTCCTGGGATCATTTGCCCAAAGAGGCGCTGGAGGTCAACTATTTGATGCATATCAACCTTCACTCAGTGGATCCGTGCAGCCTGGAGGACATATTAACCAGAGGAGGAGGTGAGCTAACAATCTCATTATATATATATATATATATATATATATATATATATATATATATATATATATATATAAATATATATATATATATCCAGTGTTGCCACATGAAAAGATATGATAAAATGTTTACAAAAATGTGAGTGCACAGTCCTGCTCATCGTTATTGGCACCCAGGAAGTTTAAGTACATAATGTGAATATCTCCGGAAAAAAATGAATCAAGTGGAACAGTTTTTTTGTATAGAGCACTCCTGTTAAATAAAAAAGAGCAAATGATAGACAATAATTTAAAACAAAAAAAGGGATGGTAACATAGAAAAACCTAAAGCTTGCTGTGACACTGGCATCCTTTACATTAGTTAGTATAGAAACACATTTTGACTCGCCAGTCGTAAGTCACATATGAGAAATACATGTGATTAATTGGTGGTTCCCATGTGACATGAATTAGCCAATGAATGATGACTTCAGTATTTTAAAAAGCCACATGTTAGGCCATGTTCATTGTCACAATGGTGAAAACAAAGGAGCTGTGTGAGGACATAAGAACTGCTATTATTAGCAAACACAAGACTTCCAAAGGGTACAAGGCCATCACAGTATTATTAAGGAGTTTGCCAAGCATGGAATCATAAAGAAGCTCCCTGGACGTGGGGAAAAGAGGAAAATTGACAAGACATGTCTTGGAAGGTTGGTGCGTATGGTGAAAAAAAATCCTGGTCAAATATCCAAAGGCCTGAAGGCCAACCTGGGGTCATGGTTTCAACACGTACCATACCCTGCACACCGAGCAGAGCTTTATGGGCGAAGGCCAAGGAAGAAACTATTGCTGAAGAAAAGACATAAAAAGGAAGGGCTGATCTTGCTAAAGAGTATCATGAGACACTACAAGCCTTCTGGAAAAATATTCTGTGGACAGATGAAATAAAAATACATCTTTTTGGCAATGCAAAGCAACAGTTTGTTTACAGATGGCAAAATGAAGCTTATAAGCAAAGGAACACCCTACCAACAGTTAAGCATGTTGGAGGATCTAAAATGCTGTGGGGTTGATTTGCTGCATGTGGTACTGGAGGTCTTGATCATATCACAACAATCATGAAATCAGAGAATTAAAGCAAAATGTCCTACCCAGTGTAAGAAAACTTGGTTCGAGTCGAAGATAATGGGACCTCCAGCAAGACAATGGCTCAAATGTACTGTTTTAAAATTGTCATTGAGTCCTGACCTCAATCACATTCAAAATCTTTGTGGTGAGCTGAAATCTACCAATGGGAAAAAAACACTGCAAACACTGCAAATAATCAGGAGCTTGAATAAACTGCAAAGGAAGAGTGGGAGAAGATACCAGCTGAGAAGTGCAAGAAGCTCATAGATGGCTACAAAAAATGTTTGGAGGCTGCCATCAATGCCAAAAGGTGTGCAACCAAGTATTAATTATGGGTGCCTTTATTGTTGTTTATTCTGTTTATTCTTTGAAATTGCAACATGTAAGTTGAAAAACAATGTTTTTTGTTGTATTACTTTGGATCAATTAAAAAATCCTGAGAATGTAACTATAGCACATTTCCATTTATTCCATCTGGACCCGTGGAAGTGCGGTAAAGGCGAAGCGGCCATAGTCCTGTTATTTTTCCTGCATACCTACATTTGTCCAGCCCTCAAAAACCTTGTCCATGAAAAGCTTTCTTAAATAAAGGACTTATGTTTTCATGACACGGTAAACGGAGTGTTGCTGCCTTTTTTTCTATGTTGGATTGCTATATGTGTGTTTTTCCAGGCAAGCACCTGCATCACCATGATTTCACCCAGCAAAGTGTCACTTACTCAGAGCCCACCTACTCCACCAATAAGTAGACTGTTTCTTGGTACCATTCTATTTTTTCCCTTTTTGGTCTACAAACTCAACAATCTCTGCACATTTCCCAAAAATGGTGATGGAACACTATTATTCTTCTCATACAATGAATTACATTTTTTGTGGAGTATGCTGGTTATTGATGGATAGCATGGTAGTGTGAACATTACATACCATCCTTTTGCTCTCACCAGCAAATGTTTCTTTAACATACATGGCTCCAACAGAGTTTTCCATGTTGCTGTTGACATAACTGACACACTCCCTCCATCGAGCCTCTTCTAATGTTGTACCATAGAGAGCCTAGAAAGAAATCAAGATCAGTTTGGCCTACATGTAACCTTCAGAATTAATTTTTTTTGTACAGTCAAGACTAATTGTAACACTGGGCACTGCTTGGTATTTGACCATGGTAATATCTACATGATGTTTCAGATCCTTTCAATGTTCACAAGGGTTCTTTGAGGTGTTTTGGGTTTCTCTCTAAAAAATATACTAGGTTTCCAATCCAATTAACCATAGTATCTGTCATGATCCAGACCGGGTTTTGAGTCCTGCATTCCCTTTTTCCCGGTATGGTCATGTCAAGAGCTAACCTTTCCCAGCTGCAGTCTGGGTTCAGGTTGGCTATTTATCGCTGGTGCTTCCTGCAGGTGATGTCAGTTATAGTTTTTGCCTAGGGCTGCTGTAGCTGACTCTGATTTGTCCTGCTGTGCTTGCTGTCTAAACCCGTGTCTCTGTTTTCCCCCTATTACCGTCTTGACTCAATGTTTCCCTTTAGTGTGCTGACTCCCTGGTTTTGACTTGGCTTGTATCCTGACCTGCTTCTGTCTTTTGTTTTCTGGCTTATCCGCTCCTGACCTTTACTGATCCCCTGGCTTGTCTCTGACCATGAGTTTGCTTATTCCTTTGGTACTGTGCTACAGTCTAGAATCTGACCTTGCTTGTTTTACTATTCTGCTGCCTCTCATGGTTGCCTCACTGCTGCACTGCAAGTCAGCTCTGTATAGGTGCAGTCCTGCTTCCACTCTACTGCCATCTAGTGGAGCCTGCACCTACCTGCATTACAGCAGCGTGACAGTATCATTTTGAATTCGTCATGGGTTTCTCTGTGTATGATGATTTTTCTCTCTAACTTGTTTGAATCAAAATGAAAAGGTCGTGGATTAACCTAAGCTATTGAGATGGAATACTTGAACTAAATTTTTATGTGAAGATCCTTAAGTGCCCTGATAAACTAAGACTTAATGCCACATGAAAGGACCAAGTAGGGAAAATGTTGATGGTAGAAAAATTTACTCAAAAAAAAAACTACACATTGAGGGTCACCCTGATCCTTATAGATGATATGATGATCAGGTCAGTGGGTCGTGAAACTTGTAGTCTGTTTTACATAAAGTATTCTTTTTGAACCCCAAAGATTAAAAAGACTAATTAGTACATACACCCTATTGTTGAACTAACTTACACTTCCAATATAATTTTCTTGGCTTTTTGGAGTTGTACTTCAAAAGAATATTGTAATTTACCTTTCTGTAGTTGGCTCTTGCATCTTTGTAACGTCGACTCAAACTGCTAACTCGATCAATTACTAGTCGCCAAACTATGTAGTTTTGCAATGTGCTGTAGGGAATGAAAGAAACTGAATATTAGTTAAAGTAATCCCTTTACAATGGAAATTTACCCCATGGTTATTATCCACTCTGTTTCATTGCCCTAGTCTTATAGCTTTTTCTCCAGAACTTCTTGGTAACTATGGTACATATACACTTTATAGTCAAATGTATTGGGACATACACTCCCTGTCAGAAGTTATGTCGCTTATCCATGTTATGTAAATAAAAGCTTATAACCTGACGTTAAATTCATCCATTGGTTGTATAAATTATTCTTTTGAAAGCTGAAACCCTCCGAAATGTGGTTTAGGTTAAGAAAATAAATTGGCATCAATGCAGAAATATTGATCAGTTAATGGACACAGAATGGTCTGATTTTGGCAAGACAAAAGTTTTGTCGCCTGGTCATATAATGCACCCAATCCTAGTTTACATCCTCACCTGTGCTCAGTAAGTGTTCGGTTAATTAGTTTGTGTATGAAAAGAAACCCAGCACCCCAGACCTTCACTTGAACTGCAACTTGAGCTCTGACAACATGCCAAAAATCCACCTCGTGACCAAATCCTGGATTATCAAGAGGTTGAAGACCAGATCCACTGCAGAGGTGGCTGGCACCTTTAATGTGACTCAGCATCAAGTACAAAGAATTAAGAAAAATTTGAAGAGACTTGAGATGTGTTTGACAAGCCCAGGTCCGACAGACCCCGCAAGACAACTGCTCAGGAGGAATGTCTGTTGGTTAGAAAATCCAAAGCAAGCCCCTCTTCCACTGCAGCAGAGCTCCAACAGACCTGGTCACCTCAAGTTCCTGTATCAACTAGAACAGTTTGTTGCATTCTGTCTCAAAATGGCCTCCATGGTCGAATCAGTGCCCAGAAGCCAGCACTAAACAAAAGGCAAATAAAAAACCGTGTGGCATTTGCAAAGTCCCACAGCCTGCTAAACAGATGGACACTGGAAAAGTGGCAGAAAGTGGATTTCTCTGATGAATCTTCAGTAGAATTACTCCACAGCCGCCGCAAATACTGCAGGAGACCTACTGGAACCCGTATGGATCCAAAATACACCCAGAAAACAGTTAAATTTGTTGGGGGAAAGATCATGGTCTGGGGTTACATTCAGTATGGGGGTGTGTGAAACATTTGCAAGCTGGAAGGCAATATCAATAGCCTAAAATATCAAGACGTATAAGCTACCTCTTATATTCCAAATCATAAAAGGGGGCAAATTCTGCAGCAGGATGGTGCTCCATCTCATGCATCCATCTCTACAACAAAGTTCCTCCAGGCAAAAAAGATCAAGGTGCTCAAGGACTGGCCAGCCCAGTCACCAGACATCATGACATCATTGAGCATGTTTGGGGTAGGATGAAAGAGGAAGCTTGGAAGATAAAACCAAAGAATCTAGATGAACTCTTGGAGGCATGTAAGACTGCATTCTTTGCTATTCCTAATGACTTCAATAATAAATTGTATGAATCATTGTTGAACCGCATGGATGCAGTCCTTCAAGCTCATGGAAGTCACACAAAATATTAAATATGACTCTAATAGCACCACAGCTTCATTCACCAATGTTATGCAACATATAATTGTATTTTAAGTTAATTATTTGTTTGAATATCACATTACTTTCAGTGGGCGACAAACTTTTGTCTTGCCAAATTCTGACCATTCTGTGCCAATTAACTGATCAATATTTCTGCATTGATGCTAATTTATTTTCTTAACCTAAACCACATTTTGGAAGGTTTCAGCTTTCCAAAGAATAATTTATATAATTTATACAACCAATGGATGAATTTCACGTCAGGTTATAAGCTTTAATTTACATAACATGGATAAGCAACATAACTTCTGTCAGGGAGTGTACTTCTTAATCACAAAATGTTAGCTTTTTCATTTAGCATCACAGTCATCAATGTATAAAATCCAGCTCCTCGTCATGTTGTCTGTCTTTACTAACATTTGTGAAAAAGGGTCGTGGTAAAGAACTCTTTGATACCAGCGTTGTGGTGTACTAGGAAATCACAGATGAAAAAAGCCAGTCTTTGACTTATTTTTACCTCCAAATGTTTCCATCAACTGTAAGTTGAAGTATGGAAATGTGGAAGGAACTGCATCAACTCTGCCACAAAGTGATAATGCATAAAAGTCCAAAACCTCCCCTAGAATTAACATCAGCACAAAAATTGTGCATCAAAACATACATGGCGTTGGTTTCCATGGTCATCTAGCTCCATGCTAGCCTCCCATCACCAAGCACAATGCCAAGCATTTGATGTAGAAGTGTAACACTGCCATCTGTGGACACTAAAGCAATGGAAACATGTTCCGTGATATGATAAGTCACGTTTCACCGTCTGGTGTCTGATGGAAGAATCTGCTCCATTGCCCAAAGCAAGGTCCATAAAGATCTGTTGGGTAAGTTTTGTATGGAAGAAGATGACTGGCCGCACAGAGCTTTGAGCTTAGCCTCATCTAACACCTTTGGGATGATCTAGAATTGAAATTGTGGACTAGGTCATCTCTAAGATAAGGGTCTGAACTCACAAATGCTCTTTTGGATGAATGTGAAAAAATTCTCAGAGACACTAAAAAATCTTGTAAGAAACCTTCTATAGAAGAGTAAAAAAAATTAGTAGCAAAGAGGAATGGGTAGTACATATTAATTCCTAAGGATTTAAACTGGGATGTCCTAAAAACTCTTATTGGTGTAATGTGTCGGTGCCCAAATGCTTTTGACCATCAGGTGTAAGAGGAGCATGAAGAACAGTGATGCAGTGATATAGATATAATTAATTATACATTCAGGGGCAGATTCTTGAGGACTGGAGTAGCGCACGCTCACACTTTGCCAATTTTGATGGAGTAGAAGGCAAGGATTACAGGAGAGCTGATTCAAAATGGCTTGAAAATGCCAAAACTCACAAAACTGTTGTGCATCTCCCCGTTATGCAAAAAATGTTGTGACTTTACAGAGCTTTTATGCCAGTTTTCTGGCATAAAAGCTTTGATTAATTGGTTCTTAATTCTCCGCTTTGATGTGCCTGGACTCTCAGCATCTAAAATCACATTACTGCCATATTATTTTCACCTATTACAAGCCTAATTTAAAGCAATTCCATAAATGCACAATCTATCATAAAGAAACAAGGAAGCTTATGCCAATAAAACCAATTATATTTTGTTAATCAAAGAACAATAAAAACCTTCAGAACAATATGTCAATCAATGGGAATACGTATGCAGACTATGCTGTCTGCGCTAGAAATACACCACCATATACCTTTAGACAATCAAGTGATCCAAAATACATATACGGAAAAAGTTTACAAAGACCGAAGTCTTAGAAATAGAGACAAGTTGCTATAAAACACCTCACCAGTATTAATGAAAAAATCAAACACCCCCAAAAAAACCAGAAAAAAATATATAAACTAATTCATAGCCACCGTGTTAAAAGTATATATACAGGGCATAAAGGAATCAAGCCAAGTGGGCAAATGAACATTATATGCTCCTATATAAAAAATAATGAGTGCAATGAACATATGTATGCTATTAGACTGGACATATGCAAGCGACTATCCCCCAGGACGAAGCATCACGCGAAACGCGCGTCGGGGCCTTATACTGCTCTGCACTTATAGGTAATACACCAATGCCTTTTACTATGCCTTATACTATGCACTAGAGACACTTTTTTTGCTGTACTTTGCACATATGTTGGGTTTCTCCATTGAGCCATATTGCCAAATATACACCCCTATGTTTATATTGTAAGGACTAGAGACGCCATATCTTCTGCACTTTGCACATACTTATTTATATGTCCTTTCAGTTTTATAACAGCTACTGCTCCATACAGGTGTATATAACACCCATTTGTCCATTTGGGCGTATCTTTTTTGCATTTTGCATATGTCCAGTCTAATAGCATGCAGTATATATGTTCATAGCACCCATTATTTTTTATATAGGAGCATATAATATTCATTTGCCACCTTGGCTTGATTCCTTTATGCCCTGTATATATACTTTTAACACGGTGGCTATGAATTAGTTTATATTTTTTTTTCTGGTTTTTTTTTGGGTGTTTGATTTTTTCATTAATGCTGGTGACTGTGAGGTGTTTTATAGCAACTTGTCTCTATTTCTAAGACTTCAGTCTTTGTAAACTTTTCCGTATATGTATTTTGGATCACTTGATTGTCTAAAAGCATATGGTGGTGTATTTCTAGTGCAGACAGCATAGTCTGCAT
Organism: Ranitomeya imitator; assembly: GCF_032444005.1. NCBI lineage: Eukaryota > Metazoa > Chordata > Amphibia > Anura > Dendrobatidae > Ranitomeya > Ranitomeya imitator. The sequence continues at coordinate 93,671,564 of NC_091291.1, forward strand.
ACGTATTCCCATTGATTGACATATTGTTCTGAAGGATTTTATTGTTCTTTGATTAATAAAATATAATTGGTTTTACTGCCATATTAGTTATGTTACAACGTGACAATTTTTGTAAAATGAGGGATAAATGCTGCATCATCTGTACGTTACCATAGCTGTAAATAACAAATGTGCAAGGTTTCATTTCATATGTGGCAAAACCTGAATATTAGGGTCTTGCTGATGACGGACCCGCCTTTTGCTTCTGTTCCACTATGTGCAATTTTTATGATCTAGTATTTAATGAATTCCACTAAAATATTCTTTTATTCGATAATAAACATGTTTTTTTTCCATAAAAGTTGCTTTATTAACAAGATTAACAAAATGTGATTTTAGAATATGTTTTCAATATGTACTTAGGAACTATACAATACTCTTCATGTCTCTAAGGATGTGAGGCCCCCTGGTAGAGGGTTTAGTTACAAGGGGGCCCTATGTTATAATATATAAGTGAATAATCCATTAGGCACCAAGTGCTGACAGAACAGAAGATTAGAAGGGAAGAAAAGTTATTGGACGATAATTGACTGCAGAAGAGAAAAATAAAATCACGACCCACATGGGGATCAAAAATAATAAATTGCCACTGGAAACTGTATATGAACCGTGGATTATCCCCAAACGTCTAATACTAGGAAAATGCTATAATTTCAGGTCAGTAAAACACATAGTGTTAACATTGAGTTACTCCTTGGAGAGCGTGAAATGCAAATCAATCTGGATGGCCATAGTTAGAAATTAAGTTGGGCAGGACAATCAATTTAGTCAGGTTTCAACTGCCTGTGTGACATTTAGACATAAACAACCAATAAAGATCACAAATGGCAATTTCCACTATGAACGCCGGAGGCTTTTTCATCTATTTGGACATTTGAAGGATTTGTAAGATATTTAATGTACAGTATATTATACCAAGGTAGAATAAAAAATTACAAGTGATCCTTAAGAGAACCCAAATGACTTTTAGCAAGGAATACATTAACATTATTATTCAGAATATGCCAGCAGGTTTTTACTATTTATTCTGAGTGTAACATAATAGAGTGCAAGTGAGCCAGATTCCAGGAATGTATCACTTGCTCTTCATCGTGTTTTAGTTGATACAATCAGTGTCTTATCAGCAGAAGATTATCACTGCAGGACTAGGTATCAAATGCGAAGCAGTCACTTTAGATTATCAGCATGCTGCCAATCAGGGGTGTTAGCGGAGTTAAGGTACCGTCACATTAAGCAACGCTGCAGCGATATAGGCAACGATGCCGATCGCTGCAGCATCGCTGTTTTGTCGCTGTGTGGTCGCTGGATAGCTGTCACACAGACAGCTCTCCAGCGACCAACGATGCCGAAGTCCCCTGGTAACCAGGGTAAACATCGGGTTACTAAGCGCAGGGCCGCGCTTAGTAACCCGATGTTTACCCTGGTTACCATTGTAAATGTAAAAAAAAAAAAAACACTACATACTCACATTCCGGTGTCTGTCACGTCCCCCGGCGTCAGCTTCCCTGCACTGTGTCAGCGCCGGACGGCCATTAAGCAGAGCGGTGACGTCACCGCTATGCTTTACGGCCGGCTGGCGCTCACAGTCAGTGCGGGAAGCTGAGGCCGGGGGACAGACACTGGAATGTGAGTATGTAGTGTTTTTTTTTTTACATTTACAATGGTAACCAGGGTAAACATCGGGTTAATAAGCACGGCCCTGCGCTTAGTAACCCGATGTTTACCCTGGTTACCAGTGAAGACATCGCTGAATCGGTGTCACACACGCTGATTCAGTGATGTCTGCAGCAGATCCAGCGACAAAATAAAGTTCTGGACTTTCCCCAGCGACCAACGATCTCCCAGCAGGGGCCTGATCGTTGGTCGCTGTGACGCATAATGATTTCGTTAACGATATCGTTGCTACGTCACAAAAAGCAACAATATCGTTAACAATATCGTTATGTGTGATGGTACCTTTATACAAGGCTCAGCATTTGAGCACTGCTATATTTGCAAGAGAAAAAAACAGGGATTCTATCAAAAATGTACCAAATAAGCCAGTAAGTGAAACAATACTGCAATCTGCCTCTCAGCCTCCACATCATACTGCTCTCAGACTCAATAGCAAAAACCTGCTGACATATATTCCCTTTAATGCATATGGTAAGTACTACACATTTTAATTTAATTGGGGTCCAAGTTATTTCCCTGATGATATTAAGAGCAGAGATCTCCAATGACTCTCTTGTTGACTTTTGGGGCACAAAGAGAGTTTTAATTTTTGAAGGGCTGGAGAGTAGGGATGGACAAACCCAAACTGTAAAGTTCTGCACCCGTACCCAACACATAGTGTTCAGTCACATGGTCCCAAACATGGGTTTCCATGGGAAACTTGTGTTATAGTTTAGGTCCAGGGCCTGTAAAAGCATAGAATTAATGATAAAGTGATTGGCGAACCCCCCGATGATTGGGGTCAGTGGGTTCGCCTGAGTTTTTTTGTAAAGTTCAAGCTCGGGGCCGGAGATGATGTGAACTTGCGTCCGAACCCCCAGCTTGGACTTTACAGATATAGGATGGGGCGGGGGGCTGTGAACAAAGCATAAAATGGATAATAAACATTTTAATTATACTTACCTGTCCAGCGATGCATCCTCCCGTCCCGCTGTCTCCCGGCCTCATCTGCTTCTCGGGCCGCTCATTAACTTCCGGCGGTATTCACTGCACTTGGCTGTCTTTGGCATTTTCGGAGAATTGTTGAGCACCGAGCAGTGGAGTGAATAACCCGGAAGTTAATGGCGGCCTTGGAAGTAGATGCAGAGGGGAAACAGCGAGACGGGAGGACGCGTTGCTGAACCGGTAAGTATAATTGCAATGTTTATTATTCATTTTATGCTTTGTTTTATACTCCCCCGCGCCCCATCCCATATCTGTAAAATCCAAGCTCGGGGTTCGAACGCAAGTTCACATCATTTCCGGCCCTGAGATCGAACTTTACAAAAAAACTCGGGCGAACCCGCTGTTCCCGATCATCAGGGGGTTCACCCATCACTACTGGACAGTCACAGGTTGGCAAATATCAATCTAAAACTCTCATATACAGTATAAATTTAGTTAACCAAAGAATATCAATGGAGTTGTCAAATCAATAGTCAGACTTGTGATTCAACATTGGTAAACTTAGGATGTAGATACCATTGTGACTAATTATTGTTTACTGCCTCAGAGCATGTAAACTTTAGAAAACAGTCTTGTTTTAAAAAAAATCATATGGTTTCCATGATTACAGACTACAAACAAAACCTGTGTGTAGTCAGATCCTTCAGTTATATTAGTCTCTTCCTTCAGCTAAATCAAATGTTAATGATCGACAGCAAGAAGTAACTGCAGGAGGTGACTACATAGATTGGCTTGTATATTCTACAGCATCTATAGACACATACATTTGTATAGAAGCTGTGTACACAAAATGTCTGAAGATGTTTAACTAAAAAAGTTGCTTCATTTCTCATGTTTGAAGCATCACAAAAATTCTAGCCTCAAACTTATTATTTACTTCGACTAATTGAGCTTCTTTGCAAATTCCTATGTCAGACTTATGTTTAAGAATGGGGACGCCCTATCATCTGTAAGTAAGTATATGTGCTTAATTCAAGCACACAACGGAAACAAATTGTTACAAAACATTCACATTTCATGCAAATACAGATTTACAGTATATACTATACATGGTTTTGCAGTCAACCATCAAATGCTTCAAAGAACATTGCTTGGTCAGTAGAAGCTACCTATTGATTATGATAAGTCTCCATAAAATATTATGAGACCTACTAAGCTAAACATTGTCTCTCAACATAAATACTGTTAAACTAAATATTCTAAGAGGAATTACCTCGCCGAATAATTGGAGAGAATCAATTTAAGCTGTTGTAGATAAGGGACACCGTAAACCACAACTTCCTCTTCAGGATGAAGCTTAATGCTCACAGACGTCATTACTTCTTGGATGAAAATTGTCCAGTTAAACTCCTAGAATGAAGAATGTACATCATGTAACAGTAAGTATTTGTATTATTATAGGAGTATAATAAAGTACACCCTCCTTCAAACTTATCTAAATGAGTCCACTCATTTTCTTTAAGCAAGGTGTTTAAATTATTTTCAGAATTTTCTAGAACAGCTGAGTAACAACAATATGGACCTCATTATGGGTACCACAAAGGTTATCACAAAAGTTTCCTAAGCGTCCCATAGTTGGAAGTGAGGAGATTGTTCATTTTTATTGCCACTCCAAGTGTTACTTATAGGGGTTTTCCACTATTCATTCAACCACTTCTCAATAAATATTTCCCCCCATGTAAAATTAAAACAGCCTGCACTGTTGGTGCCATTCCATCGGCACTTGGTCTACCGGGGGTCACGTGATATTACTGACATTCGGTGGATGCCAGAGAGCAGTTGCATCTCTCACATCCAGATGTCAGTTATGTCTGAAAGAAGTGAGCATGAAGAAGCCCATGAGCAGCTTCTGATTGTCTGCAGCGCTCACGTGACATAAGGTGACATGACTCCTGGCAGACCCAGTGCAGATGTTGCTGGAATGGCACCAACATTACAGGTTGTTGTTATTTTACATTTGGATATATAGTAATTGAGAAGCTGTTGTCCATGTGGTGGACAACCTCTTTTAAGGATTATTCCCCAAAAAATCAAGATAGGAGATAAGGGACAACTTGCGGATTGCTGGAGATCTGAGGTTAAGGAACTTTCAGAATGAAGCTCAATAGCCCCATCCTAAATGAAATGCACAACCAATGTCTAAAGAGGCACAGGTGTTTGAGGATTCTGATTATCCAAAATTTGACCCCTGTGATTTAAGGGGATTAATGAACCAACTAGAGAACGTTTTCAGTCAAGAGCTGAGAACCTGGTAGAATCACGATAAACTTGTGGGAATAAAAGGACTAGAAATAGGAAAAACCCAATGTGGCTAAACAAAGAAGTAAGACAGGCAATTAACAGTAAAAAGAAAGCATTTGCACTACTAAAGCAGGATGGCACCATTGAAGCTCTAAAAAACTATAGGGAGAAAAATACTTTATCTAAAAAACTAATTAAAGCTGCCAAAAAGGAAACAGAGAAGCACATTGCTAAGGAGAGTAAAACTAATCCCAAACTGTTCTTCAACTACATCAATAGTAAAAGAATAAAAACTGAAAATGTAGGCCCCTTAAAAAATAGTGAGGAAAGAATGGTTGTAGATGACGAGGAAAAAGCTAACATATTAAACACCTTCTCCACGGTATTCACGGTGGAAAATGAAATGCTAGGTGAAATCCCAAGAAACAATGAAAACCCTATATTAAGGGTCACCAATCTAACCCAAGAAGAGGTGCGAAACTGGCTAAATAAGATTAAAATAGATAAATCTCCGGGTCCGGATGGCATACACCCACGAGTACTAATAGAACTAAGTAATGTAATAGATAAACCATTATTTCTTATTTTTAGGGACTCTATAGCGACAGGGTCTGTTCCGCAGGATTGGCGCATAGCAAATGTGGTGCCAATATTCAAAAAGGGCTCTAAAAGTGAACCTGGAAATTATAGGCCAGTAAGTCTAACCTCTATTGTTGGTAAAATATTTGAAGGGTTTCTGAGGGATGTTATTCTGGATTATCTCAATGAGAATAACTGTTTAACTCCATATCAGCATGGGTTTATGAGAAATCGCTCCTGTCAAACCAATCTAATCAGTTTTTATGAAGAGGTAAGCTATAGGCTGGACCACGGTGAGTCATTGGACGTGGTATATCTCGATTTTTCCAAAGCGTTTGATACCGTGCCGCACAAGAGGTTGGTACACAAAATGAGAATGCTTGGTCTGGGGGAAATTGTGTGTAAATGGGTTAGTAACTGGCTTAGTGATAGAAAGCAGAGGGTGGTTATAAATGGTATAGTCTCTAACTGGGTCGCTGTGACCAGTGGGGTACCGCAGGGGTCAGTATTGGGACCTGTTCTCTTCAACATATTCATTAATGATCTGGTAGAAGGTTTACACAGTAAAATATCGATATTTGCAGATGATACAAAACTATGTAAAGCAGTTAATACAAGAGAAGATAGTATTCTGCTACAGATGGATCTGGATAAGTTGGAAACATGGGCTGAAAGGTGGCAGATGAGGTTTAACAATGATAAATGTAAGGTTATACACATGGGAAGAAGGAATCAATGTCACCATTACACACTGAATGGGAAACCACTGGGTAAATCTGACAGGGAGAAGGACTTGGGGATCCTAGTTAATGATAAACTTACCTGGAGCAGCCAGTGCCAGGCAGCAGCTGCCAAGGCAAACAGGATCATGGGGTGCATTAAAAGAGGTCTGGATACACATGATGAGAGCATTATACTGCCTCTGTACAAATCCCTAGTTAGACCGCACATGGAGTACTGTGTCCAGTTTTGGGCACCGGTGCTCAGGAAGGATATAATGGAACTAGAGAGAGTACAAAGGAGGGCAACAAAATTAATAAAGGGGATGGGAGAACTACAATACCCAGATAGATTAGCGAAATTAGGATTATTTAGTCTAGAAAAAAGACGACTGAGGGGCGATCTAATAACCATGTATAAGTATATAAGGGGACAATACAAATATCTCGCTGAGGATCTGTTTATACCAAGGAAGGTGACGGGCACAAGGGGGCATTCTTTGCGTCTGGAGGAGAGAAGGTTTTTCCACCAACATAGAAGAGGATTCTTTACTGTTAGGGCAGTGAGAATCTGGAATTGCTTGCCTGAGGAGGTGGTGATGGCGAACTCAGTCGAGGGGTTCAAGGGAGGCCTGGATGTCTTCCTGGAGCAGAACAATATTGTATCATACAATTAGGTTCTGTAGAAGGACGTAGATCTGGGGATTTATTATGATGGAATATAGGCTGAACTGGATGGACAAATGTCTTTTTTCGGCCTTACTAACTATGTTACTATGTTAAAAACAATGTGGACAGACAAATAATTCTATGAGGACTTTATTTGAAAAAGACTCTTACATATATTTTTTCGGATGCTTTTATGTTGCAAGGGAATGACGTTCTAAACAAATGTTCATTTGAACTTATGAATTTGATTATCCCCAATGAAGAAGGAAGGTTAATAAAGTTACCTTCACACTCAGCGACGCTGCAGCGATACCGACAACGATGCCGATCACACAGACAGCTCTCCGGCGACCAACGATCCCGAGGTCCCCGGTAACCATGGTAAACATCGGGTTACTAAGTGCAGGGCCGTGCTTAGTAACCCGATGTTTACCATGGTTACCAGCGTAAATGTTAAAAAAACAAACACTACATACTTACCTTCAGCTGTCTGTCCTCCGGTGCTCTGCTTTCCTCTGCACTGTCAGCGCCGGTCAGCCGGAAAGCAGAGCGGTGACGTCACCGCTGTGCTTTCCGGCTGACCGGCGCTGACACAGGATGCAGGAGGAGTGCAGAGAAGCACAGCGCCGGGGACAGACAGCTGAAGGTAAGTATGTAGTGTTTGTTTTTTTAACGTTTATGCTGGTAACCAGGGTAAACATCGGGTTACTAAGCGCAGCCCTGCGCTTAGTAACCCGATGTTTACCCTGGTTACCAGTGAAGACATCGCTGGATCGGTGTCACACACGCCGATCCAGCGATGTCAGCGGGAGATCCAGCGATGAAATAAAGTTCTGGACTTTCCTCAGTGACCAACGATCTCCCAGCAGGGGCCTGATCGTTGGTCGCTGTCACACATAACGATTTCCTTAACGATATCGTTGCTACGTTACAAAAAGCAACGATATCGTTAACGATATCGTTATGTGTGACGGTACTTTAAGCAAATTTAAAGAGGACATAGAAGAAATTAAAACTTTTTTTGACTGAATATATTGACTCTGTGAAATTTAAAGTCTTACAAAAAAAATGATGGAGAATCTAGGATCATTGGAAAATTCCATAATTAAGACAAAAAAGTCCAAATTCTACAGGGATTCAAAGGACTATAAAAACAAGAACTTGAAAGAATGAGAATCAAAACTCAATTAAAACCAGATCCATTCTTAAATATCACAGTCCTATTGGAGCACAAACACGTGGGATGGATTATGTGGTAAAATGATTCCGGAGTCAAATGATTTTGGGTCAGATATTTCTAACTCCAGCATTTATCGGGACTTCAGACTTTCCTGCCTACTGGCAAAAAAACACAAGAGAATGAGGATGGGTGGAAGGAGGTCGGCGAACGGTTATCAACAGGAGGTACCCCATGAGTGAAAAGAAAAGACTCTACCATCAATAGACTTGAACCTTGAAAGTATATTAATATTAACAAACATTATCTTGCCTATTGTGCAGATTGAGGATCAGGCCAATGGGCTAAATATTGTTCCCAGTCAGAACTTCGATTTGTTTTAATACACTATGAAATGTAAATAACTTTGCACATTTTTAACAGTGGAAAGACATTTTTCCTTTGATTTAACACCTGAAATATCTATTTCAAACTCGGATGAGGGGATTAAAAAAATGAATTCTCACAGTTGTTGTTTAAAGAACAAAATGTATTAGGGTATGTGCACACATTGCAGATTTTGATGCAGATCCGAAGCGTTTCTGGGCGCGCAGAATTGCATCAAATCTGCAGTGTAGTGCACAAGCAATGTTAGTCTATGAGAAATTGACATTTGGTGTTCACATGCTGCAGAAAAAAACGCTCTGAATCGCAGCGTTTTTTTTTTCCGCAGCATGTCCATTCTTTTTGCGGATCTGCAGCATTTCTGCACCCATTGACTTCCATTGTATCAGGCCATTCTGCAGCTAAACCACACGTTTAAAAAAAATCTGTGGATTTGCTGCGGATGTGCCTGAGAGAAATGCTGCAGATCGGGAGAAGGAAGAGTGTGTGGGCGGAGACTGTGTGTGTGTGTGTGTGGGCAGAGACTGAGTGTGAGTGGAGAAGTTGTGTGTGTCTGTGTGCGGGTGTTTGTGTGTGTGTGCGGGGGTCTACGTAGGTCTGTGGGGCTGTGTGTGTCTGTGTGGGTGTGCGTGGGTGTGCGGGGTTGTATGTGTGTGTGCGTGACTGTGTGCGTGCGGGGCTGTGTGTAGGTAGGCATCGTCCAATGAGACTACTTGTCCCATCCGGCTATGCCTGCTACAATGACAGGTAGTCATATGATGGGACAGTAGTAGTCCCTTCATCAGGCTACTGTGTTCAAGTGTAAAAAAAACAAAACACATACAGACATACAGTACATACAACATACAGTATATACTCACCAATCACCTAGTCCCCGAAGTCCTTGATCACCTGAAAAAAAATAAAAATAATAAACCAACAGTATACTCCCTGATCTGATGTAATCCATGTAATAACGAGTGTCCCACGACGACCTCCCATGGACAGCTGTCACATCAGCAGATGCGACTGCTCTCCAGAGGTGTTATGTTTGCTAATGACAGGTGTTATGAAGGCAATCCAGAAACACAGTGTGCTTAGCGATCAGAGCGCACACAGTGATCTGACAAATACCCAAAAATACAAGAACGAGCTCTGAGACGTGGAAACTCTGTAGACTGCACACCTGATCCTATCCTAAACACAACTAAAAGCGGCTGTGGATTGCGCCTAACAACTACCTAGGCAACTCGGCACAGCCTAAGAAACTAGCTAGCCTGAAGATAGAAAAATAGGCCTGACTTGCCCCAGAGAAATTCCCCAAAGGAAAAGGCAGCCCCCCACATATAATGACTGTGAGTAAGATGAAAAGACAAAACGTAGGGATGAAATAGATTCAGCAAAGTGGGGCCCGATATTCTAGGACAGAGCGAGGACAGTAAAGCGAACTTTGCAGTCTACAAAAAACCCTAAAGCAAACCACGCAAAGGGGGCAAAAAAAACCCCACCGTGCCGAACTAACGGCACGGCGGTACACCCTTTGCGTCTCAGAGCTTCCAGCAAAACAAAAGACAAGCTGGACAGAAAAAAAGCAACAAAAAAGCAAAAAGCACTTAGCTATACAGAGCAGCAGGTCACAGGAACAATCAGGAGAAGCTCAGATCCAACACTGAAACATTGACAAGGAGCAAGGATAGCAGCATCAGGCGGAGTTAAGTAATGAAGCAGTTAACGAGCTCACCAGAACACCTGAGGGAGGAAGCTCAGAAGCTGCAGTACCACTTGTGACCACAGGAGTGAATTCAGCCACAGAATTCACAACAGTACCCCCCCCTTGAGGAGGGGTCACCGAACCCTCACCAGAGCCCCCAGGCCGACCAGGATGAGCCGCATGAAAGGCACGAACAAGATCGGAAGCATGAACATCAGAGGCAAAAACCCAGGAATTATCTTCCTGAGCATAACCCTTCCATTTAACCAGATACTGGAGTTTCCGTCTAGAAACACGAGAATCCAAAATCTTCTCCACAATATACTCCAATTCCCCCTCCACCAAAACCGGGGCAGGAGGCTCAACAGATGGAACCATAGGTGCCACGTATCTCCGCAACAACGACCTATGGAATACATTATGTATGGAAAAGGAGTCTGGGAGGGTCAAACGAAAAGACACAGGATTGAGAACCTCAGAAATCCTATACGGACCAATAAAACGAGGTTTAAATTTAGGAGAGGAAACCTTCATAGGAATATGACGAGAAGATAACCAAACCAGATCCCCAACACGAAGTCGGGGACCCACACGGCGTCTGCGATTAGCGAAAAGTTGAGCTTTCTCCTGGGACAAGATCAAATTGTCCACTACCTGAGTCCAGATCTGCTGCAACCTATCCACCACAGAATCCACACCAGGACAGTCCGAAGACTCAACCTGTCCTGAAGAGAAACGAGGATGGAACCCAGAATTGCAAAAAAATGGAGAAACCAAGGTAGCCGAGCTGGCCCGATTATTAAGGGCGAACTCAGCCAACGGCAAAAAGGACACCCAATCATCCTGGTCTGCAGAAACAAAACATCTCAGATATGTTTCCAAGGTCTGATTGGTTCGTTCGGTCTGGCCATTAGTCTGAGGATGGAAAGCCGAGGAAAAGGATAGGTCAATGCCCATCCTACCACAAAAGGCTCGCCAAAACCTTGAAACAAACTGGGAACCTCTGTCAGAAACAATATTCTCAGGAATGCCATGCAACCGAACCACATGCTGAAAGAACAAAGGTACCAAATCAGAGGAGGAAGGCAATTTAGCCAAGGGCACCAGATGGACCATTTTAGAAAAGCGATCACAGACCACCCAAATGACTGACATCTTTTGAGAAACGGGAAGGTCAGAAATGAAATCCATCGAAATATGTGTCCAAGGCCTCTTTGGGACCGGCAAGGGCAAAAGCAACCCACTGGCACGAGAACAGCAGGGCTTAGCCCTAGCACAAATCCCACAGGACTGCACAAAAGTACGTACATCCCGTGACAGAGATGGCCACCAGAAGGATCTAGCCACTAACTCTCTGGTACCAAAGATTCCAGGATGACCAGCCAACACCGAACAATGAAGTTCAGAGATAAGTTTATTAGTCCACCTATCAGGGACGAACAGTTTCTCTGCTGGACAACGATCAGGTTTATTCGCCTGAAATTTTTGCAGCACCCGCCGCAAATCAGGGGAGATGGCAGACACAATGACTCCTTCCTTGAGGATACCCGCTGGCTCAGATAAACCCGGAGAGTCGGGCACAAAACTCCTAGACAGAGCATCCGCCTTCACATTTTTAGAGCCCGGAAGGTACGAAATCACAAAGTCGAAGCGGGCAAAAAATAACGACCAACGGGCCTGTCTAGGATTCAAGCGCTTGGTAGACTCGAGATAAGTCAAGTTCTTATGATCAGTCAATACCACCACGCGATGCTTAGCTCCTTCAAGCCAATGACGCCACTCCTCGAAAGCCCACTTCATGGCCAGCAACTCTCGGTTGCCCACATCATAATTACGCTCAGCAGGCGAAAACTTCCTGGAAAAGAAAGCACATGGTTTCATCACTGAGCAATCAGAACCTCTCTGTGACAAAACCGCCCCTGCTCCAATCTCAGAAGCATCAACCTCGACCTGGAACGGAAGAGAAACATCTGGCTGACACAACACAGGGGCAGAACAAAAACGACGCTTCAACTCCTGAAAAGCTTCCACAGCAGCAGAAGACCAATTAACCAAATCAGCACCCTTCTTGGTCAAATCGGTCAATGGTTTGGCAATGCTAGAAAAATTACAGATGAAGCGACGATAAAAATTAGCAAAGCCCAGGAACTTTTGCAGACTTTTCAGAGATGTCGGCTGAATCCAATCCTGGATGGCTTGGACCTTAACTGGATCCATCTCGATAGTAGAAGGGGTAAAGATGAACCCCAAAAATGAAACTTTCTGCACACCGAAGAGACACTTTGATCCCTTCACAAACAAAGAGTTAGCACGCAGGACCTGAAAAACCATTCTGACCTGCTTCACATGAGACTCCCAATCATCTGAGAAGATCAAAATGTCATCCAAGTAAACAATCAGGAATTTATCCAGATACTCACGGAAGATGTCATGCATAAAAGACTGAAACACAGATGGAGCATTGGCAAGTCCGAACGGCATCACTAGATACTCAAAATGACCCTCGGGCGTATTGAATGCAGTTTTCCATTCATCTCCTTGCCTGATTCTCACAAGATTATACGCACCACGAAGATCTATCTTAGTGAACCAACTAGCCCCCTTAATCCGAGCAAACAAGTCAGATAACAATGGCAAGGGATACTGAAATTTAACAGTGATCTTATTAAGAAGGCGGTAATCAATACACGGTCTCAGCGAACCATCCTTCTTGGCTACAAAGAAGAACCCTGCTCCCAGTGGTGATGACGATGGGCGAATATGTCCCTTCTCCAGGGATTCCTTCACATAACTGCGCATAGCGGCGTGTTCGGGCACGGATAAATTAAATAATCGACCTTTAGGGAATTTACTACCAGGAATCAAATTGATAGCACAATCACAATCCCAATGCGGAGGTAGAGCATCGGACTTGGGCTCTTCAAATACATCCTGATAATCAGACAAGAACTCTGGGACCTCAGAAGGGGTGGATGACGAAATCGACAAAAATGGAACATCACCATGTACCCCCTGACAACCCCAGCTGGATACCGACATGGAATTCCAATCCAATACTGGATTATGGGTTTGTAGCCATGGCAACCCCAACACGACCACATCATGCAGATTATGCAACACCAGAAAGCGAATAACTTCCTGATGTGCAGGAGCCATGCACATGGTCAGCTGGGCCCAGTATTGAGGTTTATTCTTGGCCAAAGGTGTAGCATCAATTCCTCTCAATGGAATAGGACACCGCAAAGGCTCCAAGAAAAACCCACAACGTTTAGCATAATCCAAATCCATCAGATTCAGGGCAGCGCCCGAATCCACAAACGCCATGACAGAAAACGACGACAAAGAGCATATCAAGGTAATGGACAGAAGGAATTTGGACTGTACAGTACCAATGACGGCAGACCTAGCGGACCGCTTAGTGCGCTTAGGACAATCAGAAATAGCATGAGTGGAATCACCACAGTAGAAACACAGACCATTCAGACGTCTGTATTCCTGCCGTTCAACTCTAGTCATAGTCCTATCGCACTGCATAGGCTCAGGTTTAACCTCAGGCAGTACCGCCAAATGGTGAACAGATTTACGCTCGCGCAAGCGTCGACCGATCTGAATGGCCAAAGACAAAGACTCATTCAAACCAGCAGGCATAGGAAATCCCACCATGACATCCTTAAGAGCCTCAGAGAGACCCTTTCTGAACAAAGCTGCCAGCGCAGATTCATTCCACTGAGTGAGTACTGACCATTTCCTAAATTTCTGACAATATACTTCTATATCATCCTGACCCTGGCACAAAGCCAGCAAATTTTTCTCAGCCTGATCCACTGAATTAGGCTCATCGTACAGCAATCCGAGCGCCAGGAAAAACGCATCGACACTACTCAATGCAGGGTCTCCTGGCGCAAGAGAAAATGCCCAGTCTTGAGGGTCGCCGCGCAAAAAAGAAATAATAATCAAAACCTGTTGAATAGGATTACCAGAAGAATGAGGTTTCAAGGCCAGAAATAGCTTACAATTATTTTTGAAACTTAGAAACTTAGTTCTATCTCCAAAAAACAAATCAGGAATAGGAATTCTTGGTTCTAACATAGATTTCTGATCAATAGTATCTTGAATTTTTTGTACATTTATAACGAGATTATCCATTGAAGAGCACAGACCCTGAATATCCATGTCCACACCTGTGTCCAGAATCACCCAAATGTCTAGGGGAAAAAAAAAAAGTGAACACAGAGCAGAAAAAAAAAAAAATGATGTCAGAACTTTTTCTTTCCCTCTATTGAGAATCATTAGTTAGGCTCCTTGTACTGTTATGTTTGCTAATGACAGGTGTTATGAAGGCAATCCAGAAACACAGTGTGCTTAGCGATCAGAGCGCACACAGTGATCTGACAAATACCCAAAAATACAAGAACGAGCTCTGAGACGTGGAAACTCTGTAGACTGCACACCTGATCCTATCCTAAACACAACTAAAAGCGGCTGTGGATTGCGCCTAACAACTACCTAGGCAACTCGGCACAGCCTAAGAAACTAGCTAGCCTGAAGATAGAAAAATAGGCCTGACTTGCCCCAGAGAAATTCCCCAAAGGAAAAGGCAGCCCCCCACATATAATGACTGTGAGTAAGATGAAAAGACAAAACGTAGGGATGAAATAGATTCAGCAAAGTGGGGCCCGATATTCTAGGACAGAGCGAGGACAGTAAAGCGAACTTTGCAGTCTACAAAAAACCCTAAACAAACCACGCAAAGGGGGCAAAAAACCCCCACCGTGCCGAACTAACGGCACGGCGGTACACCCTTTGCGTCTCAGAGCTTCCAGCAAAACAAAAGACAAGCTGGACAGAAAAAAAGCAACAAAAAAGCAAAAAGCACTTAGCTATACAGAGCAGCAGGTCACAGGAACAATCAGGAGAAGCTCAGATCCAACACTGAAACATTGACAAGGAGCAAGGATAGCAGCATCAGGCGGAGTTAAGTAATGAAGCAGTTAACGAGCTCACCAGAACACCTGAGGGAGGAAGCTCAGAAGCTGCAGTACCACTTGTGACCACAGGAGTGAATTCAGCCACAGAATTCACAACACAGAGGCTCTGGCATACAATGATCCTTCTGTAATTTATCCCTCCGCCGCTGTGAGTGCACAGTTCATACTGTCACTTGCAGCACCGCTGTGTGGGAAAGTTCTCATGCAGCAGTGCCGGAATGTTAGAGGCCATTGAACCCTCAGTGATAACACTGCTGAGCCATTGTCTCCTGTCAGTGTGTCACTGGAGGCCTATAGAGTAGTCACATCTCCTGATGTGACAGCTCTATTGGGGAGAATGCCATGGGACTCCCATTATTAAATGAACTGCGTTGGACAGGGAGTATTTGTGTTGGTTTATTATTTTTCTTTTTTTCCAGGAGATCAAGGGCGTCGCATGGATTGGCAGAGAAATAAAGATGGCAAAACTGTGTGGTTTTATTTAATTAAAATACTTTATTCTGTATGTGTGTATTTATTTATCCTATTAACAACTACAGGATTAGTAATGGTAGGTATCTTATTGATGCCTCTCCATTACTAAGCCGGCTTGATGTCACCTTACAATTCAAAGTTGACATTAACCCCCTATTACCCCATTTGCCACTACTACAGGGCAGTGGGAAGAGAGAGGCTTAGTGCAGGAATTGGCGCATCTTACAGATGTGCCATTTCTGAGGTGGCTGAGTGGTGGTGTTTGTAGCCAGGGGGGGAAGTAATATCCATGGTCCCTTCCTAGGCTATGAATATCAGCCAGCAGCTGTCTGCGTAGCCTTTTCTGGATATTAATTATAGGGGGACCCCACATCGCTTTTCTGGGGGGGTCTCCCTATTTTAATAGCCAGCATAGGCTAAATAAACAGCTGCGAGCTGATATTCATAGCCTGGGAAGATCCATGGGTATTAACCCCTTCCAAGGCTATAAACATCGGCCATTAGTCGCTGACTTTCCCTCTCTGGTGCAGAAAACTCACACGAGTCTCACATCTCAATAACCGGCACTGCCGCCGGCACTCGGACCGGAATGCATGGCTGCATGTATTTCTATGCAGCTGAACGCTACAGTCTCGAGCGCCGGTGGCAGTGCCGAGTATTGAGGTGAGAGACTCGTGCAAATTTCTCGCAAGTGTGACCCTGGCCTAACACAAATTGTGTGTGTGTCTTTATTTAACTCTTTATGTACCATTTTATGTTTATTACTAAACATCGGGCTTGGTATTATTTATCTATCTATCTATCTATCTATTATCTATCTATCTATAGATAGGTAGAAAAAGAGGAACACCACCAGAAAAAATACCTTTCCTGACCAGCATTCCAATGGCCTTCCAGACATTAAACAAAAAGAGAAACAGCACAAAAAGATGTAAAAAAAGACTTTAATGCCCTGTGGCGTGGCAACGTTTCGGATAAAACAAAAAATGGCTTGAGAAAGGATTGTTTTATCTGAAATGTTGCCACTCCACAGGGCATTAAAGTCATTTTTTTACCTCTTTTTGTGCTGTTTCTCTTTTTGTTTACTATCTACAGATATATCTATCTAATTATCTATCTATCTATCCATCTATCGATATAGCTATCTATAGATACATCTATCAATATATCTATCTATCTATAAATATATCTATATATAGATAGATATATCTATAGATAAATAGATATATCGATAGATGGATATATATATATATATATAGAGAGAGAGAGAGAGAGAGATCTATAGGTAGATCTATCTATTCTCTATCAATCTATCTATTATCTTTAGATCTATCTATTATCTATCCATCTCTATCTATCTATCTATCTATCTATCTTTCTGTGTGTAAACATTATTCTTCAATGTAGTATGTAAATGAAGAGGTTGGACAAGAATTGACATCACAATTTTTTTTTTCTGTTCAATAATAGATCTTTATTTAGCTTTCAAAAACGCATACAAATCTGCATGAAAATCCCCATCAAAGCTGCATAAAAAACACATCAAATCGGCGCAGATTTTTCCACGCGCTTTCTGGCAAGAGATGCAGAATCTGTGCAGAAAATTCTGCAGGCAAATCTGCATATGCACATACCCTTAAAGTTGTTGCATCAATTGCAAACTGAGAATGAAAAAGTGTTTCAGATATCTGATTAGGATATCTATTTCCAACTGAATAATCCATCTTATTATCCTCTGGAATCTAAGGTACCAGCCCTTGATCTATTCCAGACCTTAGTTGAATGTGAGCTAAAACCCTATATATGAACAAACTAAGTTGTTGCCCTTTAGGAGGAAAAATTTGAATGGGGATTTATTCCAAGCCATAAAAGAGCTTAAACAAAGGCACAACCTAGTTAGCCGTCAGTCGGATGTGTCATTATTATAGATGGGGCCCTATACCGCAAGCAGGTTTTGTCCATTCTAAACAACAGAACCAATTTTAGGATTTTAACATCTGATCCAACTCTGATATTTAAAGACATATTATCAAAATACTTGTACATTCGTGAGGCTTTGGGAGTAATTAATAATGAAACAAAAATGTGTTAACGGAGGATCCAAGTTTTCCTCTTTTCTCATGGTTTACCTAAATGTCCCACCACCCCTGCACCTATCATCTCTGGCATTTGCTCACTCAATGAGGGACTCATTGGGTGGCTGGATGCACACTTTCGACCATTAGTGACCAGAATTCCTGCCTACTTAAAGGACAGTTCCATGTTTCTTAACAACTTTGATAAATTTCCTTGAGAAAAACATTTTTCCTTTTTCACTTGTGATGTAGTCAATCTTTATTTCACCATTTTCCACCATTTAGCCAAACAAGGTATGCAATTTCACTTAGATAACTATATATATTTTTTTAATGGAATTAAAACAATTTATTCTTATGTTATTAGAATATCTATTGAATTACAACTATTTTATGCTCGATTCCAAATTTTATCTGCAAACATCTCTAAATTTCCACCTTCTTTAGCGATTTTGTGTATGTCTTGGATGGGAAGAAAAGTTCTTGGGCAATATTCTTGTGCTGAGTTTTTATCAATCCCAAATTAGCATTAAATAGGATGTACTATCCCTAACAAGAATAGTTCACAGGTGCAGTACAACAGTTTGTCAATAACCATATTGCAGAACTTTTCGGCTTTAAAATTTTTGGACATACAGAAGGTGGCATTTCCTCAAACAGGGGAGATGTTGGCAGAGATTACTCATGTGATGTATTTTGGATTTAACGCTTGAGACTAAAGTTCCAAAAGTCATGAATCTTAAGAATGATCTTTTTTTATATTTATTGAATTAATCAGATATACACGTGATGTTTGTTTTTTTCCTTCAGGAAGTGCTAAGCATAATGTTTCTGCCTAAACATGATTGGTTCCTATGTATTTAAAAGGAGGCTCATGTTATTCTATTTCAT
Organism: Ranitomeya imitator; assembly: GCF_032444005.1. Lineage (NCBI taxonomy): Eukaryota > Metazoa > Chordata > Amphibia > Anura > Dendrobatidae > Ranitomeya > Ranitomeya imitator. The sequence continues at coordinate 93,690,148 of NC_091291.1, forward strand.
ACTATGATTAAGGGCATTTACTGCCAGAAACGAGTCAGATTTTATTGATTGATCCCCTTGATCTTTAAACATTTTCCAATAAATATTTTTGCTTTAATTACCATATGGTTGTGTCTTAAACTTTCCAATCTTTTGACATTGAGTGCTGTGCTCACTAGTGGAATTGACACCCACCAGCTAGAGTTTTTCTCAGCACTGAACATCAAGAAACGTGGTGAGCTCAACCAATCTTTCCAATTCTGGGGACGTGCTGGACCTACACTCTTTGTTTATGGATGTGACGGAGAAAGCCAAGAAAGGTGTACTTGGCTTTTTACACTGACAATAAATGGAGTAGAGGCCCCGAACATACATATCTCTGCTCCATAGATGGTGACTGCGTGCCATCACTTAGTTTGTCTCTCAATAATCACATATTGAGGTAAACCCATTGACCCATCTGATGAGTTTGTATTATTTGAGGAAAAACTTCTGTCTAAGAAAGAAATCACCCCCCAGAAATAACACCACTGCTGTTTATATGCTGAGCTCTTTTCACTTGACTGAAGCAATACCAGACACAGCTTGTCATTGGAACCATTATCCATTGGCTTAAGATGTGTAAAGTTTGATCAGAGACATTGGACTTTACTTGTACAATTCCCATTGCTCTCCTTAACATGTCCGCCAGCTTATAAACTACTCCTGCCCTATGGAGTAAACATTTTGCTGTATGAGCATGCTAACAGGAGAAGACTACATCACAATGGTCAGAATGAAGACACTTTGACCATAGGAAACTACATGTATTGTCATGAACTGAAATTTACGTCTGTTGAGAACTTCTGCTGGAACTCGGTGAGCGTCATTTTGTTATATAATAATGTGACATCGTTCCGTTCCTCAGATGGTGCCGTTGCCTAAAAGACACAAAGATTTGTGATATTTCCTTCAATCTGTATGAAGAAATTTTAAGGCAATGAATGGTGCGGAACAATCTTCACCTTTGCGATATCAGACTCTAAATCCATCACACGAGCCATTTCTTCATGCACGTAATTGTCATCTTTTGTGAGGTTCTTATCTTCTCGAACCATTTTAGCAATGGTGACCATAAACTGGAGGTAGGCTTCTCTAATCTGTGGATAAAGAGAGGTCATATTTAATTGAAAGCAAAGTTTCAGTGAATCTTAATATTTAATAATTTGGCTTGGAGGACCCTATTACTTAATGAAATGGCACTCTATGAACAGGACATATTCAAGCTATATGTGCAACTGGTCTCTAATGTCAATGTAATTTCAGAGATGTGTGAAAGAGGCGCCTACATTCTCTCTCTAAAGAAAGCAAATATCAGAACTGAGGACACATGTCAAGAACATCCCAATGTGTCATCCCATTGATGGTACCAGTATTGAGTAAAGACTATGAAAAGTATTCTTGAGCACACAAATAGAAGGACATGTGATGTATGGGCATCCATTTCTCAGATCCATGGTTCTCACCCTAATTTTGCCGATTGAAAATATCTTGCTGTTTAGAACCTCTTATCAGCTGACATGGATGTCATATTGTCTACTGGACATTAATTTAGCCACCCTGTCTTGATAGGAGCTAATAGCAGCAAAACTCTGGAGACATTGTTCATCAGTTAATATCAGTATGGCCAAAATCTAAGAAGTCTTCTCAAAAGTTCAGCTTCCTACCATAGAAGGGTCATATGTAACACTTTTCTTTGGCACAAAAGATCAATTATAATTAAGTAAAAATACATATCCACAGGCATCTCTATTTGAAACACATAAGATAAACTTTTAATGGAATGAAGATAAATACGTGTTTCAGCTTGATCGTCCTACAATGCAATTCTTCATGTTACATAAATATAACAATATAACACATTATAGGAAATTCAGTTGTATTTTGCATGCAATTTGAGAGGATCAGTTTCCCTGCAGTATGCTGCATATGGCTTTTATCAAGAGCCTGCTCCACTCATTAAGTGTTTTATAGCACCAGACAGGAAGCCCCACTGCGGAAAGATGTTATTATCCACAGGATTCTGTGATTCTCACTATTTTTTACCTACAAACAGACTGAACTGCAGCACGAAAATGAGCTACTACAAGAAAAGGCCAACCCATTTACAAGAGTCCAAGATTAAAGCGGGACAAGGATGGAATTCCTAACCTTTGTTACAATGGACAGTATGTCTTGTGAGGAGCATGTGGATTTGATATCGGTAATCACTTATTGGCTCCTTATGAGGATAATTTAGTGAGTGTAATTGTCCGTCTATGAAGAAAGGAAGATTAAAATGTAAGCTCCACTGAATAAGGAGCTGAACCGGTAAATTATACAGTACAGACCAAAAGTTTGGACACACCTTCTAATTTAAGGATTTTTCTGTATTTTCATGACTATGATAATGGTACATTCACACTGAAGGCATCAAAACTATGAATTAACACATGTGGAATTATATACTTAACAAAAAAGTGTGAAACAACTGAAAATATGTCTTATATTCTAGGTTCTTCAAAGTAGCCACCTTTTGCTTTGATGACTGCTTTTTACACTCTTGGCATTCTCTTGATGAGCTTCAAGAGGTAGTCACCGGAAATGGTTTTCACTTCACAGGTGTGCCCTGTCAGGTTTAATAAGTGGGATTTCTTGCCTTATAAATAGGGTTGGGACCATCAGTTGTGTTGTGCAGAAGTCTGGTGGATACACAGCTGATAGTCCTACTGAATAAACTGTTAGAATTTGTATTATGGCAAGAAAAAAGCAGCTAAGTAAAGAAAAATGAGTGGCCATCATTACTTTAAGAAATGAGAAATGAAGGTCAGTCAGCCCGAAAAATTGGGAAAACTTTGAAAGTGTCCCCAAGTGCAGTGGCAAAAACTATCAAGCACTACAAAGAAACTGGCTCACATGAGGACCGCCCCAGGAAAGGAAGACCAAGAGTCACCTCTGCTTCTGAGGATAAGTTTATCCAAGTCACCAGCCTCAGAAATCGCAGGTTAACAGCAGCTCAGATTACAGACCAGGTAAATGCAACACAGAGTTCTAGCAGCAGATGCAGACACCTCTCTACAACAACTGTTAAGAGGAAACTTTGTGCAGCAGGCCTTCATGGTAAAACAGCTGCTAGGAAACCACTGCTAAGGACAGGCAACAAGCAGGATAGACTTGTTTGGGCTAAAGAACACAAGGAATGGACATTAGACCAGTGGAAATCAGTGCTTTGGTCTGATGAGTCCAAACTTGAGATCTTTGTTTCCAACCACCGTGTCTTTGTGCGACTCAGAAAAGTTGAACGGATGGACTCTACAAGCCTGGTTCCCACCATGAAGCATGGAGGAGGAGGTGTGATAGTGTGGGGGTGCTTTGCTGGTGACACTGTTGGGGATTTATTCAAAATTGAAGGCATACTGAACCAGCATGACTGCCACAGCATCTTGCAGCGGCATGCTATTCCATCCGGTTTGCGTTTAGTTGGACCATCATTTATTTTTCAACAGGACAATGACCCCCAAAACACCTCCAGGCTGTGTAAGGGCTATTTGGCTAAGTAGGAGAGTGATTGGGTGCTACTCCAGATGACCTGGCCTCCACAGTCACCAGACCTGAACCCAATCGAGATGGTTTGGGGTGAGCTGGACTGTAAAGTGAAAGCAAAAGGGCCAACAAGTGCTAAGCATCTCTGGGAACTCCTTCAAGATTGTTGGAAGACCATTCCCGATGACTACCTCTTGAAGCTCATCAAGAGAATGCCAAGAGTGTGCAAAGCAGCCATCAAAGCAAAAGGTGGCTACTTTTTAGAACCTAGAATATAAGACATAATTTCAGTTGTTTCACACTTTTTTGCTAAGTATATAATTCCACATGTGTTAATTCATAGTTTTGATGCCTTCAGTGTGAATGTACAATTTTCATAGTCATGAAAATACAGAAAAATCTTTAAATGAGAAGGTGTGTCCAAACTTTTGGTCTATACTGTATGTACTCAAAAAAGTATTCATATGGCCTCCAGGAGTTGAATTCTACAATTAATAAATGAGGAACTGTGCTTTCCAAGATCAATGGACCCATCACTGTAGGGGGTGCATAGTGTAGACTCCTACTAGTCATTAAGTATTATCCAACCCTAGATATATGCCATATTATGGATGGAAAACTCTTTAAAGAGGGCCTGTCAGCAAGATTTTGGATGGTAAATACATGGCTATAATGTAGCTTTTATACTGATTACATTGATACCTTTTTTGAAGGCATCCATATTTTCGTTCTTCAGTGATCACCTGTTGAAGTTACATGCTAGTGAGGTGCAAGAGCAGTGGCACCGGAGGCTGCACTTGGTCTTCTCTTGCCAGTCTGAGTATTCATCAGCCATTCCGCCTGCCTCCAGTCTTTATCTGACAAGTCACTGCCTCCTATGGCCAAAATCTCACACCGGTGCCATCATTGCTGTTGGAGGCATTGCGCAATAACTTCCACATGATGTATTTCAGCCAAGATATCGACATGTACCACCCATGAGAAGGATAGCGCCAGTGTGAGATATTTGCCACAGGAGGCAGATCACTAAAAAAATCAGTGACCTGTCAGTTAATGACTGGAAGTAGTTGAAAAGGCGGGGAATAACTGGGCTGAAAGAGAAGATTAAGTGCAGAGTCCAGCTGTGTATGCTATTGTCGGCAAAGAAGACACCATGTCCACAGCACTGCAGCCAACAACTGACAGCGACTTTGCCAGAGTTGACGACACAAGCCACTTACCTCATTGATTGCCTGCAGTGCTGTTGATAAGACATCAGCGCTGCTGACTACACCACACATAGGGAGCAGTAGTGGAGACTCAGCATCGGACCATGGAAGGGTGTAGGCATAGTGTTGTTTGATTTTTAAATAAAACTGCAACCGGAGACTTCTTTAAGTTAATTTATGTTTTTTTTTATTTACTAGACAACTCCATTAAGTTCTAAAGATAATCATTCTAGCAATACAAAGAATATAATAGTTTTTATAAAATAAAATATTCCACTCACCCGCTGATAATTTCCACTGTTAAAATAGTAATCTCTGGAAGGCATTCCTAGACTGGGCTGGTCGATCTAAAGCAAACAAATATGTTATTAGTATATGGGTCATTGTAGAAAATATGAAAATCTAGATTGTACCTAAAAGCCATATTCATCCTCTCTTTACTAATGAGTTTAGAGCAACGGTGAGCAACATTTTCTGGTCCAAAGGCCACACTATCAGATTAAACTACTTCAAAGGGATTTAGCAAAATGTAAAGAACTCTTTCCTTTTGAGAAGTTTAAGGCAAATCAATGGTATAGTGCCATAATGTCTGTGATGCAGAATACACTACAAGAACTCTCACATAGCTGCAGAATGGGGTGCTCTTCTCCCACAATCATTACTCTAGAGTGGAGGAGACCTAGCACACATGTAACCTTTCTAATGAAGTCTATGGGAATTGTATAGAAAAGTGTGAACTGGAGACATCAGCAGCCACCACTGCAACTCACGTGTGCCTGTCTAGAGTGCAAAATGGGTGAAGGAAATCCAATCTCCTGCTATACGGGTTACCCAGATCTGGCTGCTGTATTCCCGCTACCCATCCGTGCTCCGAAGCAGTGTTCTATATTTCTCCCCTATGACATGAAAAAACTAAGGTTTGGCGCTGCACAAAATGGCCTGACTGGCTGCACGTGGGCCATGGGCAGCAGGTTGTACACCCCTGGTTAAGAATAAACCAAATTTTCTTGAATTTTTAGAAAACAATCTTTATATTATCTTCCAGAGTTAGACTAGACCACCAAAGCATCAGAGGATCCTCTACTAGTTCTAGACGCAGATATAAAAATGAGCCTCCAGAGCAGTGTTTTCCAACTCCAGTTCTCAAGACCCAACAGGTCAAGTTTTCAGGATATCCTTAGTATTGCACAGGTGATAATTTCATCACCTGCTCAAGCAGTAATTCCAGCACCTATGCTAAGTACTTATGTTAACCACCTATGCTAAGGAAATCCAGAAAACATGACCTGTTTTTGGGTCTTGAGAACTGGAGTTAAGAAACACTGCTCTAGAGTCTGCTTTTTGAAAACTCCAAAACTGAATTATTTGTCCCACTCCTTGAATATACGGCTTGATTTGAAATGAACTTGTTTTAAAGGCTGATTTTGTGCCTCAGCGCCTCAGTTTTCAAGATTCAACCTCCCACTTTTTGGTCACATTCACAATGATATTGTTGTCTAGAAATTGTAACAGGAAAATCCTTGTTGTGATATAATCCTATGAATGGATACATTAGGCTGCATTCTCCCACTGGGAATATCCAGATAAGTTGACTACCAATTAAATGCCCCCTCCATATTTTAAAAAGTACCCACAGATGGCTGATAGAAAGAAGTCACAAGGGGCACAATAAAGGCTGCAATGTTCATAACATTTTTTTGGAACAAGTTGGTGATGTCGATCATTGGTAAAAAGGCCCCATGATGAGTTATTATAGTAATCCCTAAGTACATTTTATGCGTCTCTGTACATTGGCCATACGCCTCTTATTTTTGTAATTTAACAAATCAAAATTTAGAAGAATTTTTGTGTGAAAATTATGTTCTTGGACATTCCAGAATCCATGATGTGAAAAATAGAAGAAAAGACCAGCTCACCATAACTGCACTTTCTATGGGTGAACGGTAGCAACTAACTAATTCATAAGTGGGACACAGGTAAAAACACCTCCATGTGTGTCTCAAAGGCAACACATTTAGAACAAATGTTCTTTCTGTAGACCTGTTCGAAACACGTTGTCTTTGGGAGACTTGTCGAGAATTTTTTTTAAGTGCCTTGCACTTAAGAAATAAATGGATTATTTGTTTTACTTTGGCAACCGGTGATGCTAGACTCTCTCTATTACCAGAATTCCTGTTGTGTCTTGTGTTTTTTCCAGACTTTGTACATTGTCATAAACACGGTTATTTCTCTCTGCATATGGCAATGCTTAAAAAGTTCTAGTGATGTTTGCTGCAGCAGGAAAGTATTAGATAATCTATAAGCCCCGTTCCACTATTCACATGACCTGATGCAGTTATACGTGCAAAGGCTGGGTAGCTGCACATTAACTTGTTTGGGATAAGTTCTGTATCATGGAACCACAGCTACAAACCTGTCAACTGCACAAGTCATTTAGGAGAAGGTGCGTCTCTGCTTAGAAAATATGATGAGACAGATAAACTCATATTTTCTAGGGTCATTAAAAATCTTCAAAGGATTTTTTCTGTATTATGAAAATGCTTCCATGAGGTTTTTACTGAGTGAATTGTTTTAATGATGGAAAATTTGTTGGAAAATATAACATTAAAAAAGTTGCATATTTCTTAAACTTTCATAAAGTGCATTTTTTAAATACATTTCTAAAACAAGTGCATGGAGAAGAAGCATAGATGACTGGCTAACAATATAAAAAGTATGACCAACTTATTAGCTTAACTAAGGTGTCCTTGGTTCGTGGATCCAGTGGATCCAGAGAGCTGCATGGATAAGGCTGGGTTCATACTGCATTTTAGACGTCCGTTAGACGGACTACGTTACACCGCGGCATAACGCAGTGTAGCGGAGTCCGTTAATGCCACCATTGAGTCCAATGTCAGATGCATTGCTAGCGCATGCCCACAATGGGTGTGCGCTAGCGATGTGCCGTCATTGAGTGATGGACCCTGGGATTCGGGCTGCAGCATTTCCGGGTCCGTCACTGCTAGCGCAGATAGAGCATCTGCTAGCTTTATCTGCGCTAGCACGATCTCAAGTCGGCACTTGCGTTAACAGCAGCCCATTAATGCATGTGTTGAACGGGCTGCTGTTAACGCAATGTGAACCTAGCCTAATAAATCCCAGCTGGTTTCCAGGTCAGTAATGTATTGTTGATGAATTGTTATTTCACTAAACCAGAAATGGTTAATAAAGAACATCTTTATTATGAAAAATAGTTACAATCCACAGTGAAAAAACAATCATAGTGCAAAAAACGGGGGAAAACAAGATTAATAATACATGTCTGGTGATGCGTTTCGAACCTCTGAGGTTCTTAATCATAGCATAATGCCGAATAGTAGCAAACTGTTTTTATACCATTCATGACCAAAGAGGAAAGGGGTGAATTGTTAAAGGGAATTGAAAATACAAAGCAAGAGAAGAATTCTAATACATGTGCTGAATTAATATTTTAAACATTTCATGACATGATAATATCTAACAATAACCATTCAATAGGGATACATTAGATCAGTTCTGAAGTGTAAATGTGCTGGTGCACGTGAGTCCATGTAAAAAATCCAACCTGCTTCTCTGATTGGTAAAGTGCACCACCAAACATATCTCTACAGTATTTAGCCTATTAACTATTTCCATCCCTATTACTTAAAAATTGGATAAAACTCTAAAACATTTTTCCAAGAAATATCTGGATAACTCTGATAATGATTGGAGGCTTTCTAGTATTGCTTCCTATTGTATGCATTATTTGTTTTTTGCAATTCAAAATATAGACAACCTGTGTTCTGTTTCAACTTAAAAATGTATTCTCGATTTAAGTTTTACCAGTTATATACAGTAGTAGGCAAAAGTTTGGACTCACTCACTGCTATAGTTTTTCTTGTTCTTATTGGAATGTGCACATTGTAGATTCAGACTGGAGGAAGCAAAACCATAAAGGATCACATTTTGAAACAAAGACTAAAGAAACACGTGAAACTAATCAGAATATGTGTTACACCTTAGATTTGTCAAAGTTCCCCATTTTACTCTGATGACAGCTTTACACACTATTGGCATTTTCTCAAGCAGCTTCACAAGGTGTCAGCTGGTATGGCTTCCAACAGTCTTGAAGGAAATCCCAGATGTAACAAGCAATTGTTGGCTACTTCTGGAGCGCCCCCAGACACAGGGCCACAGGTTACTCGGTACCGGTCCTCTCTGTCTCCGTTCTGGGGTTGTCACGGTGGCTGGACCTGGTCCGTGACCCTGCTAAGGGGCGTCTGTGTCACATGTAATCCCTTAAAACAATAGCCTTATTATAAATATTATAAAAAATACCAAATCCCAGTGAAACACAAAAAACATATATATGAGAAAAATATCTATTTGTGCACCTGTCCTGACAAATAGCCCAACACTTAGCTGCTATCCCTTCCTAACAGTGGAGGTTGGCACCCTGACAGAACGATTTGGCGCCCCCACTCGGCGGCGGCTGACCCCAGCTCACCCTGTTAAACACCTAACAAACTATAGGTGGGAAAACAATGAGCTAATAAAAGGAATGAAGGAAGGTGTAAGGTAATAGGCTAAGGTGCACAACTAATATCAAAAATAAACCCCCATGTACAGAAACTTGCAACAAAGCTTAGTATGTGTACTGCATACAAATACCAGTCCCAACATACAATTGCTCAACTTGTAGCGTGATGGCTAGAGGCCACTAGATATACAGATGCAGCCGGCACTGCAACAAGTTGCAAACTAAAGCAAAGTAACATTGGTAGCAGGGGTAGGTAAAATAACCTAAAATAATCTGGTTCAATATAACAACAGACTGTTTATGGCAAAAATTCTTTAAACAACCTCAAGCAGCATGTGCCAGTAGTACAGAGATGGATAGTAAGTGATACAACATGTAATCTATCTCAGACCATGTAACAGATAGTATTAACGTCAGGTAAAAAGACTTATCACCAGGCACTAAGCTGCAAGTAAATCACCATTATCAGCAATGTACAGTCTCTGCATGTTAGTATGGATAATATACAAGGAAGCCAGAGGAGGGTATTAACCCTGATCTACTTAGCTTCCAAATAATCGCCCTGCTAAGGGGCGTCCAATAAAAGGGATGATGAAAGTCAGCTAAGGCTTCGTGACGCCACCTGTGGTATTCGGCCAGGGAGACCTACGCTGCTTGGGGTCCACTGGGGTGATGTGATGGCAGCTAGATGGTATACCTTCCCACAGGTGAAGTGTGTCCCCAGGGCTTCCCGATAATGTAGATGGCAATGGTGTGAGGTGCAGTCAATAACGAGGACACAGGGTTGCAGTCTCTTTACCTCTTTACTGAAGGCTTCAGGATCCACAATGCAGAGCACTGTCAACAGGGCTATCAGAGACCGGCCGGTCCGAAGGCACATCCAGAGTTCCCTTTGCAGGTGGAAATCAGTGCCTACCATTAGCGCCTGTGTGTTGTAGTGCTTCCCTGTTGAGCATTCGGGATAGTCCTCACAACTTCTGTTCTCGTTCTTTCTAGTTCTTTCTCGTTCTTTCTATTCTCCGTCCCCCAGGTTTGTTATGGCTAGGACACACCCGTTTGACGGGAAGGCTCGTAGCTCTTCAGGGACCCTAGAGATGCCCCTCTCCACACGTTGCCCCTATATCTGCTTAGGTGATGTAAGGTAGACAGACAACCTTTAATTAACTGTCCTGCAGTATTTGAAGTAACGCATAAAGTCAGTTACTTCCTCGGTGTTCCGGGCACCGGCTACGTGCCTCAGTAGGATGTTGCCGTTCTCTGGGCACGACTCCTACTGGCTCTCCTTTGTGCTTGATCTCGTTTCTTACTGTTCACAATATCCTTCGCTTCATGTCCTTTCTAAGGATACCACCGCAAGGTAGTGCAGGTGCGGTTCCGTTTCATTCTGTTCTTGTCGCTAGGTACCTGCCAGGTTCCCACGCCTGACAGGGACCCCCCTGAATCTTCCCCCGCAACACCCCCTGCCATGGGATGTTGCCTGGACAAAACCCAGTCAGCTTCTGTCTAACTTCCTATCCAACCCCTAGTTTTACCAGTGTGAGGACGGGCCTAATAAATAAAACCTTTTGCTCCCCCTAGTGGCCGGAATGTGAAGTGTAATGTGTGCTGGTGATACCTGGTCAGATGAACTCCTTTAGTGCCATCAGACGTACCATCACTCCCCTTAGTGGCAGAGCGATACTACTGCAACAACCAGGTCTCTGGGGTGCTGCACTTCACTCTGTGGTCTAACTCATCCCAAACCATCTTTATTGGGTTAAGGTCAGGTGATTGAGGTGGCCATGTCATCTGATTCAGCACTGCATCCCTTTCCTTCTTGGTCAGATAGTCTTTAAATAGTCTGGAGGTCAGTTTTAATTCATTGTACTGTTGCAACACAACTTTTTATCCCACTAAACGCAAACCAGGTGGCATCTTGTTTGAAAAAAAACCTGTGGTAGTCATGTTGGGTAAGTTGTCCATGAATTGGGAATAAATCACCAACAGTGTTATCAGCAAAACCCCCCACATCATCACACCTACCTCACCATGCTTCATGTAGGGCACTAGATGTACAAACCATCTGCTCACCTTTTCTACTTCTCACAAAAACATGGCACCAAAAACTGAAATTGTGACTCATTAGACCACAGTACAGATTTTCATCAATCTAATGTCCAGTTCTTGTGTTGCTTGGCCCAAAGAGTTTTTTTCTCCTTGTTTGCAGTCCTAAGTCTGTTTTGCAGCAATTTGACCATGAAGGCCAGCTTCTTCCAGTCACCACTGGGCAGTTGATGTTAACATGTGTCTCATACTTGATATCTGTGCATTATTTATGAGGGCTGTTATCTGGATTGCTGCTATTTTGCAGTTCCTGAGACTGGTTACTCTGATTAACTTATCCTTAGCAACAAAATCAATTCTTGGTCTACCTGTTCTAGGTTAGCCATCTTGAGAACGAATTTATTCACAGCTATTAATGGATTGCATGACTTTACTTGAGGAAACCTTCAAAGTTCTAGCAATTTTCTTGGTTAACTGACTGTCATCTCTTAATGCAATGATGGACTGTCATTTCTCTTTACTTAGTTCAGTGGTTCTAGTGATATTCTAACTTAGAACATTTGTGGAATAAGGCTAAACACTATATAAAACTGTGCACTAACATTGCTTTTGCAAAACACATCTGATGTCCTCAAGTTCTTTTTAAAGACTGGTGATTCCACCAATAAACTCTTGACTAGACTTATTTATTCATTGGAAGCATTTCAGGTTCAAGGTGCTTGTGAGATTCTCAAGGAGATGCAAAGAAGTTATCAGAGTAAAAGGGGGGTGCTTAGAGTAATATAATGTTTAACACATATTCTGTTTTTTTACACAAATGTTTCTTTCTTCCTTGTTCCCTATTTGTTCAATCATGGTTTTGCTGCCTCCAATCTCAATTTACTATATACCCATTTAATAAAAACAAAGAAAACAACCAGGTGTGTTCAAACCTTTGACTGGTACAGTAGGTTATAATATAATTTGATGTATTTACATAATTGTTCTTTTTTCATTCCATTTGACCACTCCCACAGCATGTAAGCAGTTGCCTAATACTTGGCAATAAGACAGGTTTTTGTACCCTTATGAGTTTGAGAATCATCACCAGACATGTATTTTTAATTTTTGCTTCCCCCTCTATCTGATAGATAATAACAATTTTTCATAATAAAGGTGAGCTTTTTTTTATTATTCTTGGGTTTTCTGGATGATAACTAATAATAATTAAAAATCAACAAGAAACTTTACAGATAACTGGCTACTCACTCATGGCTACCAACACTTAAGTCTCATGTTCTTGTATGTGGCCCTATGAAATAATGGTAATAAATCATTACTTTGCTCATGTTGAGTACTGTATAGGTTTCTGTGGTAAGGTTTACGTTTCATTTAGTACAGTATAGATTTAGTTTTAAGTTTTCCTTGCTTGGAAACCAATCTTGCCAATAGCTAAGGGAAGAATTTTACCCTTATAATCAGTCTTTTATGCATTTATATACAACAATACAAGGTACCTTTTTTTCATACAACAGACAAGTCTACACAAATGTATGATGGCATAAGGGCATAAAGAAACCTCCAAAAATATAATTGCAACATAGAAATATTTTGGAGCCATTGTTTGATAAGTTTTGGGGAAACTATTTTAGCAAAGGAAATGGTAGCAATACAACATCAAAACTCATTTCCATACATAAATGATGTGCTTGCTTGACTCCCGGTCATCATTCCATACAAACAGGTCAATGAGAACTCTTTTGTTGAATCTCTGGTTCAAAAGAGACAATTTCTCTTCTAAACTCCAACTGGACTCTGCCAAAAGAATGTTAAGGTTAATTAAAAAATATATATAAATGAAGAAAGACAAAAACAATAAAAAAGCAAAATACAAAAACAATAAGAAAGGAAAAAATCAAAACATTAACACAGTCCTGCAATAACTATTAGCGAATCAATTCATTAGTGAAAATCACAACCAAACGACATGTTACTTAACATTTGGTGATTCACAGCAAATAACAAAATGCGATCCAGCAGCAAAATAGGGTAGTAAAGTTGTTTTCTTAATTTTATGAGGTTCAAGGCTGTTATGATCTGGTCTCTGAAGACCCGTACTTTAACTTGGATCAACCCATTTAGTTCATGATAAATAGCATTTGCATGAGATTTTTGCTGTTTGGAACAAGCAATGTGCTAAGTGTTACCTTTGGTGAGGTTCCAATCCGTATAAGCCACTGGCCACTCTCCAACGAGAGTTAAAAGTTCTAAAAGAGGTAATGAGTCTCTCTGTTCAATCAGACCTGGATACAAAGATAAATCAATCAGCATGGAAATATTATACACCTACGTCACTACAATATTTTGTAAGATACCGCAGATCAGAGTTTAAAAAAAGCAACGGATGGCCAAAAGTACGAAAGACTATCAGTGCTGGCCAGAAAAGATGAAGGAATCCCAAACTATATAGAGACTCGCCTTCTCATGCTCAAATAGCTTTGAGCATGAGGGCCATCATACTGTGATGAGGGTGCACTGTTTGGGGCTGTGAGGTGACAATACTGGGATTATACTGAAGATGTCATCATCCTGTGTTTACACAGAAAAGGAAGATTTGTGGATCAGCAGCACAGATCATCCACAAATATCCTTTTCTGTGGTTCTTCTGTCTGATGACCCATTAGACCTGCAGCAGCTGGATTCAATTGTCATGGAAATGTTGTGTAAACACAACTATATCAGGTAAAGCTTTAGTCACACTAAACGACTTACCAACGATCACAACCAGCGATACGACCTGGCCGTAATCGTTGGTAAGTCGTTGTGTGGTCGCTGGGGAGCTGTCACACCGACAGCTCTCTCCAGCGACCAATGATCAGGGGAACGACTTCGGCATCATTGAAATTGTCTTCAACGATGCTGAAGTCCCCCTGCAGCACCCGGGTAATCAGGGTAAACATCGGGTTACTAAGTGCAGGGCCGCTCTTAGTAACCCGATATTTACCCTGGTTACCATTGTAAAAGTTAAAAAAAAAAACACTACATACTCACATTCTGATGTCTGTCACGTCCCCCACCGGCATCCACAGGGTTAAAACTGCTTTCGGCAAGAGCGCTGCTAATGCACGCGCTGCTGCCGAGAGCTTCCCTGCACTGTGTCAGCGCCGGCAGTAACAGCGGTGACGTCACCGCTGTCCTCTGCTTTACGGCCGGCGCTGGCAGCGCTCCTGCCGAAAGCAGTTTTAACCCTGTGGACGCCGGGGGACGTGACAGACATCTGAATGTAAGTATGTACTGTTTTTTTTTTTACTTTTACAATGGTAACCAGGGTAAATATCGGGTTACTAAGCACGGCCCTGCACTTAGTAACCCGATATTTACCCTGGTTACAAGTAAACACATCGCTGAATCGGCGTCACACACGCTGATCCAGCGAAGACAGCGGGTGATTAGCGACCAAAAAATGGTCCTGATCATTCCCCAACGACCAACGATCTCCCAGCAGGGGCCTGATCGGTGGTCGCTGTCACACATAACGAGATCTAGCGGGATCGTTGCTACGTCACCAAAAGCATGACATTGCAACGATATCGTTAACGATATCGTTATGTGTGACTCCAGCTTTAGCATAACCTTTCTAAATGTTTTTATTTCTCCTGGATAAGACCCTATTGCACTGTTTTTGCTTCCTCGTTTTCTCTAATGTCATCCTGTGTTTGGGGCTTGTGGGGGATTAAACTGTGAAAGGGTTATCATTCTGTATGTGGGGTCAAAGTTTTTTGGTTTTGTTGGGGTCATCATACCATTTAGTAACGGATATAGCGTGCACTCTGTCAGAGAATTGGGGTGCAGGTGTAACGGACCAAATGGTCTCGTAGATAGCTAAATATAAATTTCACCGCACTCTCACAGGGAATTTGATGCCAAAATATTAACAAATTTATTCAATGTGTTCAGGGAGCATAACAGAATATTTCAAACAAGCGATAAGAGACGTTTCGGCTCCACCAGAGCCTTCATCATACTCGCTTGTTTAGAGAGTTTTAGAGCGTATAGGGAGAGTAGGGATAAGCATCCCGGTGATGCTATGTTTGCGTAATGCCCAGGCGTATCTGCGCAATGTTGGGACAACTTTTAATCTGGGTAGAGGAAGGAGGTAGCGGCGCTCCCGTGCCTAGCTGCAGTGATCGCTCTGAGCAATCATACTGTGTTAGGAAAGGTGGGAGCCATTGCACTGTGCCGGGGGACTGTGGGGAATCATATTGTGAGGTTTATCATAGTAAATGGGGGAGATGTGGGTGCCATCATATTGTGTCCATACATTGTTGGAGGCTAATACAGCTATTGATCAGAGTACAAGGGCTGAATAACAGGAGCTGTATGATTTACTGCTTTTATATATTTAATAAAAAGCAGTAAATGTTATGGTTTTATTCTGCTCAATATTAAATAATACAATTAATATTAATATAAAATAATATGTAAATGTTATACTGAACATATTTAATTTAAGCGTATTGATTCCCTCCTGTGCAACAGTTATGGACTCCAATGTGGCCTGTAACTGCCTACCCATGGCTTAGAGTATTACACTGATGTAACTCAGGATCAGTAATGTAATGTATGTACGCAGTGACTGCACCAGCAGAATAGTGAGCGCAGCTCAGGGGTATAATACAGGATGTAACCAAGGATCAGTACAGGATCAGTAATGTAATGTATGCACACAGTGACCGCACCAGCAGAATAGTGAGTGCAGCTCTGGGGTATAATACGGATTGTAACTCAGGATCACTACAGGATCAGTAACGTAATGTATGTACACAGTGACTGCACCAGCAGAATAGTGAGTGCAGCTCTGGGGTTGAATATAGTCTATAATCCAGGCACAGTATATGATAACTGATGTAATGTATGCACACAATGACGCCACCAGCAGAATAGTGAGTGCAGCTCTGGAGTTGTTTGATACAGGACATAATAGAGGATGTATTTTATATTTTTGGAGCCCTTGAACTAGTAGGCCGGCGTCACACTCAGCGTAGGAAAATACGGTCCGTATTTTACAGGCGTAATACACCCAAATTATCCCAAAACAGTGATCCGTATGTCATCCGTAGGCAGGGTGTGGCTGCGTATTTTGCGAATGCAAACCTCCATATGTAATCCGTATGGCATTCGTACGGCGAGATTTTCTCGCCGGCTTTCAAAATGGACATATAATGGATCTATGGGCTCAAATATTCGTGAAAACATATATACAGTCTATATATATTTATATATATATATAGATATGTCAGTGAGACACACATATATACAGTATATATATATATATATTTCATACAGCGCTAGATAGCAGAAAAGCCGGTAATTCAATTGCCGGCCTTTGCTATCTCCGTCCCAAACCCGACAGGATATGAGACCTGGTTTACATACAGTAAACCATCTCATATCCCTTTTTTTTTTCCATATCCCACACTACTAATGTTAGAAGTGTCTGTGGGCAAAATTTGTTTTTTATTTTTCCTTTTTTACAGAACGATGGTGGTCATTTGGATTGAGTGTATAATAAACTATTACAACACCCTGTGTCTTTAGTTCAATAAAATACTTTTTTCCTAATGTGTGTGTATTTTTTTTAACCCTTTATAAACATAGGATTAATAATCGATAGGTGTCTTATTGACACCTCTCCATTATTAACCAGCTACAATAGCAAGGTGGCATTAACCCTTTATTACCCCATATCCCACCGCTACTCGGGACTGGGAAGAGAGAGGCCAAGTTCCAGAATAGGCGCATCTTCCAGATGTGCCTTTTCTGGGGTGGCTGGGGGCAGATGTTTTTAGCCAGGGGGGGGCCAATAACCATGGTCCCTCTCTAGGCTATTAATATCTGCCCTCAGTCACTGGCTTTCCCACTCTGGAGGAGATAATTGCGCGGGAGCCCACGCCAGATTTTTCCCGCGATTTAACCCTTTATTTTAACAGCTAGAGCCACCAAATTTTGCCCACAGACACTTCTAACATTATTAGTGAGGGATATGCAAAAAAAAGGGATATGAAATGGTTTACTGTAGGTAAACCATGTCTCATATCATGTCAGGTTTGGGAAGGAGATAGCAAAAGCAATTGAATAACCGGCTTTTCTGCTATCTAGCGCTGTATGAAATATATATATATACCTATGCTATGTGTAGACATTTATTTTAGCTATTCTATTCTAACCTGTCAGTGTGATTTTACTGTAAACCGCACTGAAATACCGGCTTTTCCCTAGAACACCGGTGCGTATTTCTCGCAAGTCACACTGATGGATCGTGTGTAATCCGTATTTTTCTCGCCCCCATAGACTTTTATTGCTGGATTTTTTTGGCAATACGCTGACAAACACAGCATGCTGCGATGGTCCGTGTGCAATGCGTAGTTTTTGCGCCTCTCATACATCCGTAAAACTCTCTAGTGTGACGCCGGCCTTATTCTGTATTGGAATATAGTGACTCCATCAAAAGAATAGTGAGTGCAGCTCTGGAATAGAACAGTCTGTAACTCAGGATCAGTCATACAATTATTAGGTTCTGTAGAAGGACGTTGATCTGGGGATTTATTATGATGGAATATAGGCTGAACTGGATGGACAAATGTCTTTTTTCGGCCTTACTAACTATGTTACTATGTTACTATGTTACAGGATAAGTCATGTAAGTACACACTGATGCACCAACAGAATTGTGATTGCAGCTCTGGAGTATAAGGCCGGTTTCACATTTGCGGTTGTGTCCGCAGTGCTTGTGTCGCAATTATCCGCATGCGTTGTGTATTCCTATCTTTAACATTAGGGACGCATGTGTCTGCGAACGGTTGCGTTTTGCCGTGTTAGACGACGCATGCATCGTTTCGTCGTCTGCAGTCTGCGTCAATTTGCCACCTAGAAATGTATGTGGTTGTTAGTGGAAAGAATGCGGCAAAAAAACACATTACGGTCTATGTGAACGCATGCGTTCGCAAGCACATGCGTTTGCTTGCGTTTGTGAACGCATGCGTTGCACCACAGGAAAACATGTCTAGACACTGATTAGCCACCCCCCACATACAAACTGATAAAAGGAGGGAGTGGGCATTTGCAGATCACTACTCAGCAGACAGAGAAGCAGAGCAGACGCAGGCAAGAACCTTGGAGGAAACAAGACACTGAACAATGTGAGTATATCCTAGCCAATGTTTTTATTTTCTATTTTCTGTCTCTACATGTCCTAATTTCTGGCATGTTTTCTTTCTGTATGCATCAGAATGTCATCTTCTTATGAGGAGGCGCAACGTCCTGGGCCTGCACAAGCCGAACATGTCAGTGAAGTGAGTACTCACCTCCTCAGATTAGTAAGTATTCACTGTCACATCTACACATATGACAATTTTTTTTTCTCCTTTTTTTAGAGCACTTCTTCCACTGCGGCAGAGGCTGAGCAGGAGCAGCGGGTTCACGGTCGGGTGGCTAGGCGGCAGCGTGTACGTATACGTGGCCGACTGTTTATTGTATCCTCACTTTACTATTCTTGAATGTTCATTTCTTTACTTTCCTCTTTCTTTACCTTTTTCTTCTTGACTCCTGTTTTTCTTGACTTTCAATATCCATGCCAGTTTTCTGTCTCTGTTTTCTTTCTTTTCCTTATGTTAATGTCTCCTACATTAATGTCTTTATTTATTTTTAAGGTTCCAGAACGGGATGAGGACCTCATTTAAAATGACCTCCTCATCTCCCTTGTCCATAAGCGAGTCCTGTTGTGGGACATCCGGGTTCCGCAGCATTCGGACAACGTAATGATCCGACGGCTATGGAATGAGGTGGCCAAAGCAATTTGGGATGGCTGGGACAATGCCCCGACTCGTGTCCGAAATGCATTTTGTAAGTAATGCAATGCGGTGTGCTGCAGCAGTGACCTTGGAAGGGATCACACAACTGTGTGTGATGAGAGAAACTCCTGAGAGTTTCTCTCATCACACACAGGTGTGTTATCATGGTCAAAAGTGCATTGTCTAACCATTATTTATATTTTTCAACAGTGCTCAAAGTCAAAACACGTTGGCGTTCGATGAAGGATTGCTTCAACAAGGACCTTCGTCAAGAGAGTTGACTTTCTAGTGGTTCTGGAGCAAGGATCCGCAAAATACAAGTATCACTGCATCCTTGCATTTTTGAGACCGGTCCTTGCCCAGAGAATATAAGTATTTTTTGTGGTGTAATGGGTTGTGTTGGATTGCCTAATCTGTATTTTTCTATTCCACAGGAGTTGGTGCTTTACTATTGTAAATGTTTGGTAGTAATGTGTTTTTTTCTTCTATTTTCACAGCACGTGGAGCAGCACTTTTGACCCTGGTTCTGGAGTGGTGCTTCATCAAACAGCCACGGATCCATCCCAGCCTTCCAGCAGCGCTGCAGCAAGTGGGCCTGCCACACAGACTGGAGACCAGGAAGCTGGTCCATCAGGTGTTCCCCTGTCCTCTGCCTCTGCCTCTTTTTTGGGGGGCTCTTCCTGGCAGCGGCAGAGGGCCTCGGACAGGTCACTGATGCCCAAGTTTTTGCACTTGAGCTCGGTCTTTCATGATGAACTCAAGGCGATGGGTGACCGACTGGATACTGCCATTAGCCATTTGAATACACTTACCCAGGAGGTCACCAAAAGCCTTGACCAAGTGAATGCCGACCTCCAGAGGCCAGCACATAATTTTTTTATCAAATTGAACAGGGAACACCTTACTCCTGATCTCCAGCTTAGTACGATACGATACAATTTATTGATCCCGTGGGAAATTATGGATCCCGTGGGAAATTATGGTGTCATGCAGGCCTGCAATGCTGCTTACGTGCAGGCTATGCAGCAGAGTCGGTATATTCAGCAGACAGTGGCGGCATATCCACCTGTGCTAACACTGTCATGCTTAACCTCAATGCCGAGCTCTGCTGCATACCACTGCACGGCCACCTCCATTCCAAGCACTGCCGGACACCACTAAAGCACCACCACCATGCCAAGTGCTGTTGGACAGCCCACCGCCACCACCATGATAATTGCTGCTCCTGCTTGGACCTCCTCCAGTGCCACCACCATGCAGCAGCAGCACCCGGATCAGGACAGGTCGGCGACCATCACCAGGTCCCAGCTGCAGCAGCAGCACCCGGATCCTGACATGCTTTTCAGTCCCAGCATGCAGCAGCAGAACCTGGACCCTGGAATGGCTTTCACCACCACCAGGATGCAGCAGCAGCACCTGGACCCTGGCATGGCCTTCCCCACCACCACAACCGTGCAGCGGCACATGAACCCTGACAGGTCGGCCATCACGACCAGGCCGCAATAAATGAGCCCACCGAGGCTCCCCAGACCACAGCACCGATCCCAAAAAGGGAAACAAAATAAAAAACAAAAGATGATCTCAATTCCTCCCCCCTCACCTCCCAATGTGTCTGTAATGTCAGATTTGTCTCACTCTTCCAGTGTGTCTCTGCCCTCTCGTGCACCAAGCCCCATCCCCGAACTCCCAAACCCCACTACTTTAATTGCCCCTTCTCCTGCCACCCCTGCGTCGTCCACATTAAGCCAGGCCTCACAGCTACACACACCCAATTTATGTCACTCTACCCCAATCAGGCGTAGTTAAATTAATTTGTTTGTTAAAAAATAAATAATAATTTTTTTTGCCCCCAATAATATTTGGTTAATTGTGTATTTTGCCGCCAGCAACACACACCGTGCGCCGAATAAAACACTGCACTGCACCCTTTATTTTTTGGCCAAGAAATAACTCCAGTAGTTATTAAGTAGAACACTGCACCTTTGTGTGTTTGGTATAAAGCTATGAGGTGGCCAAAAAAAACAAAATTACTTGTATTTTCTCCATAATCTCTTCAGTCTGATTAATCTGTGTCGCAGACTGAAGAGAAAATGGCGGTAATACAAAGCAGAACTATAAAGCAACAAAAGAGGAAAGGAGCAGCACAGCTTCACCAAGCAGAGATAATCAATGGACACATGGGAAATATATAGCAGTCCGAAAAAGAGAAGGAGGTGCTATTTGCATGAATATAGTCCATACGAAATCCAAACAAAAAGAATTGCAGATGCACTCACCAACTGCAGTAGAAAGTGTTTCTTTATTCAAACACAAGGCGGTACATCTTCACGGCACGGGGGAGTGAAGGGTAGCCAGAGAGAGTGTGCGGCAGACGAGACGACGGCCATTTCGCGCTGAACAAGAGCGCTTCTACGGGTCTACATCCGTAGAAGCGCTCTTGTTCAGCGCGAAACGGCCGTCGTCTCGTCTGCCGCACACTCTCTCTGGCTACCCTTCACTCCCGTAGAAGCGCTCTTGTTCAGCGCGAAACGGCCGTCGTCTCGTCTGCCGCACACTCTCTCTGGCTACCCTTCACTCCCCCATGCCGTGAAGATGTACCGCCTTGTGTTTGAATAAAGAAACACTTTCTACTGCAGTTGGTGAGTGCATTTGCAATTCTTTTTGTTTGGACAAAGCAGAACTATACTCAACAGGTCATGTTTCAAAAAAATATTTATTACACCTTACCTGGTGAGTAGAGAACTGCCTTGTATAACCTCCATTTTTTCTTCAGTGTACGTAATCTATTTCACACAAACTGAAGAGACAATGGAGATCATACAAGGCATATCTATACTCACCTGGACAGGTGCCAGAAATAGTGAATTCATGAGGCTATTATTTGTGCATCATAAATTCATTATTTATGACACCTGACTTGAGTGTAGATCTGCTTTGTATTATACCTCCATCGTATCTTCAGTCATCGTCCAATAAATACTGCAAAACAGAATCAGGACGTAATGACGTCAACTACCTTTCCACTAACAGCAACAAGTGGGTTTTAGAGGAAATACATAGGAGACTTGGTCAAGATATCAAAACACGAATTTTATTAACAGAAAATATTATTAACATTTTAAACATATTTGGTACAGGCCCAAACCCAACAGGAAATTTTACACAATGTTGTCTTGCCATGCCACACATCTTATCCTGTGGTATATTATGAGGATTTGGCTTGCCCTGTTATTTTGCGGCTTGAATTGTGCACATTTTTCTTGGAATTTATCTATATATTAATTTTTTAATTTTTTTAAATGTTTGTCACTATTGCTATTAAATAAATAAAAATTGATTTTTTTATACTACCAATATTCCCTGTCACGTTCTCATTGGTTCGGGTCTCTATGTTGGGAGCTTTGTTCTCCTCTCTTTATTATGTAATTGTGGAGAACCACACAGGCTTTGACCACCTCATCGATTGTCTCCATTTTTAGATTAATGGCTGTCGCAAGAATGCGCCATTTTGAGACTAGAATCCCAAAGGTACACTCTACTGTTCTTCGGGCCCTGGTCAGTCTGTAGTTATAAATCCTTTAAGTGTGATTCAAGTCCTGACTGGAATATGGCTTCAGTAGGTTTTCACACATCTGAAAGGCCTCATCCCCAACCATAACAAATGGCATCGGTGGGCCTTGTTGGGGAGAGGTCGTGGCAGTGTAAAATTAAAATTTCTTCCATACACACGTCAGCCCATATCAGAGTTCTTGAAAGTCTGTGAGTCGTTGACACGGCCAAAAGCTCCAATGTTCACAGCGATGAAGCGACAGTCCACATCTGATATTGCCATGAGCACAACTGAAAAATATTTTTTGTAGTTGAAGTACTCCGATCCAGTTCTGGCGGGTTTGATAATGCTTATGTGCTTTCCATCCACTGCTCCCAAAAAGTCAGGGAAATCACACACACTCCAGAATTTTTCTGCAATTTCAATCCACATGTACTCCATGGGTAGGGGTATAAACTCATCCCGAAGAACATTTCACAAAGCCCGGCAGGTGTCTGCAACTATTCCAGACAGGGTGGAAATTCCAAGCCGGTACTGAAAGTGGAGGGATGATAAGCTCTCTCCGGTTGCCAGAAATCTGAAATAAATATAAAAATATATTTTAATTAATTCCATTTATGGTGGGGTTTAGCTAAAGACATAAAGGAAAATACAAATAATACATGGCAGACCAACAATAATTATGACTGGCATTTGTTTAGAATTATTACGTACCTTAGTGTGACCAGGAGATATTCCTCTGCTGTAATCGCTCTACGGAGCTGGGTGTCCTGTCTCTGGTTGGCTCCTTGGACACGACCAAGCAATTCCCGGAAAGAGTCTTGAGACATCCATCCTGGTATATTCCGGAAATTTGTCCGGGTTGGCATTAAGCTCGCCATATAGCATGTGATAGGCTCCATGGCTCTCCCGGAGTTCAATAATGGGGTGTCTCCAAAAACACCAATGCCGTGTCCTTCTTTGTCGTTTTCTATTTCTTTGTTGCTCCCAAGCAAATTCACAGGCTAGAAACAGCTTGATGCTTAAATTCAGGTTGAAATAAAAGCTCTCCATGTGAAGATCCATCATGACACAGGATACAGTAGCAAACTGTGAAGATTTCAGCAGTCCAAGGGTCTATAGATATCCCGTAATACACGCCCACTGTAGTCCCATTGGCGGTGTCTGTTTATCTAGATTTTG
Organism: Ranitomeya imitator; assembly: GCF_032444005.1. Lineage (NCBI taxonomy): Eukaryota > Metazoa > Chordata > Amphibia > Anura > Dendrobatidae > Ranitomeya > Ranitomeya imitator. The sequence goes on from NC_091291.1 coordinate 93,714,040, forward strand.
TTCCTGTTAAATTTTTCACCATGTGTACAAAAAACGCAAACGCATGCAAAAAGCATGGAAAAGCGTGAAAACGCCGTGTTTTTTAAACGTATGTGTTTCAATGCGTTTTTTCCGGCATTTGCGGTAGCAGATTAAACAGCGTGGATTCTAACACAAACGTGTAACTAGCCTAATACAGGCTGTAACTCAGGATCAGTACAGGATCAGTAATGTAATGTATGTACACAGTGACTGCACCAGCAGAATAGTGAGTGCTGCTCTGGAGTATAATACAGGCTGTAACTCAGGATCAGTACAGGATCAGTAATGTAATGTATGTACACAGTGACTGCACCAGCAGAATAGTGAGTGCAGCTCTGGAGTATAATACAGACTGTTACTCAGGATCAGTACAGGTTATGTACAGTGTGACTCCACCAGTAGAATGGAGAGTGCAATTCTGGAATTTAATACAAAATTTAACTCAAGATCAGCACAGGATAAGTAATGTAATGTATGTACACAGTGACTGCACCAGCAGAATAATGATTACAGCTCTGGAGTATAACATAGGCTGTAACACAGGATCAGTACAGAATAAGTCATGTAATGTATGTACACAGTTACTCTACCAGTAGAATTATGTGTGCAGCTCTGGAGTATAATAGAGGATGTAACTTAGGATCAGTACAGTAAAAGTAAAATGATGTATGTTCTCAGTTACGCTGCTAGCAGAATAGTGACTTAACCCCTTTACGACTTTAGACTTATCCATATGCCAGGTGGGTGTTCAGCAAATCTGAGAGCTGACACCTGGATTTCACTGCCAAGAGCAGTGGCTGCATTGCTCCTGGAAGTTTAACCCTCTAAATGCCGTAATTGATTGCAGCATTTACAATACAGAGAGAGGGAGCTCCCTCCACAACATCATCATGAGGGGCCGATCGTTGCCATGGTGACTCAAAGTCATCATGATGACTTCGGGGTCACCAAGGCTAGCAAGCTTGCTAGATCATGCACAGTGCATGGTCTAACATGCTTGTGTCAGTGCAGGACTGACAGTTTACAAAGCATTGCATTGCTTGTGTATTGCTATGCTTTATAAAGAGATCAGACTGCAAAAAGTGAAAGTTCCTTAAGATGATTTCACTTGTCCTGATGTTTCCAGTACTGGAAATAAACCGTAACAATGATGTTAGTGTCCGTATGTGTAATACTTGCAGCACATGTGTTGCAACCATGTGCTGCCCATGTGCAGCATCAGTACCACATGGGCGGGCACCAGGGAAGAAGCGATACAGTAAGCGCTGTTCCCCGGCGCTGGGTGCTGAAGATGGCTCTCATCATTCTCATTTAGTCCATTCTGTAAAAATAGAATGGTGTCACTTTTGTTTATTTTCTGTTATATAGGCCTCTGAAAGTCACTTCAAATGGGATGTGGTCCATTAAATAGTTTTTCAAATTTTGTAGGAAAGATGAGAAATCGCTGGTCAACTGTTAACCCTTCTAATTTCCTAGCAAGAAAAAAATTCTGTTTAAAAAATTGTGCTGATATAAAGTAGACATGTGGGAAATGTTATTATTACCTATGTTATGTGACATAACTCTGGTTTAAGGGCATAAAAATAAAAATGTGAAAATTGCAAAATTTTCTAAATTTTCGCTAAATTTCTGATTTTTTTTACAACTAAACACAAGTCATATTGAACAAATTTTATCAATACCATGAAGTACAATATATCATGGAAAAATAGTCTCAGAATCAGTGAAATCCATTGGAAGCGTTCCCGAGTTATTACCACATAAATTGAAACTGGTCACAATTGCAAAATTTGGCCTGGTCATGAAAGAGAAAACAGGCTTGGGGGGGGAGGGGGGGGGGGTGAAGAGGTTAAGCTCTGTATAATTCGGACTATAACTCAAAATGAGTACTGGACAGGTAATTTAATGTAAGTACACAGTGACTCCAGCAGTAGAATAGCGAGTACAGCTCTGGAGTATAAAACAGGATGTAACTCAGGATCAGTACAGGATAAGTGATGTATTTAAGCAGTGACTTCACCAGCAGAATAGTGAGAGCAGCTGTGGAATATAATAAATATTATATCTCAGGATCAGTACTGGATAAGTATTGTAGTGTTATGTACATGGTGACTGCACCAGCAGAATGATGAGCAGAATGATGAGTGCTGCTTATTTTATAATACAGCATGTAACTCAGAATCAGTGCATGATAAGTAATGTAATGTATGTACACAGTGACGGCATCAGCAGAATGGTGAGTGCAGCTCTGAAGTATAATACAGGATATAAGTCAGGGTCACTACAGAATAAGTAATATATATACACAGTGACTCTACCAGCAGAATAGTGAGTGCAACTCTGATCTGCTGTTGCTCACTGCAGTGATTGCGGGTGTGGTTGTTACTGATCCTGCTGTGTGTTCCTGAGCTAAAGAGGACCAACACCTCTCCACCTGGGGGCCTACTCTCTCTCCTACTCAGAGATGAGTGGTGGAGCCAAGACCTAGGCTTCTGTTCCCAGAACCAGGCCGGCAGGGGCAGGAGCAGCCAGCAAACAGTCTGCACATCCGAGGACTCGGAGGTGAGGTGATCCACCAGGAGTCGCAGCAATGTGCTCCTACTCTCCCCAGGTCTGTGGAGATCAAGAGAAGCTACAAGGCATTCAACATGGAGGATAAGCCTACAAGCATGCGTGATGGCGGTCCTTCCGGAGCAAAGCTGAGTGCTCATGGAGGTGAGGCTGACCTCACTGAGGAAGGCTGGGGGTTGCAGAGACCCCAGGAGTTTTTTCCACCTATGGTTCCTGGGTCATCGGCCACCTCTGTGAGTATGAAGAGGAGAGTAATACCATCAGGAGGCTCTGGGTGGAACTGTGCTGCACAAGCATCAAAGCTGCAGGGGTCTCCAAACAGAGGAAGAAAGAACTCCAGGCAGAGGTAGAAAGACCGAAGCTTGATATTAATAAGCTGGAAGTGAGGAAAGCTTTTATCAGAGAAAAGAGTAGACTGTTAAAAGAAAAACTTATGAATGAAGACAAATTCAGAGATACGACTGATAACAGAAATCAAAGGCAGATGGGGCTGCAGCCTGAAAGCCAGGTGGATGATGAGGATTATAATGACCAACTGAAAACCCTACCTGGCAACCTGCAAAGTCACCTGTAGGCCACGTGCACTAAAGGCAGAGATAAAGCTCCTGTAGTCCCCAGTGTGCCTTCAGAACTTATATCCTGGTGATGATCTCCCTGAGGAGGCACCTGGGGACCAGAAGAAACAGGCTAAGAAGACCAGACCAAAAGCTGCAGGAAGTGGTAAGCTATGTATATGCCCCCTTCCCTGTACACTGTGAGTCAGCTGCATCGTCAGCTCTCTGTATAAACCCCGTTGCCCAACCCAGCCCGTGTTCTGCTGTGAATCTGTTGCAAATGCACAAGGAGATTACAAAGCCTGGTAGTAAGTCGCCTAGTATTATGTAGAGAGGTTGTAGCAGGAAAGGCATCAGCCAAGTGGCTGGACAGTGAGGGTGATCCAGTGGTAGGCATTTGGTCAGGCCATGATACTGTGCTGTGTTCCTTAGTGGCAGGGGGAGCATTCCAGTGTTGGGGGCAGCTCTGGTAGCCATGATGCTTCTGAGTGCTGTTGCCACTGATCACTTAATTGAGAAACTACAGCAGTGTGAGGAGGCTGCCGGGGCTGAGAATACTGGTCCTCCCACCATAGTGCTATTCTGTTCCGGTCAATACTCGTCCACAAGATGATGATGCTAAGGATCAGCGGCCCCTCACAGCAGCTAAAGATCAGCGATGCTTTATTCCAAATATCAAGCAGGGGAAATTACAAACTGGTGAAGCGGAGGGCACACGTAACGCCAGGGGTGAGGTTGCCTCCAGTTCTATGGAAGTGGCTGAGCCCTTTGTGCCTGATGTTGCTGTGGTCAAAATGTCACCCACTGTTGTTAGTGGTCCAGTAGGAGTGAATATGGTGGTGGGTGTGTATGAGGCAAGTGTATTGTCTAGTTGTGTGGTTGCTAGTTTGATGGAGGGTGAGATGGTGATGGAGGTGGGTAATAGTAATGCTATTGGGGTTGATGTACTCACTGGTCCGGTTGCCCCCACAGCACTGGCAGAGTCCATCAGGACTTATGCCAATGTAACCTCTGGAAGAAATAGGGCGTCCTCCTCATCCCGAGGCTCTGGGGATGACATGTTGCAGCTATGTCTCCTCTAGGTTCTAAAGAAGGGGAAGAGATCACTAATGGTATAGGGTTGAGAAGTTGATCTATCCTTCTGAATAGAGAGACATGATTTCAGGCCTTCTGAAAGCAAAAAAGGGGATACAGTTTGGTCGCTTCTAACAGCCCAGCCAGTCAGCATGCATAGGAATGTGGTCCGTCTTTGGTAAAGGGGCAGTGATGCGTGTTCTCCAAGGTCTAAGGATGTGGAGCTCCTGCTGAGGATGGGCTTCAAGGCAATTGGCATCTATGCCGTGACACATCCCTATTCCACGCCTGTGTTTGATGTCAGCTTTGCTTGGCTGGAGGGGTTTGAGCTCTTCTGGTCGAATTATGAGTTGGCAAAAAATTAACATGGATGGCAAGACTTTGCCTTTCAGGCAGTGTCTCACCACAACCAAGTCAAGAAGGTGACCGTGATGACTTCTAATGAGTCACTTTTGTGTTATAACATCATGACGTGGATTAGTAGGTGTGGCGAGTTGGTGTAGATGCTAATTAAAAAAATGCAACAAGTTTGTTTGGTATCTGGTCATGGACCTGGACGTTTATGGTACAATTTAAGCATTCAGATGGTAAGATTGCCCACATTCCATCATCCGCCTACTTGGGTAGGGATCGTATCTTGATCTTTTACCAGGGGCAGCCAAAGCTCTGTCACAAGTGCGGCGACCCCATACACTTCAGTGCAAACTGCACTATGCAGAAATGTGCATTTTGTGGGGATGTTGGCTATCTTGCTGCATCTTGTGTGGAGATTAGGTGCCACCTGCATGGTGAGTTAGATCACTCATTCAGCTGTTATACTCGGTCCCTTGCTAATATGGTTGTGACCCTGGTGGGAGAAAGCCATGGGGCTGGTTCTGCTGGGGAACTGACTAGCAAAGGTGAAGGAGCTAAGTGGCTATGGAGGAAAAGCAAGAAAAAGATGACTGCCCAGCTGAGGCATCTGGACAGGCTCAGACAGGAGAAGGAACTGGGTGAACCGTGCGCTAATGGGGTGGTCCCTTCCTGGATGACAGTCTTGCTGCTGAGGCCCCGAGGCATGATGAGTTGGATCAGTAGATTGGGAGAATCCAAAGGGAGGTAAGCACCACTTCCACAGAATCCTCCCATCATGAAAGTATGGATGAGGCTAGTATGCAGTGGCAAGAGGACAAGCGTAAGCTCTGCACCAAAAAGAAGAAAAAGAAGGGATTTAAATTATCTTCTCCCACTCCAAAGGTACCTAATGAAGGTAAAACTGACTCCCCTCTGGTTGGTCTTTCTAACCAGTTCTAAGCCCTAGAGAACATCTCATCCTCTAAGGATGAAGCTGAGGGTGTGGTTCCGGCCTTGGCGGGGCTTACAGGGAGTTCTGAGTCTCCTTCATCTGTGGATGCAAGGTCCTTGGGGGAAGCGAATGGCCCAGAGACAAGGACAATAGAATATGAAAAATGTGTAAATGGATACCTCTGTGTCAATAAAGAAGGGAAAGATTCCTCCTCTGAGGCAGAGGATAAGTGAATTGGGATGAAAAAAGCCATATAACTCAATCACCAATTATGGCGCTTCCCAATGTGTTGATGCTGAAGTCCATTATTGTCACCAGCATAAAGTCAAATATGTTCAGATGTGTGGCCTTTGATTTTTTTCAGCCGGGTGGAAGCTGACATTTTCTTTTGCAAGGCTGCCAAACGTGTCAGACCTCTTTAAAGCAAAGAGGGATTGGAGACTCAGGCTCTCTTATTCGTCTCTTGCAGCCAAGCCGTATAGTGGAGTGGCGGTCCTTTTTACCGCACAAGTAGAATACCTATGGGTTATTAAGTTAGAAATTGGGTGTGCCTGATCTTAGATGTCCTTATGAAGGTTCAAGAACTCTGGCTTATTAACAGCTATGGTCCTTAATCTAAGTGGGACCGGAAATTTCTCTTTATGCGGATCAAGCCCTACCTCCTTACGAGTCAGAAGGTCATCTTTAGACTGTCACAAGACCCTGATATAGAGGAGGTTTCATAGGCAAGCTGACTTATGATAGCATCATCCTTAATAGTATAGCTAGTGAGGCTCGCCAGGTGGATGTCCACATCCGGCACACCCCAGATGACGAGAGATTTACCTATCATAGAGGTAACTCTATGTCTAGAATAGACAAGTTTTATTTAAAGGAAGAAGCCGTCTCTTCAGCAGAGCCTGTTGTCATGACGGAGTTCTTCGACTACTGTTTAATTTTGTTTTATCTGAATGTTACAGAGACCCCCCAGATGAGTAGAGGCTTTTGGAGGCTCAATTCATCTTTTTTGGAAGAAGTGAAGATAAAACAGTCCCTTAAGAATTTTCTTCTGTGGCAGGTACCCTTATTTGTACCTTTAGTAGTAAGTCAGAGGGGTGTGAGCTGTTCAAGGAAAAGGTGGTGAGATTCTTCCACCAGCTCTCGAGCCTCAGGAGTCTGAAGAGGTACAGACTGTATCAGGGTCTGATGAGTAAACTCAAGCATCTTGTCTCAACTGGGATCCTGGAGGTCGTCATTTCCTTCTACTCACACCTTTTGGGGAAGAGTGATCTTGATTGGGATGAGATGTCGGCTTTCCTGACTGAAGCCATCCCTGAACCAGAGGTAAACCCCTCTCTTGACATTTTGACAGACATGATCAGGTAAGAGGAAGTTAAGTTGGCAATTGAAGGGCTTAAAAAAATCATCTTGTCCAGATGGCTTAACATCTGAATTCTGTAAGACCTTCAAGAACACCTTGGTTCCCCTCTTGACTGAGGTATTCAATTAATGTCTTTCCTTGGGCTCTCTGCCAAAGTCAATGAGGAGGTCTGCCCTGATCATCTTGTTAAAGGGTAATGCCCCATCTCCCATTTAGAATTTGAGACCGATAGTGCTTCTCAATACAGACAGGAAGGTTTCGTCAAAGGTGCTGTTTAAACAGCTCATTAAATTTTCAACCTGACTATTTTCAGGGTCCCAGAATTGCTGTGTTCCAGGCCGCAGTACATTTAGTGCTGTCCTGTGTTTCCTGTTTCCGAGATGCAGTGCAGGGCTGGCCACTGGAAAAGGTATACACTGTCAATGGACCGGGCAAAACCATTTGATCGGGTTAATCATGAGTACCTCTAGTCTGCTCTTCTGAAGTATGGTCTGCCTGGGAGGTTTGTTGATTGGCTTAAGACTTTGTACGCTGGGGCAGAGAGTTTCTCGCTTGTGAATGGTTGGATTGGCAGCTCTTTTGCAGTTGGGTCTGGTGTTGTCTATTGAGCCTGCTGCTGTACGTGTTTGCTATTGACCCACTTCTTAGGAAGGACCAGGTAGCTCTGGAAGCCATTCTGGGGGTGGTGGCATATGCTGATGATGTCACAGTTTTTGCTTCATCTTATGAGGAGGCAGAGTGTGTGATATCAGAGGTAGAACACTACATGAGTCATCCGTGCCCAAGTTCAACAGGGATAATTGCGTGAGTCTCTGGCTGGGAGAAGGAGATATTGGTTTTAATCTCCCAGACATCATTCCAGGACCCAAAGTCTCTGCAAAAGTCCTTGGCATCGAATTTGACCTGGGGGATTATCACAAACAAAATTGGGACAGCTGTCTAGAGATCGCTACTCAGAAGGTGAACCAATGGATGGGTTGGTTTTTGACTCTAAGGGAAAGCATATACCTGATAAAAGCTTACCTGCTCCCTTCACTGATTTATATGGGCAGTGTGTGCATCTTGCTGGGGACTCTCTGGACTCGAGTCTCGAGTCTACAGTTTGTTCTTTCAACTGTTATGGGGGAACAGACTGAACCTGGTCATGAGGGAGGTTACTTACAATACTAGTGACTAGGAGGGTTGGTTATGGTCAACCCTGTGGTATTCCTTTTGGATACCTTCATTAAGATCAATATTGCAAACCTCTGGAAAGAGAGGGCTCCATCATGGGTATTCTACTTTAGGGGCTGATTTCAGCCTTTCTTCCAGGAGTGGGAGGCAGGAGGGCAAGTGATTGATCTTTGCACACCGCATGGACATCTTCCGGCTTACACTACCTTGGTTGTGAAGGTATTTTGCCTGTGGGATCTGTGAATGTGGGAGATCAGGACTCTGTCAAGGAAACTCCTTGACAAAAGGGTTCTGTTGACCCGTTTTCAGACACCTCTGGTGCTCTGGGACTGCCTAAGTCGGGATCTTGGGGTGGGTTTACATTTTCTGAATTCAAGAGTTCTGTATTATAATACAGGATGTAACTCAGGATCAGAACAGTATAAATAATGTAATGTATGTACACAGTGACTCCACCAGCAGTATAGTGAGTGTACCTCTGGAGTATAATACAGGATGCAAATTAGGATCATGCAAGATAAGTATTGTAATTAGTGTTGAGCGATACCTTCCGATATTTGAGAGTATCGGTATCGGATGGTATCGGCCGATATCCAAAAAATATCGGATATCGCCGATACCGATACCCGATACCAATGCAAGTCAATGGGACACAAATATCGGAATGTATCCTGGATGGTTCCCAGGGTCTGAAGGAGAGGAAACTCTCCTTCAGGCCCTGGGATCTATATTAATGTAAAAAATAAAGAATAAAAATATGGATATACTCACCCCTCCGAAGGACCCTGGCTGTCACCGCTGCAAGCGTCTGCCTCTGTTCATAAGAATGCAGAGAGTGAAGGACCTTCGATGACGTCGCGGTCAAGGTGACCGCGACGTCATCGAAGGTCTTTCACTCTCTGCATTCTCAGCAACGTAGGCAGACGCTCACAGCGGTGACAGCCAGGGTTCGCCGGAGGGGTGAGTATATCCATATTTTTTATTTTTATTCTTAATTTTTTTACATTAATATGGATCCCAGGGCCTGAAGGAGAGTTTCCTCTCTTCCAGACCCTTGGAACCATACGCACCGCACACGCCGATTCTGATTTCTGATATTGCAAAAATACCGGAACCCGGTATCGGAATTCCGATACAGCAAATATCGGCCGATACCCGATACTTGCAGTATCGGAATGCTCAACACTAATTGTAATATGATCACACAGTGACTCCACCATCAGAATAGCAAGTTCAGCTTAAGAGTTTAATAAAGAAAAAGTGTTTGTTCAAAGTTACTCAATGTTGTTTAGATTTATTCTACATATAGACTGTAAAATAGGGAACATATGGGTCAACATTTTGTTTAGCTCAAAATATTCTGCCCTTATGCGATTGAGAGGCTGGATGTTTTCTCCATGCTTATAATTCAATAATGACTGCACCTGTATAGTGGACCCCACTGGGCCATCTGTGTAGTGTTATAATCTACAGAGGATGGAATGGCACTCAATCCACTGGAACTTTGCCAGCTTTAAAGTAACCAGCTGCAATTGAACTGTGATGATAAAAACATTTTCTGTTTGGAAAAGTTGTATCATGAGTATTTCTGGAATACATAAGGAAAGGATGACTGTGAATGGTCATAGGACTTGAAGAAAACGGATAACGGAGAGCAAATTAGGATAGAATAGAATGGTTAATGAATGAAAAGAATAAGATGTTTATGAAGAAAATGAATTACTCTGTACAATGGGTATTAATAAAACATAGATACTGACTAGCACTGGAGTGGATTGACTCTCAGAGCCCTGTCTATTGACCACATTAGTTATGTGAGGTTGCTACAAGGGAGCTATAAGGATCGCTTCTTTTCTCCTGGAAAATGCTGTTCTTGTTTTTATTAGCTGGCCTGGTGCAACGTCACATCTGCGTCATGCCACAACAATGATGATGAGGCGTTGATGGAGTCAAATAAGAGGCGAGTCTTAGGGCTCCTGTGCAGCCGCTAAAAATTATTGACATGGCTGATAGACCGGATCCTGGTAACAGGTCGCATAAACTTTAATGCTGAAGATATTGTATATGTGGTGCATTGAAAAAGTATTCATACCATGTGAACTTTTCCACATTTTTTCAAGTTACACTCACAAACTTAAATGTATTTCATTGGATTGTATGTGATATACCAACGCAAAGTAACAAGTATTTGTGAAGTGTAAATATTACCATCTGCATAATGAATCCATTTCCAGTCACCGATAAATTATGTGTTGTCCCAGAAAACCCCCAAGTGCACTGATTTGTAAGATACATTATAATTGTATATTACTTACTTTCATTCATGCAGGATTTATACAAAATTTTGGCTTTTTTAAAGGCATCACGGTCATCTTGGTCAGAATCTTCCAGTAGACCTTAACAGAAAAAATACAAAGTATTGTTGGGGATTATGGACACAAACTTGTAGAACAAACCTGGGCAAAGTGTGGCATTCAGGTCAAACCCAGTCGTGGTCCTCAAGGAGATTCCCGATCTCCTTGAGGACCACGACAGCCAAAGTGTAGTTTCTGATATGCTCTGGCAGTTATGGCGGGTTCTGCTGGTGAGCTATAGAAGTGTGCAATTGAACCTGCGTAGACGCGCAGATATGCAGGTCAGGGGCACACTGTATGTCGCACGCAGTGTGCGCTTGACTGTTGAGGCGCTCCTCAATGTGAGGGCGCATGACTCTTGTGGTGGTTACAATATGCCACCTGCTTCTTGCATTAACACTCTTCTTGGGCAGTAGATATAAAATCCTTGCCATGCAGCCAACAATCTATAAAGACTGTGGGGTAGATCCTGGTATGCATGCATTTAAAAATGCTGAATATCGAATATTTCAAATATCTTTTCGGCCGGCCCAAAGTGTGATTCTGGATAAAAGTGAGCCTCATTCTCTTCCAGAACCACACTTCAGGCCTGGTGAAAAGACATTTGGGCCTAACGCACATGTCACATGTGGGTCCATACCTGTGGAATGAATATATGTCACATGTGTATGAGGCCCAAATATCGTTTATTATAATTTGAGTAATACACATGCATTACAAGTACATCACCATGATCTGTAATTACCAGACCACTACATTAAATGAAATAATATGCACACTGTACTTGCCTCCTGCACCACCATTCAGCTACTCTGAGCCCTGTATCTCCTGACGTTGCCAGCGGTCATATATCATGTGGCCCAGAACTATAAGTAGCCAAGCAGCGCCGGTGGAGAAGGTAATGATACTTTTAAAATATATTTAAGGATGCTTTCTGGTGACCATATTGAAATGGTATATCACTCATCCTCCTCGGTTACAGCGCTGCCTCTCTGTCACTGCTATGATCTCTGTTTACTGGCTGCTCTAGTGATGTCAAGACTACAGCACACATCACCGCTGCCGCCATTCACTGAGCTCAGTGACTCTGCTGCTGATGCAGACCGCATAAGCTGCCTAACTCAGTGATTGGCTGCAGGGGTGATGCCCACTGTAGTCATCATGATGCTACAGCTGCAGCCACTAAACAGAGACCGAAGCAGCAGCGGAGAGGAAGCACTGGAGTCAGGGAGAGTAAGTAACATCTGATTTTAGGATTTTTACATAGTGCAGATGACTAAAAGCCAGAGATCTAGAACCGCAAAATATTAATGTTTCAGTTGGCCAGTAATGGGTTTTTGATTAATATTTTTTTTCTTTCCAACAGATTGTGCTGCATGAAAATAATAAATTAAGTAGTTACTCACTGTGCCCTACTGTAGCTACGCCTTACCAGCTGCACCGGTGACATGATTACCACCTGTCGTGATCTAGTCCAGGTTTTGAGTCCTGTCTGCCCTTTCCAGGTCTGATCATGTCAAGAGTTAACTTTGCATGGCCTCGTTTTAGGTTCAGGTCTGCTCTTTCTTCCTGCTGTGTCCTGCAGGTGATGTCAGTTATATTTTCTACCTACGGCGTGAGTATCTGACTCTGGTAGTACCCTGATTTGTCCTGCTGCGCTTTCTGACTTAGCCCATGTCTGTTCCTTCCTCCCTGCCTGTCCTGTCTGAGAGTTTAACCTTGTTTTTCGATTTCCTGGTGTTTGACTTGGCCTTGGCTTTGACCTGACTTTGCCTCTTGGTTCTGTTACTGCTGCTTTGGACTGGTTTTAACCGTCTGGCGCTCCTCTGACTCTGTGCTTGTTTTTTCCCTTTGTACTGCGTGACGTTCTAGGTTTTGACTCAGTTTGTTTGACTATTCTGCTGTCACCTGGTTGTATCCTCACTGCAGCACTGCAGGTCTGCTTTTGCAGACGTGCTGTCCTACTTCCACTCTATTGCCATTTGGTGGAGCTACCTGCATAACTGCAGCGTGACACCACCAATAGCTCAGCCTCCACAACAGTCCCAGTTTAACATGTGGTACCTTGAGGAAATTAGTTGCTCATCCCTGTTGATGAGTTTCAGGCATTAGTACAATAGGTCAGCCGTTTCAGTGATTGTAAGTCTGACCTTCATTTGTAATATACACCTGCCAGAGCCTGTGCGTCACCACTCAGTGTCCCCATGGTTCTAACCTACAGAGCAATGGTCACTTCATGGGCTTCCATGTGGTGCCCTTATATGCCACAAATTTATTAAGGTATTCCAGAGTAGGCTTGAGCGAAACGGATCGGACAAATTCAAAAGTCGCCGACTTTTGGCAAAGTCGGGTTTCATGAAACCCAACCCGATCCTAGCGTGTGATCAGCCATGCGGTCGTCGATCTTCGCGCCAAAGTCGCGTTTCATATGATGCGTTTGGCGCCATTTTTTCAGCCAATGAAGGAGCGTGGGCAGAGTGATGACATTGGTCTTAGTGGCGTGGATTCTTATCGCCATCTTCTCACTGTAGCGATTTGCAATGTGTAGCACCAGCTTTTCTGTTCAGGGACGGAGGAGCGGAGGAGAGAGAGAGAGAGAGAGAAAAAAAAAAAATTCCCTTTGACTTTGCATTGGGATTCGTGTTTCGGTCGATCCCCGACTTTTCGCCATAGTCGGTCGATTTCACTCGACTCGACTTTTGAGATAGTCGGGTTTCGCGAAACCCGACTCGACTCTAAAAAAGTAAAAGTCGCTCAACCCTATTCCAGAGCAATGTTTCTCTTATTGGCATACAATTTAACCAGTACTACACAACTTCATAGTACAAAACTTGTGTAAAGGACCATGTGCCATTTTCCCAACCCAAAGATGCATGCATTTGATTTTCTTACCCTTCAATATAATCTCCATTTCATCTCGAAGAATATCGAAGATGCTATAGCGGGAGCTGGTCTCTGGTATTACATGCTTATTTAACCAACCACCGCAGGCATATTGGTAGAAATCAGTGCAAGGTTCTATAGATGGGTCCATATTCTGGATAATTCTTGCAGCTTTAAAAAAAAAAAAAGCAAAAACAAAAAAGTAATACATTTCATCGAAACCTTTTCAATGAATAAAGCCTTCAGCCCTCAGGTGTTTACGAGGTACAAAGAACAAGGAAGATCTAGGTTGTATCGCAACTTAATTAAATAGCTTTGTATTCCAACATAATTATCAAATGGTGAAAGTAATTAAAGAATTCATTACATAATGAAAGGGTTAATTGTGAAATCTTTCAACATACCTGCGGTAACACATCCTGTCGTTGTGCAAACGGTCTCTGAATGAAAGAACAAGCAAAACAGTTCAATTCAATTTTGAAAAAAAAAAATCTCGTAGACCAAAAATTCACAATGAGAAAAGTTGACCATGTAAGAATAGCAACCGCGTGGTTCCTGGTCCAATTACACTGAACAGGTAGTACAAAGAACAATAAGATGCTGATAAAAAAAGAACTGTAAATGTCAGCAACCCTTTCAATGAAAAGATCAGATCTAAAGTAGAGTCTCATTATTGTGCTGTGTCCCAGACGTCCTGTGGGAAAACATCTTCTCTGGTCTGGAAGCTCAATACTCTATCATTAGGATCACTAGGACACTGGACCTCGTAACAACGACAACCTACTGTACCACTGAAAATTCCTATGGTAAAAATACTGACATAGCACAGTAGCTGATGTGTTATACATGCACATATATGTATCTATCTATATATATAATTGTCTAAGGGTTTTTCCGTCTGTCTGTCTGTCGGTCTGTCTTTCTGTCTGTCTGTCCTGGAAATCCTGCGTCTCTGATTGGTCGAGGCCGCCAGGCCTCGACCAATCAGCGACGGGCACAGTATCAACATAGATGTCATAATGGTTGCCATGGCGACGATGATGTCATAAAGGTTGCCTCGACCAATCAGCGACGGGCACAGTCTGCCGCGAATTCTGGAATCATCATTGTCCATATACTACGGGGACATGCATATGAATACCCGATGCGTTAGAATCGGGCAACAATCTAGTCTATACATATAATTGCCTAAGGGTTTTTCCGTCTGTCTGTCTGTCTGTCTGTCTGTCCTGGAAATCCCGCCTCTCTGATTGGTCGAGGCCGCCAGGCCTCGACCAATCAGCGACGGGCACAGCGACGATGATGTCATAAAGGACGTAGACATCCCGCGTCTGATTGGTCGAGACCGCCAGGCCTGGACCAATCAGCAACGGGCACAGTATCGAAGTAGATGTCATAATGGTTGCCATGGCGACGATGATGTCATAAAGGTTGCCTCGACCAATCAGCGACGGGCGCAGTCTGCCGCGAATTCTGGAATCATTATTGTCCATATATTACGGGGACATGCATATTCTAGAATACCCGATGCGTTAGAATCGGGCCACAGTCTAGTATATATATAATTTTCTAGGACTTCAGAGAAAAGTGGAAAAGTTGCCTTCTCTGGTGCTGATAATCTCTCTGCATGCATTTGAAGGAAGTCCATCACCAAATTTTTGCCACCTAATCTAAGACTAGCATACTAGAGACACCCTGATTCCAGTGACGTGTCACTTACTAGGATGCTTGCTGTAGTTTTGATAAAATCACAGTTTTATCAGCAGATTATAACTAGAGGACTAGTAAACCTGTTGCTTGGTAGTCCTCCATATTCATCAGCTTTGTAAAACCCCACCCCCACCACTGATTGCCAGCTTTCTGGCTTTATGCCTATGCGCAGTGTACACAGAAAACTGCCCATCAGTGGTGGGGGGGCGGGGTTCTACAGAGATCAGTATTCTGAGAACTGATAAAATCACTGCATTGTCTGCTGCGGCTTTATCAAAACTGCAGCAAGTAGCCCAATAAGTGATGAATCACTGGAATCAGGGTTTCTGAATCTACATCATGATGATCTCAGTTGGGTAGCTACATTCCCTTTGAAGCATTTTAATATATTTCCAGCTATAGACATTTCATCTTAGAATAGCTTTAATCAAGGTCAGTAATATTTCTGAAGCCTGTAATAAAATTGAATGTTAACTGAATGCAAAGATCGGCATTGGAGCAAATGGCTCTACCTTCCTTAAATTCATTCATACCAGAGAGACCCTTTAGTGATTTAGTTCCAACATACAGGGGCACGCATATCATAGAGATAGGCAAGGAGGTTGTTTTGGAGCAAAGGCGCCCAATGCTTTTTGGTCCTTTTGTGACTGGGTGTAAAAACTTGGGACAGTTCTCCGCTCTCCAAAATAACGGCATTGATAGTAAATAATGGGTGAGAAATTGTGCTAATGGTCATGGAATGAGAAAAACAAATGCACTTCTGTCCTATAATATGGCCCTTGTCTTCTATATAGTTCTCTGATGACATAGCACATAGACAAATATGAACCCAAATCTTGGACGGGAGGAATTCTAAACTCCAAACTCACCAAGAGAGATACAGAACATGGCTACCAAGCTCCAATGACTGTTCCCAGCCCTCCTCCTCCCCCCAGCCACATATACAATGTTATCAGCGTACCTCACGTCAGATGTAGGCAAAAAGTTTTTTAAGAGATACCAAAAACCTTAACATGTTGTTTCTGATACAATAACCTTGACGACTTTCCCAGAGGACGTTTGCGATACAAGTTATCAAAGTTCGGCCAAAACCGCCAGGGAAGCATCATTTCTCCATGCGCGTAATTAAATTGAATCTTCCAATTACACAATGGGTCATGTCAGACATTTAACGGGTTGTTTCATAAGCAGAAAAATAAAACAAATCAGCTTAACAAAGCACATTGAGGCGCGATGGGAATTTAAAGTGACCTTCTGGTTGTATTTCTTTACAGACATTAGAGATAAGCTTCATTCCAAATAAAAAATTGGAAACATTTTAAGGGAAAGCCCTGTTTGAAGTCAATTTATTTTATAATTTTTTTATAGATTCCAGTGCAGTCTCGAAACACATTTGCCTTTTGTACACTTATAGAAATTGTCAAATCTGTTACCTCGGACAACCCCTGATTTCATAATCAAGGAAGCTCAAATCCTTGGTTATGTCAGACTTCGAATTCCTAGAGATCTCTAAAGATCATCCCCTTACTGTTGTGGCCAATTTCTATTTTTGAGCCTATGGTTTTTACTCCCCTTTTTCCCAGAGCCATAACTTTTTATTTTTCTGTTCACAGAGCCATATTAGAGCTATTTTATGCAAGATGAGTTGCCGTTTTGAATGACACAATTCATTTTATCATATAAATGGAAATGGGGAGGAAAAAAATCCAAATTTGATGAATAAGCAAAAAAACCCCACAATTTTGATATTTTTAGGTGATTTTCTTTTTATAGCATTTATTATGTGATAAAAATGAGCAGGTGATATACGGTAAAGGTACCTTCACACTAAATGATATCGCTAGCGATCTGTGATGTTGCAGCGTCCTGGCTAGCGATATCGTTCAGTTTGACACACAGCAGCGATCAGAATCCTGCTGTGATGTCGTTGGTCGGGGCTAGAAGGCCAGAACTTTATTTGGTCGCTGGCTCTCCCGCTGACATCGCTGAATCGGCGTGTGTGATGCCGATTCAGTGATGTCTTCGCTGGTAACCAGGGTAAATATCGGGTTACTAAGCACAGGGCCGCGCTTAGTAACCCGATGTTTACCCTGGTTACCATCCTAAAAGTAAAAAAAACAAACACTACATACTTACCTTCCGCTGTCTGTCCCCGGCGCTCTGCTTTCCTGCACTCACGGTGAGCACAGCGGCCGGAAAGCACAGCGGTGACGTCACCGCTCTGCTTTCCGGCCGCTGTGCTCACAGCCAGTACAGAGAAGCAGAGCACCGGGGACAGACAGCGGAAGGTAAATGTGGCACCTCTAGGGGTATTTGCCACAAAAACAGTTACTGACACTAAATACAAATACTAAAATAGCAAGACTGCACTACCACCTCCGGCCAGAAGGGGGAGCTCCAGAGACTCCCCTTGATCCATTCTGGTCTGAGATAAAAACTGGCAGTTGGGCTAAGGAGCTGAAAGTGAGAGGTCATACAGCTGAATTTCTAACAGCCCTATGACGGTTTCCAGGCCCAAATCACCGGCCTGAGGAGAAAAGGGACAGAGAAAAAGGACATTGTGAGAACCGGGTAGCATTAATCACTACCCAGAACAGGCGCAAAGACGGATACCGGATCCGTGGCTGTATTCATTATATATAATACAGCAACCGGAAAAACGTGAGGTGATATCAGCTTCATTAGGGCCGGACGCAGCAACAGACACAGAGTTCAGCGGTACTCCAGAGTTCAGCGGAAGACCCCGGCAGGGTCAAAGTAACTCAGAGTTCCCATACAGACTCCGGTGACAGGACTGGTTGTAAATCCCTTTATGTTGAAGTAAACTGGTTAAACGTTTCAGTGCCTCAGACTTTCATTTGGACAATAGCTATCTATCCAGGATCAGGATCATCACCGCTGAGAGAACCTGCTGCTGATCAAGTAAGTGCCTGTTCCCTCATGATACACTGTGCATTGCCTGAGGCCACAGCACCGGGTCAAGCCACCCGTGACATCTCCCTCAAGAGACAGACCCCATTGGTCCGGTGCTGGGTACCCCGGTCTCCTGGGCATCACAATTGGCGTCACGAACAGGATCGAGCCAGCCCGTATACCGGGTATTGTGTGCCGTGATTGGAGCCCAAAACTTTGAAAACTTGGATGAAAAATAGTGAAAATTGATTTTATTAAAGAAAATTCCGTTCCCCATTGAAAACTATTGAAAGTGACTTTTCCCCATTGGTTATAATGGAGTAAAGATGGCCGCCATCCCCTGAGGTAATCACCTCATAACCGTTAGGCACGAGACTGTTAATTGGGCTACGCCATTACCTGAGCCCCAGTCTGACTGAAAAACTTCAGAATCCGCCATTACGAAGCGCGCGGCGGGCGGGAGCAGCAGGGGGCGTGTCATTGTGGGTGGCACCACGCTGAGCGCTCTGACGTCAGAGCAAGGGGAAACCAATCCTGCTGCACAGCGGAACGAATCTACACTATCCCGACGGAAGCGGAGGACCAGAAGGGTCCGGATTAACTAAGGGGGCACAGTATGTCGTAGCACGGAGACGTCGCAGCACCCGGCAACGCTGATGCAGCTGAAAGACAGAGTGTCAATAGAGAGTCCAGCAGCGCAGCGGTGCAAGGAGTGGCGCCCATCATGCCGGTGCTGATGCCATATACCACGGGTGGCCCGTGGCTTCCAATGTATGAAGGTGAGCCTAATACCTAATACCCTTGACGATTTCAGAGAAAAGATGCTGGCCCATATTGACATGTTCCCCGTGGGTGAAGTTCAGCGTGTTAGTCTCCTGATGATGCAGTTAAGTGGCCATGCTAAGCGAGAAGTCACAGCATGGGCAGCTGATCTAAAAGGCACTGTTGAACGCATATTTGCTGGATTAAAAGCTACATTTGAAACCACTGCCGGCAGCAAAGCTAAAGTACGATTCTTTAATTGCAAACAAAAAGCTAATGAGGGCGTGAGAGACTTTGCCTTAAACCTGCAGGAAGCCCTTAAATCACTTACACTGGCTGAACCCATTTTTAACACCGGAGCGGATAAACTGCTAAGAGATCAATTTATTGAGGGACTCTACACCCCTTCTCACCGGGGGCATGTGAGCATGCTTGTTTTTAAGAACCCTGAATTGACATTTGCCCAATTAAAGGAGAGCGCTATACGTCTCCAGCTGGCAGAGGCACCTCGGGATCAGGATCCTGCGCAACCCATGGCAGAGGCACCTCAACAACAGGGAGTGCAAGTGACATCAGCTATGTCCGGGGCCATTGCTAAGCCCCTGGGGCCCAGTACTAATGAGGCTCTTCAACAAAAGCTTGACTCTTTAACTGATGTTGTTGCTTCAATGGCTAAAACCATGCAGGAGATGAGAGGACCCAAGATGGAGTTGGCAAACCGTAGAGAGGATGTTCCATGGATGAGACCCCGGAGATACCCGACATGGAGAGGATGACCCCGCGACCGCTACCAACCGGATGGACAGCCCATTTGCCGCCGTTGCCAGCAGCCAGGCCACTTTGCACGAGATTGTGATTTAAACGGGAATCCCCTGGGAATGCGGGCCGCTTCGCAGGAATGAACTTTCAAGGCCCAACACCCTGGCACGACAGGTACATCGGAGGACGACCCATTATCCCTATCGTGCTGGACGGAATTCCCCTCAACGCTTTGCTGGACACAGGTTCCCAGATTTCATCTATACCGTATATCCTTTATAAGAGGTACTGGGCTGATGCAGATATTGATAAAGGGCCCTCTGATGTTGAACTAGATATATGGGCCAGTAATGGTAAGTTGGTACCGAAACTAGGATTCAGGGAGATGACCATAAAGATTGGTAAAGTATAATTGAAGAAACATGGTATAATTGTTGTTGATGTTGACCGGCGGAACTGTGAACCAACTGTATTGATAGGAATGAATGTGTTAGAGAACTGCTTTTCCGAAGTTATTTCTGTCTTGCAGCAAATTGCTGAAACTGCCCAATCCTGCCAGCAGAGAGTTCTCCAAAGGGAAATAAAAGTATTGATGTTAAGGCAACAGGTAGAAGTTGCAGGTGGAGAAATCGGCATTGTGAGGGTAAGTGATCCAACGTCTATTGTAATCCCACCAAAAACAGAAATGCTGGTATGGTGTAGAGCAGCCATTGGTACTAAGGGACGAGATTATCAAGCCTTAATAGAACCAGTGTACACCGACAGCAGGCCCACTATACTCACAGCACGAGGGGTAGTCGAGGTACACCGGGGATGAGTGCCGGTACGACTTTTGAACTGTGGAGAGGAAGAGGTCACTTTGCCAAGGTATGCTACAGTGGCAAAGCTATATACTGTTGACAACAATGCCATCACAACCATTGAGCCCTTAGAACCAACCTGTCAGGTGGAAGGCAACGGCTCAGACGGAGAATTGGAGGATTGGTGCCAACAGCTACACGTGGGCATAAGTTCAACACCTACCCATCAAAAACAAGGGGTGTATAGGCTAGTGACGGAATATGAACAAGTCTTCAGTAAACACCCATTGGACTTCGGACGGATAGAAGGGGTAGAACACACAATCCCCACCAGTGACCATCCCCCAATAAAAGAAAGATATAGACCCATACCGCCCGCTCACTATCAATGTGCAAAAGATATGCTGAGGGAGATGAAACAGGCCGGGGTAATAAGAGACAGCTGTAGCCCCTGGGCGGCCCCTCTAGTGATTGTCAAAAAAAAGGACGGAACCATGAGAATGTGCGTAGACTACCGGCGGATTAATAACATCACCCATAAAGACGCCTACCCCTTGCCTAGGATAGAAGAGTCCTTGACTGCTTTGAAATCTGCTAATTATTTTTCCACCTTAGACTTAACAAGCGGGTATTGGCAAGTCCCTGTGGCTGAGAGAGATAAGGAAAAGACGGCATTCACCACACCAATGGGTCTATGTGAATTTAATCGCATGCCATTCGGACTCTGCAACGCATCCGGTACCTTCCAGCGGCTGATGGAATGCTGCCTCGGACACAAGAACTTCGAGACCATCCTCCTGTACCTAGATGATGTGATCGTCTACTCAAAGACTTACGAACAACACTTAAAAGACCTGGCAGAAGTGTTCGAAGCCTTATCCAGGTATGGCGTGAAAATCAAGCCATCCAAATGTCACCTTCTCAAGCCAAAGGTACAGTACCTGGGACACATCGTGAGTTCGGAGGGAGTAGCACCGGATCCTGAGAAAATAAGCGCCATAAGGGATTGGCCAAGACCTACCAACGCAAAAGAAGTGAGGCAATTCCTGGGATTGGTGGGTTACTATCGCAGATTTATAAAAGAATTTACCATGTTGGCAGCACCCTTGCAAGACGCCTTGGTAGGGCAGACGAAGAAACCTTCAAACCGAAACCCTCCTTTTCAGTGGAACGATGAAAGGGAAGACTCCTTTGAACAACTAAAGAAGGCACTAACCGGAGAAGAGGTTCTGGCATACCCAGATTACCATCAACCTTTCATCCTCTACACCGATGCCAGTAATGTGGGACTAGGAGCGGTGCTGTCACAAAAGCAAGAAGGTCGGGAGAAAGTCATCGCCTTTGCAAGTAGAAAGCTCCGGCCTACTGAAAGAAATTCAGAAAATTACAGCTCCTTCAAATTGGAACTACTGGCAGTAGTTTGGGCTGTGACTGAACGTTTCAAACACTATCTGGCCGCTGCAGAATTTATTGTCTATACTGACAACAATCCGTTGACCCACCTGGACACAACCAAATTAGGTGCGTTAGAACAGCGATGGATAGCCCGGTTATCTAATTACAACTTCATAATCAAGTATCGAGCAGGTCGCAAGAATGGAAATGCCGATGCCCTATCCCGGATGCCACACTTGAGAGATGTAGAAGAAGAAACGGGGGAGCTTGAAGAAATTGAACTACCAGCCTTCCATCATCCCAAGGCAAAACATCATCAGTCAAGTACCTATCAGAAACAACAAGAGGTGAATTTTAATCCGTTAGCACACCATAGATGGGCTGACACCCAAGACAGCAATCCGGCTGTGAAGTTGGTGAAGGAACTGCTGACTGAGCAAAGTGCATATCCCGATGAGGATGCCCCAGAAGAGACGCATCAACTCTGGAAAGAGAGAGGCAAAATGTTCCTGTATCAAGGGAAGCTCTGTAGAAGGTACACCAATCCGAAAACACATGAATTGGTTTGGCAGATTATCGTGCCTAAACAAGATGTGAAGATGGTCCTCGAAGCTTACCATAATGGTGCTGGTCACTTCGGTTGGAAAAAGTTAGAAGTACTTCTAAGAGAAAGATTTTATTGGGTCGGGATGAGAAAATCAATCGAACAGTGGTGCAGAAACTGTGGCCCGTGCAACCTCAGAAGAAACGATCAAAAGAACCAAAGAGCACCACTGCAGCCCATTATCACCAAACAACCACTTGAACTTGTAGCCATAGACCACGTGAAGTTGACACCGAGCCGGTCCGGCTATGTCTATGCCTTGACCATCGTGGACCATTATTCACGCTTCTTGGTAGTAGTACCCGTAAAAGATCTGACAGCAAAAACAGCAGCCAAAGCGTTCCAAACGTACTTTTGTAGACCCCATGGATATCCGGAACAGGTTCTCACCGATCAAGGTACAGCCTTTGAATCAGAGATCTTCAGAGAATTCTGTAATATGTATGGTTGCAAAAAGATCCGGACGACGGCATATCATCCACAAACAAACGGCTTATGCGAGAAGATGAACCATATTGTAATAGACCTACTAAAGACTTTACCTGAGACAGAAAGGAATCAATGGCCAGAGAAATTGCCTGACTTGGTGGATCTGTATAATCATGTCCCGGTGAGCTTCACCAACTGCACCCCAGCTTACCTTATGCGTGCAAGACCCGGCCAATTACCAATCGATCTAGAAATGGGAATTCTGAAATCAGACGCAGAAGTTCAAGACTCCAATTGGGATATCATACGGCAAAAGCAGTATCGCGAAGTGCAAGAGAGTGTGGAAAGAAGCCTTCATCAAAATAGAGAAAGACAAGAGCGAACTTTCAACCAGAATGCTCTAGCGACCCCATTAAGACCGGGTGACTAAGTGCTCAAGAGAAATCGTCGAACCAATAAACTAGACAATCAGTGGGAAGCCGTACCCTACACAGTTTTACCAACAAGAATGGATAATCCTAAAATGTGTCTCATTAGCAAAAACGGAGGCTTAACATCTGTACTAGTGTCAAGAGACAATCTTAAATTATGTCCGGAAGCATTGAAAGAGCCAGAAGTTGTCCAGCCAGAACCAGAAGTTATTCAACCCATGCAGGTCCAACCAGTAAAGGAAAAAGAAGAGGAAATGTATCACACCTGTATAGGAGACTTTCCCAAAACCCTACTAACATACCATGGTGCAGTAGTGGTTCCCATGGTGGCCTTTTACCCAATACCGAACCCAATACCAGAAGTCCCAAGACAGGAAGAGGCTGACCCCGTACTACGGGAGGTTCCAGGCCAGGAAGAACAGATTCCTGATCAGAGTAATCCCATTCACGGTGGACTTGCCAACTCCATAGTCGTGGAATTATCTTTAGCAGAGCGGGCAGATACTACATCCGCAGTAGACAGTAGTACACCACATGAAGAGACACCGCTATTACGTAGATCACAGCGTAGTACCCAGGGTCAATTACCGGCCAGGTATACGGATTACCAACTATAAAACTATAGTCATTGTTATCATTCTGCAACGTTTAAGCCCAGTACCTACAGAGACTTGTCTGTATGAACTTATTGCATATTCTTGAACTTTTTATCAGCCCGGAGGCACTAAATCAAAGCTCCGGAAAGACTGCTTTTTGAACTTTGCTTTTTGCTCTTTTTGAACTTTCGTTAGACTTTATATTGGTAACTCCGTTGGAAAAATGGAACTAAATTCTTGGACACAAAGCGCAGTGCCTTTCCTAGTACCTTCAAGGATAGAACTGTATTAGTGGACGCTATTTGAAGTGACTATCTACAGAACTCTATTTTTGTTTCCTTGAGTGGTTTTTGTAACTTTTGACTCTGTACATATTAATTGTTATTTCAAAATGTTATCGTCCCACAGTCCCGGAGTACTGTTCTTAACTAAGGGGGAATGTGGCACCCCTAGGGGTATTTGCCACAAAAACAGTTACTGACGCTAAATACAAATACTAAAATAGCAAGACTGCACTACCACCTCCGGCCAGAAGGGGGAGCTCCAGAGACTACCCTTGATCCATTCTGGTCTGAGAGAAGAACTGGCAGTTGGGCTAAGGAGCTGAAAGTGAGAGGTCATACAGCTGAATTTCTAACAGCCCTATGACGGTTTCCAGGCCCAAATCACCGGCCTGAGGAGAAAAGGGACAGAGAAAAAGGACATTGTGAGAACCGGGTAGCATTAATCACTACCCAGAACAGGCGCAAAGACGGATACCGGATCCGTGGCTGTATTCATTATATATAATACAGCATCCGGAAAAACGTGAGGTGATATCAGCTTCATTAGGGCCGGACGCAGCAACAGACACAGAGTTCAGCGGTACTCCTGGAAGGGCTAAGCCGATAAAAGGACTCGGGTTGCCCGTCGAACCAGGACCCGGAGGGGACAGATTGGGCCGGCAGCCAGTTCACATACAGCAGCAGGGCCACACAGAAACTGCGTACAATAAGAGGCGAAGACCCCGGCAGGGTCAAAGTAACTCAAAGTTCCCATACAGACTCCGGTGACAGGACTGGTTGTAAATCCCTTTATGTTGAAGTAAACTGGTTAAACGTTTCAGTGCCTCAGACTTTCATTTGGACAATAGCCAATATCCAGGATCGGGATCATCACCGCTGGGAGAACCTGCTGCTGATCAAGTAAGTGCCTGTTCCCTCATGATACCCCTTACACTGTGCATTGCCTGAGGCCACAGCACCGGGTCAAGCCACCCGTGACATCTCCCTCAAGAGACAGACCCCATTGGTCCGGTGCTGGGTACCCCGGTCTCCTGGGCGTCACATAAGTATGAAGCGTTTGTTTTTTTACTTTAACGATGGTAACCAGGGTAAACATTGGGTTACTAAGTGCGGCCCTGCGCTTAGTAACCCGATGTTTACCCTGGTTACCGGCATCGTTGGTCGCTGGAGAGCTGTCTGTGTGACAGCTTTCCAGCGACCAAACAGCGACGCTGCAGCGATCCGGATCGTTGTCTGGATCGCTGCAGCGTCGTTTAGTGTGAAGGTATCTTTATTCTCCTGGTCATTATGAACTTGACAATGTAGAATTATTTTTTATGCCAATGGTTAAAAATAATTGAAATTTGTAAAGAAACAGAAAAAAAAGAGTACACTTTTAAGGTAAGGAAAAACTTTTTCATATTTTTGAACCTTTTTTTTTGTTTACTACCTTAGGGTCCTCGAACAAACAATCATTTGATTGTATCTTCTATATACTGCAATACCACTAGAGTGTCAAGATTGAAGCCATGGGGACTTTCAAAAGGTTGAAGGCAGTAAAGATAACCTATTGGCACCCCGTGATCCTGTTCTGAAGGAGGTGCGCCCCCAAAATCATGCACTTTAAATAACACTGGTGTGGGTGGGGTTATACAGGGCTCAGCATTCAGAGGACTGGTAAATCCGCAGCGGATAAAACAATGATTTTATCAAACAGGCATCAAGGAGTCCAGTAGGTGACACATCTCTGGAATCAGAGTCTCTGCTCCTAAATAAGGCTGCTCTCAGTTAGGCTACTTTCGCACCGACGCAAGCAGTGAAAGCGCCGCACAACGGGGGCAGCGGATGCATTTTTCCAGCGCATCCGCTGCCCCATTGTTAGGTGCGGGGAGGCAGGGGCGGAGTTCCGGCCTGCATGCGCGGTCGGAAATGGCAGACACAGCGCAGCAAAAAACGTTACATGTAACGTTTTTTGCTGCCGGCGGTCCGCCACAACACGGTGCAACAGTCGCACGACGGTTGCGACGTGTGTCAATGCATCGCAATGCGTTGCTAATGTTAGTCTATGGGGAAAAAAGGCATCCTGCAGACAACTTTGCAGGATGCTTTTTTTCCCCTAAACGACGCATTGCGACGTATTGAAAACGACGCTAGTGTGAAAGTAGCCTAAGGGTAGCAAAAACTTGCTGGCAGATTCTCTATAAGAAATAACACTATTTTTGTTTATTAAATGGCTTACATCCTGCAAATTTCAGTTTTCTCCGAGCTAGTAGGTTGAGACTGGCTGCTGGGATGTATGTGTTAATCTGGATACGGAGATATGAGAGCTTCTTGCTCTTCTTTGTATATGTAGCACATATTCCGAGGTAAAAGCAGCATGGAGGACATTACATAGCTGTACTGAGCAGTGTAGCTTTGAATCCATCACTGAAGTGAAACAAACACTAAAAAAAAATACAGCTATGTCTATGTGTGATTTTCTGCCTCTATCTCTCACTCTTTTGCTCCTTCCTCTCACTCACCTCTTCAGAGATTTTAGTAGGTCCCTAAGTCTAAGCCACTCACCCAGGTCACAGTGTGCATGCCCAGGAATCACAGCCCCGCAGTGTGAATAAATCATAAGACTCTGAGGTGCTGGGATTCACAAGCAGGGCGGCCACACAGGCGCAGTCAGCGAGACTCCATATGAGGACAGACGGGCAGCGCTCACTGCGCCTGCCCCAGGCAAGACAAAAGAGCGCAGGCGCAGACAGATTTCAAAGCAAACAGCGCTGAGGAGGCGGCGCCCGGCGCCAAGAAGACTTGAGTGACGGCTGTGAGGCGTCTGCAGCAGGGGGGAAAGGCCTGCCTCCAGGACTGAAGACAGGTATTTCGGACAAATTACAAAACAGATTATTTCTGCATTTACAGCACAGGTTCCCTTTAAGATGATAATTTTGAATGAATTATACTAAAAAGACAAAATTCTAAAACGTTCACTTTCTTTTCCTCAATTTTCCTGTAGGCCATTATTCTGAGCAATGTTGATGAAATTAATATTCTTAATTCTAAAAACAATCTCCATATTGGCTTATCTTTAGCTTAGGATATGTCCATGTACCATTGATGCTACTATTAGTATTGAATGGAGCTGCCCTTTAAGCCTGACCACAAATATGGTATAGTCCTCCAGTCAGTTATAACTAGTGATGAGCGAATATACTCGTTACTCGAGATTTCCCAAGCACGCTCGGGTGTCCGCCGAGTATGTTTTAGTGCTCGGAGATTTAGTCTTTCTTGCTGCAGCTGAATGATTTACATCTGTTAGCCAGCATAAGTACATGTGGGGATTCCCTAGCAACCAGGCAACCCCCACATGTACTTATGCTGGCTAGTAGCTGTAAATCATTCAACTGCGGCAAGAAAAACTAAATTTCTAAGCACTAAAAAATACTCGGCGGACACCCGAGCGTGCTCGAGAAATCTCGAGTAATGAGTATATTCGCTCATCACTAGTTATAACCATGCCACATCTGGTTTCTGATACATATTCTACAATATATTAGTTTTTATCTTTATATTTCAATATCGATGTCGATGGACATGGAGGATTCACATAACCACAAATGACCTTTATAGAAATCCTTTGTAATATCATAGCTGCAATTACTTTCCAGACATTTTCCGTCCTTCAAAGGCCAAAGTAAAATCGGCACGTTCTTTGTCTACATCCAAAGCACAAACCGCTCAGACAATAACATCTTTTTTTTCACCAGTAACGTGAGTCCTTCAGCTTTAGAGACATGCTGCTCCTGTCCAACACAAATAGTGTAAGATACTATGCAGCATTCCTTAACTATGTTGGTGGTCGTTGCCAATTTCTTTGCTACTTCATGAACTTTTATTTAGTAGAACTAAGTTTAAACACGTTAAATCCTTTATTTTTGCACTTAGAATTCAGGTGGAACATTTATCTTTATGTTCACTTTTCGGGCTTTGTTACAGAGGCGATGAAATATGACCCTTGCAATAAAAAGTTCTATAGCCCATTAGTCCCTGCCTCATCAAGAACATAATCACATTAAACCCATTATAATTGGATTACGTTTTTAATGTCTATTCAGGGTTGCAATTATAGAGTGCCGAGTATGTTGTCTTGCGGAGGAAAAAAAACTGATATCTCGCCTGCCTTATTAGAAAACACCAGTGATTGTCTTACCGCTGTCTCTAACATCATGTCCTCCCTCTATCTGAAACTAAACCTGTCAAAAACTGAACTCCTCGTGTTCTCTCCCTCTACTAACCTACCTTTGCCTGACATTGCCATCACCATTACTCCAAAGCAACATGCCCGCTGCCTTGGGGTCATCCTTGATTCTGACCTTTCATTCACCCCCCACATCCGATCACTGGCTCGCTCTTCTTATCTGCATCTCAAAAACATTTCTAGAATTCGCCCTTTTCTTACTTTCAACTCTGCAAAAACTCTGACTGTTTCACTTATTCATTCTCGTCTGGACTATTGTAACTCTCTACTAATCGGCCTCCCTCTTACCAAACTTTCCCCGCTCCAATCTGTCCTGAATGCTGCTGCCAGGATCATATTCCTCACCAATCGGTACACCGATGCCTCTACCTTGTGCCAGTCATTACACTGGTTACCCATCCACTCCAGAATCCAGTACAAAACTACCACCCTCATCCACAAAGCACTCCATGGCTCTGCACCACCCTACATCTCCTCTCTGGTCTCAGTCTACCACCCTACCCATGCCCTCCGCTCCGCTAATGACCTCAGGTTAGCATCCTCAATAATCAGAACCTCCCACTCCCGTCTCCAAGACTTTACACGTGCTGCGCCGATTCTTTGGAATGCACTACCTAGGTTAATGCGATTAATCCCCAATCCCCACAGTTTTAAGCGTGCCCTAAAAACTCATTTGTTCAGACTGGCCTACCGCCTCAATGCATTAATGTAAGGATCCCTGTGTGGCCTATTTAAAAAAAAAAAAATTGTTCTCATTCACTTTATGCAGTTAATAGCCCTCTGTGTCTGTACTGTTACATACTTAGGCAGTTAACTGGTTCATGCAGCTTTACATGAACACCCGAACCTTACACTATGGCTGGTCCGAATAACTATAGCATTTGTTACCATCCACCTCTCGTGTCTCCCCTTTTCCTCATAGTTTGTAAGCTTGCGAGCAGGGCCCTCACTCCTCCTGGTATCTGTTTTGAACTGTATTCCTGTTATGCTGTAATGTCTATTGTCTGTGCAAGTCCCCTCTATAATTTGTAAAGCGCTGCGGAATATGTTGGCGCTATATAAATAAAAATTATTATTATTATTAACCAATCAGATGTTATTTATGAAAGGAAGTGTCCTGTATCAGATCTTGCATTTTGAACAAGGAGTTTTAAGTGAATCTGTAAGGCTAAGTTCACATTTGCGTTGTGCGGTGCTGCGTCGGCGACGCAACGCACAACGCATGCAAAAACGCATGCAAAACGCAGCTTTTTGTGACGCATGCGTTCATTTTTGCATGATTTTTGGCGCAGAAAAAAATGCATCATGCAGCGTCCTCTGCGCCCTGACGCTTGCACCACAGTGACGCATGCGCCACAAAACGCAAGAGCAACGCATGTACATGCGCCCCCCATGTTAAATATAGGGGCGCATTGAGCATGTGTTGCTGCGGCTGCGCCCGATGCAATGCTAATGTGAACGTAGCCTAACAAGTTTTTGCCAACTAATCTGAGAGCAGCATAGTGTAGATACAGAAACGTTGATTCCTAATGAGTCACTTTCTAGGCTACCTGCTGTAGTTTTGATAAAAATCACTGTTTTATCAGCAGGACATTATCACTAGACTTGAGCAAACTTGTTCAGAAAACATTTGCCAATCTCAAATTCAGCACCAATGTTGCATACTCTAATTCGTGTTTGGATTCCCAAACTTTTTTCCTAAAAATCGGCAAAAGTCGGCCAAAGTTTGGTAAATGGCCAAATTCACTAATGGAATATTCAGACGTCCATGTTTCCGGTAGCAGCACAGGCTACAAAAAGTGCCAGACACGTGCACTTTGATTAAACACAGATGATATCCTTGTGTCATCAGTGTGACACGCACCAGCACCTGGGAATTAGCGGTACTGTTTGCGCTGTTCCCCGGCACCATGTGCTGAAGAAGGCAGCTCACATCACTGTTTCCTGATCGCTCTGCAATCAGCACTAGCATGGGACAACTGTTAACAGCAAGAGCAGGCGGCAGCTCTACACTATGAATAAAAAATCATAAGAAAGTACAAAAAAGTCAGCGCACCCTTTAAGATATCCAGGACTCGGAGCACGGAAGCTGCAGTAAAGCAGGAAAAGCAATCAAACAAGAAGTTAATCCAGCTCAACCTGTCTCAAAAGTATTTTTTAGTTTATTGAAAAATTCTTTAAAATTAATTCTTCCAGCGTGTAAATCACAACCCCCAAAGTGGGAAGAATTATTTGGGCAGACGCATTTCGAACATTATGGTTCTTAGTCTTTGCATGTGATTATGAAAAGACCTCGACCTTATATACTACATCCTGTCCCAGTCATGTGATTGTCTCTGCACAATCACCTATAGCGTTCTTCACCTGTTAAAAATTATCAGTTGTTCCAATACCTTACAATAAAAACATAGTAATGAATAAGAAACACACAAAGACATATAAACTAAGTACTTGACAAATCACAAAGAGATAAACTTACAATACAATACACAGTTCTAACAAATTTATACATAACTAGATGGTGGCCTGATTCTAACGCATCGGGTATTCTAGAATATGCATGTCCACGTAGTATATTGCACAGCCCAGATAGTATATTGCCCAGCCACGTAGTATATTGCCCAGCCACATAGTATAATGCCCAGCCACGTAGTATATTGCCCAGCCACGTAGTATATTGCCCAGCCATGTAGTATATTGCCCAGTCACGTAGTATATTGCCCAGTCACGTAGTATACAGCACAGAGCCACTTGGTATACAGCACAGACACGTAGTATATTGCCCAGCGACGTAGTATATTGCCCAGCCACATAGTATATTGCCCAGTCACGTAGTATATTGCCCAGCCACATAGTATATTGCCCAGTCACGTAGTATATTGCTCAGTCACGTAGTATATTGCCCAGTCACGGAGTATATTGCCCAGCCACGTAGTATATTGCCCAGTTACGTAGTATATTGCCCAGCCACGTAGTATATTGCCCAGCCACATAGTATATTGCCCAGCCACATAGTATATTGCCCAGTCACGTAGTATACAGCACAGAGCCACGTAGTATACAGCACAGACACGTAGTATATTGCCCAGCGACATAGTATATTGCCCAGTCACGTAGTATATTGCCCAGCCACATAGTATATTGCCCAGCTACATAGTATATTGCCCAGCCACATAGTATATTGCCCAGCCACATAGTATATTGCCCAGTCACGTAGTATATTGCCCAGTCACGAAGTATACAGCACAGAGCCATGTAGTATATTGCCCAGTCACGTAGTATACAGCACAGAGCCACGTAGTATATTGCCCAGTCACGTAGTATACAGCACAGAGCCATGTAGTATATTGCCCAGTCACGTAGTATATTGGCCAGTCACATAGTATACAGCACAGAGCCACGTAGTATATTGCCCAGACACGTAGTATATTGTCCAGTCACGTAGCATGCACCATATCCCTGTTAAAAAAAAGAATTAAAATAAAAAATAGTTACATACTTACCTTTCAAAGCGGATCGAAGCGGCCGGTTACCGATGCTCATCACGCGCTCCGGTCTGATGAGTGCATTGCGGTCTCACGAGATGATGGCGCAGCGGTCTCGCGAGACCGCACATCATCATTTCGCGAGACAGCAATGCATGGAGTGGTCACCGGGGCGTCGCGAGGAGCATCGGTAACCGGCCGCTTCGATCCGGGGGCTCCGGAAGGTGAGTATGTAACTATTTTTTATTTTTTTTTATTATTTTTAACAGTAGATCTTTTTACTATTCATGCTGCATAGGCAGCAGCAGCATGAATAGTAAAAAGTTGGTCACACAGGATTAATAGCAGAGTTAATCGAGTGCGTTACACCGCGGTCAACGCTGCCATTAACCCTGTGTGAGCGCTGACTGGAGAGGAGTACAGAGTGGGCACTGACTGTGGGGAGGAAGGAGCGGCCATTTTTCTGACGGACTGTGCCCGTCGCTGATTGGTCGCGGCAGCCATGACAGGCAGCTGGCGAAACCAATCAGCGACTTGGATTCCATGACAGACAGAGGCCGCAACCAATGAATATCCGTGACAGACAGACAGAAGGACAGAAAGATGGAAGTGACCCTTAGACAATTATATAGTAGATGATAAGTCAAATCATGTTTGATATTCATCCCCAAAGGGGCTCTTGTTTGCAGCAAATAAATCCACCAAGATTCCCTATTTAAAAGTTTCCTGTGATGGTCACCTCCTCTAAAAGGTTTAGAAACTCTTTCCATTCCAATAACCGTACACCTTGTAGTATTCCCATTATGACAGGATGAGAAATGCCATGAAGCCACCGAGCATTTAAACATCTTATTGTTAGCTGCTTCAGATAAATGTCGTCTAATTCTAACTTTTAATTGATTAGTAGTGCATCCCACATATTGGATCTTCAAGTTAAACAAATTATTGTATATACTACATGTGTGGTGTTGCAATTTATCGTTATTTTTATTTTATAAGATTTATTGGTGATTGTAGAGCTTAGCTTAGAATTTAGCTCTAGCTATTAATATCAACGCACAGTCATTGGCTTTCCCTCTGCTGATTATGAAAATTAAGGGAGACCCCCATGCATTTTTTTCAATTACTTTTTGAATTGTTAACAAGAACAGTAAGGTCACCTGGGATCATAGCAGCTGTTTCTCTTGCTTTGCAAGTGCCAGTGTTGGACTGATGAACATTGACGATTCCAGCACTCTGCATTTTGGCATTCAACAGTCCGACACTGGACCTACCATGAGACCTGGTGGCTTGAATCAGCTAACCTTTCAGTTACCAGAGTTCAATGCCATTGGGACTCCTGGCAGCTGCAAGGCCCCAAAACCTCATATTAAACTTTAAGGGACATTTTAACCCCTTCATGACCGGGGGATTTTTCGTTTTTCCGTGTTCGTTTTTCGCTCCCCTCCTTCCCAGAGCCATAACTTTTTTATTTTTCCGTCAATTTGGCCAAGTGAGGGCTTATTTTTTGCGGGACGAGTTGTACTTTTGAAAGACATCATTGGTTTTAGCATGTCGTGCACTAGAAAATGGGAAAAAAATTCCAAGTGCAGTGAAATTGCAAAAAAAGTGCAATCCCACATTGGTTTTTTGTTTGGCTTTTTTGCTAGGTTCACTAAATGCTAAAAATGACCTGCCATTATGATTCTCCAGGTCAGTACGAGTTCATAGACACCTAACATGACTAGGTTATTTTTTATCTAAGTGGTGAAAAAAAATTTCAAACTTTGCTAAAAAAAAAAAAGAAATTGCGCCATTTTCCGATACTCGTAGCGTCTCCATTTTTCATGATCTGGGGTCGGTTGAGGGCTTATTTTTTGCGTGCCGAGATGACGTTTTTAATGATAGCATTTCGGTGCAGATACGTTCTTTTGATCGCCCGTTATTGCATTTTAATGCAATGTCGCGGCGACCAAAAAAACGTAATTCTGGCGCTTCAAATTTTTTTCCCGCTACGCTGTTTAGCGATCAGGTTAATACTTTTTTTTAATTGATAGATCGGGCGATTCTGAGCGCGACGATACCAAATATGCGTAGATTTGATATTTTTTTTATTGATTTATTTTGATTGGGGTGAAAGGGGGGTGATTTAAACTTTTATGTTTTTTTTATTTTTTTCACATTTTTTTAAACTTTTTTTTAAAACTTTTGCCATGCTTCAATAGCCTCTATGGGAGGCTAGAAGCAGCCACAACGCGATCGGCCCTGCTACATAGCAGCGATCTGCTGATCGCTGCTATGTAGCAGAAATGGAGGTGTGCTGTGAGCGCCGACCACAGGGTGGCGCTCACAGCCACCGGTCATCAGTAACCATAGAGGTCTCAAGGACCTCTATGGTTACAATATACAAGCATCGCCGACCCCCGATCATGTGACGGGGGTCGGCGATGACGTCATTTCCGGCCTTTCAGCCGGAAGCGGTAGTTAAATGCCGCTGTCTGCGTTTGACAGCGGCATTTAACTAGTTAATAGGTGCGGGCAGATCGCGATTCTGCCCGCGCCTATTACGGGCACATGTCAGCTGTTCAAAACAGCTGACATGTCCCGGCTTTGATGCGGGCCCACCGAGGAGCCCTGCATCAAAGCAAGGGGAGCTGGCATCGGACGGTATAGTACATCCGATGCCGGTAAGGGGTTAAGGTTTAATTAACACTAGAACTACCGGAGGGGTCATTTTGACCCTTTTGCTATTTCTTTTTCCTATAATTTCTAAAATTTTAACAAATGAGTTCTGAGTTTTTGTGACTTTTATTTATTCATGGTATTGTATATTTTTGGACACAAAAATGAATTGAAACTTTTTCAGGAGCCCGGATTTTACAATTCATACCTATAAGTACTGTAGGGATCAATTTGACCCCATACATAAAAGTAGTAGTAGGCAAATCTCCTAATAACAAATACATATGAGACTGCTCTGATGAAGAATGGTGACATCACTCTTACAGTTTACCAAGGTAAGCCAAATAAGAATGTCATTTTGCTCAGTAGTCTTCACCCAGATGTAGCATTTGGAAACGACAAGAAAAAAAAACGGAAACAGTACAATTTTACAATAAAACAAAGGTTGGAGTGGACACAGTAGACCAGATGGCTCGAAAGTACACCACAAAATCTGGAAGCCGCCGATGGCCTGTTCAGGTGTTTTGTAATGTACTTGATTTAGCAGCTATACACGCAACTATACTCTATAAAACAGCAGCTGCGAGTAACATTAGCAAACGGGAGATCATTCTTAAGCTTCATGCTATGACCATGTAAAAGGA
Organism: Ranitomeya imitator; assembly: GCF_032444005.1. Taxonomy (NCBI): domain Eukaryota; kingdom Metazoa; phylum Chordata; class Amphibia; order Anura; family Dendrobatidae; genus Ranitomeya; species Ranitomeya imitator. The sequence goes on from NC_091291.1 coordinate 93,749,013, forward strand.
AAATGCGTGCTGTACTTGATCTTAACACTGTTTCTATTAAGTTAAAATAAATGTTCTTTAATTTGTTGGCAACAAAAAAGTTATTTTTACTCCAGAGTCAGTACTTTTGAATGGGGGTCAAAATGACCCCTAATGGTAGTTATAGGTATTATGAAACCTTCTAGTTCCAGCTGCTGGAACACCTGAAGGCTGAACTAAGGTTATCTTGGGGTATTTTCTGTACTTGTTAATAAATAAAGAAAAATTTTAATGTAATTTTTATAAACAGCTGAGGGAAAACTGACGGCTGTGGGCTTATGTTAAAGGGAACCTGTCACCCCGTTTTTTCAGTAGGAGATAAAAATACCGTTAAATAGGGCCTGAGCTGTGCATTACAATAGGGTATTTTTTGTCCCCCGATTCCCTACCTATGCTGCCGAAATACCTTACAAAAGTGGCCTTTTTCGCCTGTCAATCAGGCTGGTCAGGTCGGATGGGCGTGGTCACAGCGCTGTTTCTTCCCCCACATCTTGCTTATGTTCCCGTTGGTGGCGTAGTGCTTCTCGCATGCGCAAGTGCCGAATGCACTGTGCAGCTGTACAAAAAGAGCGCGCTCGCCGCTATTCAGCGGTTTCTCGGTGGGCGCGGCCATCTTCCTGAGGCCGCGCGTGCACAGATGGAGTCTCCTGCTTCCTGGGGCTTCAGGAAAATGGCCACGGGGTGCCACTCGTGTGCAGATGGGCGCTGTTTTTGTACAGCTGCGCAGTGCATTCGGCACTTGCGCATTCGAGAAACAGCGCTGTGACCACGCCCATCCGACCTGACCAGCCTGATTGACAGGCGAAAAAGGCCACTTTTGTAAGGTATTTCGGCAGCATAGGTAGGGAATCGGGGGACAAAAAATACCCTATTGTAATGCACAGCTCAGTCCCTATTTAACGGTATTTTTATCTCCTACTGAAAAAACGGGGTGACAGGTTCCCTTTAATATGAGATGGTGGCCCGATTCTAATGCATCAGGTATTCTAGAATATGTATGTAGTTTATTCATGACGTTTTCAGAATAATGCAAATCATACACAGGATTCGGCCGTCCGCGACCAATTAGTGAAGCGTGGTTCAAATTCCGCGCCAGTTCGTGGGCGGCTGCGCCTGTCGCTGATTGTTTGCGGCCGGGTGTGACCAATCAGTGAAGCCAGGGCCGGCTCCAGGTTTTTGAGGGCCCCGGGCGAAAGAAGTCTCAGTGGGCCCCCCTCTTTAACACATACCACGATTCATGATGCACAGATACAGCAGAGAAATATAGCACAGCAAAGTAGTGTATAACACAGCCCACGTAGTATATAACACAGCCCACGTAGTATATTGCCAAGCCACGTAGTATATTGCAAAGACACGTAGTATATTGCCCAGCCACGTAGTATATTGCCCAGCCACATAGTATATTGCCCAGCCACGTAGTACATTGCCCTGCCACGCAGTATATTGCACAGACACGTACTATATTGCCCAGCCACGTACTATATTGCCCAGCCATGTATTATATTGCCCAGGCACGTAGTATATTGCCCAGCCATGTAGTATATAGCACAGACACGTAGTATATAGCACAGACACGTAGTATATAGCACAGACACATAGTATATTGCCCAGCCACATAATATATAGCACAGACATGTAGTATATAGCACAGACACGTAGTATATTGCCCAGCCACGTAGTATATAGCACAGACACATAGTATATAGCACAGACACGTAGTATATAGCACAGACACCTAGTATATTCCCCAGCTACGCAGTATATTTCCCAGACACGTAGTATATTGCCTAGCCAAATAGTATATAGCACAGACACGTAGTATATAACACAGACACGTAATATATTGCAGCCACGTAGTATATTGCACAGCCACATAGTATATAGCACAGCCACGTAGTATATAGCACAGAGACGTAGTATATAACACTGCCCATGCAGTATATAACACAGGCCACATAGTATAGAGCACAGCGATGTAGTATATAGCACAGCCACATAGTATGTAGCATAGCCATGTAGTATATAGCACAGCCACATAGTATGTAGCACAGAGACGTAGTATATAACACTGCCAATGTCATGTATAACACAGGCCACGTAGTATAGAGCATAGCGATGTGGTATATTGCCCAGCCACGTAATATTTACCACAGCCATGTAGTATATAGCACAGCCCACATAGTATATAGCATAGAGATGTAGTATATAACACAGCCCACACAGTATCTAACACAGCCCACGTAGTATATAGCATTGTGGGCACCATATCCCTGTTAAAAAAGAATTAAAATAAAAAATAGATATATACTCACCCTCCATCGGCCCCCCGGATCCAGCCGAGGCATTTACCGATGGTCCTTGGGACGCTCCAGTCCCAAGAGTGCATTACGGTCTCGTGAGATGATCATGTAGCGGTCTCGCGAGACTGCGGGGAGTAAGGAGCGGCCATTTTGCCACCGGACTGTGCCCGTCGCTGATTGGTCGTGGCCATTTTGCCGCGAGAAATCAGCGACTTGGGATTTCCATGACAGACAGACAGACATGACAGACAGAAAGACAGAAGTGACCCTTAGACAATTAAATAGTAGATTCTGGGAAAGAGACAATATTCATAAATGTTCCCAGGCTATTAATATAAGCTCACAGCTGAATTTTTAGCCTATCCTGGTTATTAAAATGGGAGACTTCCAAAAAATGACGTGGCGTTACTCTGTATTTTTGATAACCAGCCAGGCAAAACTGACAGCTGTCAGCTTCAGCAAGGCTGGTCATCAAGAATAGAGGGGTCTCTGTTGTGAATTCTGTGGCTGAATTCACTCCTGTGGTCACAAGTGGTACTGCAGCCTCTGAGCTTCCTCCCTCAGGTGTTCTGGTGAGCTCGTTAACTGCTTCATTACTTAACTCCGCCTGATGCTGCTATCCTTGCTCCTTGTCAATGTTTCAGTGTTGGATCTGAGCTTCTCCTGATTGTTCCTGTGACCTGCTGCTCTGTATAGCTAAGTGCTTTTTGCTTTTTTGTTGCTTTTTTTCTGTCCAGCTTGTCTTTTGTTTTGCTGGAAGCTCTGAGACGCAAAGGGTGTACCGCCGTGCCGTTAGTTCGGCACGGTGGGTTTTTTTTGCCCCCTTTGCGTGGTTTTGCTTTAGGGTTTTTTGTAGACTGCAAAGTTCGCTTTACTGTCCTCGCTCTGTCCTAGAATATCGGGCCCCACTTTGCTGAATCTATTTCATCCCTACGTTTTGTCTTTTCATCTTACTCACAGTCATGATATGTGGGGGGCTGCCTTTTCCTTTGGGGAATTTCTCTGGGGCAAGTCAGGCCTATTTTTCTATCTTCAGGCTAGCTAGTTTCTTAGGCTGTGCCGAGTTGCCTAGGTAGTTGTTAGGCGCAATCCACAGCCGCTTTTAGTTGTGTTTAGGATAGGATCAGGTGTGCAGTCTACAGAGTTTCTACGTCTCAGAGCTCGTTCTTGTATTTTTGGGTATTTGTCAGATCACTGTGTGCGCTCTGATCGCTAAGCACACTGTGTTTCTGGATTGCCTTCATAACACCTGTCATTAGCAAACATAACAGTACAAGGAGCCCAAACTAATGATTCTCAATAGAGGGAAAGAAAAAGTTCTGACATCATTTTTTTTTTTTTTTTTTTTTTTTTTCTGCTCTGTGTTCACTTTTTTTTTTCCCCTAGACATTTGGGTGATTCTGGACACAGGTGTGGACATGGATATTCAGGGTCTGTGCTCTTCAATGGATCATCTCGTTATAAATGTACAAAAAATTCAAGATACTATTGATCAGAAATCTATGTTAGAACCAAGAATTCCTACTCCTGATTTGTTTTTTGGAGATAGAACTAAGTTTCTAAGTTTCAAAAATAATTGTAAGCTATTTCTGGCCTTGAAACCTCATTCTTCTGGTAATCCTATTCAACAGGTTTTGATTATTATTTCTTTTTTGCGCGGCGACCCTCAAGACTGGGCATTTTCTCTTGCGCCAGGAGACCCTGCATTGAGTAGTGTCGATGCGTTTTTCCTGGCGCTCGGATTGCTATACGATGAGCCTAATTCAGTGGATCAGGCTGAGAAAAATTTGCTGGCTTTGTGCCAGGGTCAGGATGATATAGAAGTATATTGTCAGAAATTTAGGAAATGGTCAGTACTCACTCAGTGGAATGAATCTGCGCTGGCAGCTTTGTTCAGAAAGGGTCTCTCTGAGGCTCTTAAGGATGTCATGGTGGGATTTCCTATGCCTGCTGGTTTGAATGAGTCTTTGTCTTTGGCCATTCAGATCGGTCGACGCTTGCGCGAGCGTAAATCTGTGCACCATTTGGCGGTACTGCCTGAGGTTAAACCTGAGCCTATGCAGTGCGATAGGACTATGACTAGAGTTGAACGGCAGGAATACAGACGTCTGAATGGTCTGTGTTTCTACTGTGGTGATTCCACTCATGCTATTTCTGATTGTCCTAAGCGCACTAAGCGGTCCGCTAGGTCTGCCGTCATTGGTACCGTACAGTCCAAATTCCTTCTGTCCATTACCTTGATATGCTCTTTGTCGTCGTTTTCTGTCATGGCGTTTGTGGATTCGGGCGCTGCCCTGAATCTGATGGATTTGGATTATGCTAAACGTTGTGGGTTTTTCTTGGAGCCTTTGCGGTGTCCTATTCCATTGAGAGGAATTGATGCTACACCTTTGGCCAAGAATAAACCTCAATACTGGGCCCAGCTGACCATGTGCATGGCTCCTGCACATCAGGAAGTTATTCACTTTCTGGTGTTGCATAATCTGCATGATGTGGTCGTGTTGGGGTTGCCTTGGCTACAAACCCATAATCCAGTATTGGATTTGAATTCCATGTTGGTATCCAGCTGGGGTTGTCAGGGGGTACATGGTGATGTTCCATTTTTGTCGATTTCGTCATCCACCCCTTCTGAGGTCCCAGAGTTCTTGTCTGATTATCACGATGTATTTGAAGAGCCCAAGTCCGATGCTCTACCTCCGCATAAGGATTGTGATTGTGCTATCAATTTGATTCCTGGTAGTAAATTCCCTAAAGGTCGATTATTTAATTTATCCGTGCCCGAACACGCCGCTATGCGCAGTTATGTGAAGGAATCCCTGGAGAAGGGACATATTCGCCCATCGTCATCACCACTGGGAGCAGGGTTCTTCTTTGTAGCCAAGAAGGATGGTTCGCTGAGACCGTGTATTGATTACCGCCTTCTTAATAAGATCACTGTTAAATTTCAGTATCCCTTGCCATTGTTATCTGACTTGTTTGCTCGGATTAAGGGGGCTAGTTGGTTCACTAAGATAGATCTTCGTGGTGCGTATAATCTGGTGAGAATCAGGCAAGGAGATGAATGGAAAACTGCATTCAATACGCCCGAGGGTCATTTTGAGTATCTAGTGATGCCGTTCGGACTTGCCAATGCTCCATCTGTGTTTCAGTCTTTTATGCATGACATCTTCCGTGAGTATCTGGATAAATTCCTGATTGTTTACTTGGATGACATTTTGATCTTCTCAGATGATTGGGAGTCTCATGTGAAGCAGGTCAGAATGGTTTTTCAGGTCCTGCGTGCTAACTCTTTGTTTGTGAAGGGATCAAAGTGTCTCTTCGGTGTGCAGAAAGTTTCATTTTTGGGGTTCATCTTTACCCCTTCTACTATCGAGATGGATCCAGTTAAGGTCCAAGCCATCCAGGATTGGATTCAGCCGACATCTCTGAAAAGTCTGCAAAAGTTCCTGGGCTTTGCTAATTTTTATCGTCGCTTCATCTGTAATTTTTCTAGCATTGCCAAACCATTGACCGATTTGACCAAGAAGGGTGCTGATTTGGTTAATTGGTCTTCTGCTGCTGTGGAAGCTTTTCAGGAGTTGAAGCGTCGTTTTTGTTCTGCCCCTGTGTTGTGTCAGCCAGATGTTTCTCTTCCGTTCCAGGTCGAGGTTGATGCTTCTGAGATTGGAGCAGGGGCGGTTTTGTCACAGAGAGGTTCTGATTGCTCAGTGATGAAACCATGTGCTTTCTTTTCCAGGAAGTTTTCGCCCGCTGAGCGTAATTATGATGTGGGCAATCGAGAGTTGCTGGCCATGAAGTGGGCATTCGAGGAGTGGCGTCATTGGCTTGAAGGAGCTAAGCATCGCGTGGTGGTATTGACTGATCATAAGAACTTGACTTATCTCGAGTCTGCCAAGCGCTTGAATCCTAGACAGGCCCGTTGGTCGTTATTTTTTGCCCGCTTCGACTTTGTGATTTCGTACCTTCCGGGCTCTAAAAATGTGAAGGCGGATGCTCTGTCTAGGAGTTTTGTGCCCGACTCTCCGGGTTTATCTGAGCCAGCGGGTATCCTCAAGGAAGGAGTCATTGTGTCTGCCATCTCCCCTGATTTGCGGCGGGTGCTGCAAAAATTTCAGGCGAATAAACCTGATCGTTGTCCAGCAGAGAAACTGTTCGTCCCTGATAGGTGGACTAATAAACTTATCTCTGAACTTCATTGTTCGGTGTTGGCTGGTCATCCTGGAATCTTTGGTACCAGAGAGTTAGTGGCTAGATCCTTCTGGTGGCCATCTCTGTCACGGGATGTACGTACTTTTGTGCAGTCCTGTGGGATTTGTGCTAGGGCTAAGCCCTGCTGTTCTCGTGCCAGTGGGTTGCTTTTGCCCTTGCCGGTCCCAAAGAGGCCTTGGACACATATTTCGATGGATTTCATTTCTGACCTTCCCGTTTCTCAAAAGATGTCAGTCATTTGGGTGGTCTGTGATCGCTTTTCTAAAATGGTCCATCTGGTGCCCTTGGCTAAATTGCCTTCCTCCTCTGATTTGGTACCTTTGTTCTTTCAGCATGTGGTTCGGTTGCATGGCATTCCTGAGAATATTGTTTCTGACAGAGGTTCCCAGTTTGTTTCAAGGTTTTGGCGAGCCTTTTGTGGTAGGATGGGCATTGACCTATCCTTTTCCTCGGCTTTCCATCCTCAGACTAATGGCCAGACCGAACGAACCAATCAGACCTTGGAAACATATCTGAGATGTTTTGTTTCTGCAGACCAGGATGATTGGGTGTCCTTTTTGCCGTTGGCTGAGTTCGCCCTTAATAATCGGGCCAGCTCGGCTACCTTGGTTTCTCCATTTTTTTGCAATTCTGGGTTCCATCCTCGTTTCTCTTCAGGACAGGTTGAGTCTTCGGACTGTCCTGGTGTGGATTCTGTGGTGGATAGGTTGCAGCAGATCTGGACTCAGGTAGTGGACAATTTGATCTTGTCCCAGGAGAAAGCTCAACTTTTCGCTAATCGCAGACGCCGTGTGGGTCCCCGACTTCGTGTTGGGGATCTGGTTTGGTTATCTTCTCGTCATATTCCTATGAAGGTTTCCTCTCCTAAATTTAAACCTCGTTTTATTGGTCCGTATAGGATTTCTGAGGTTCTCAATCCTGTGTCTTTTCGTTTGACCCTCCCAGACTCCTTTTCCATACATAATGTATTCCATAGGTCGTTGTTGCGGAGATACGTGGCACCTATGGTTCCATCTGTTGAGCCTCCTGCCCCGGTTTTGGTGGAGGGGGAATTGGAGTATATTGTGGAGAAGATTTTGGATTCTCGTGTTTCTAGACGGAAACTCCAGTATCTGGTTAAATGGAAGGGTTATGCTCAGGAAGATAATTCCTGGGTTTTTGCCTCTGATGTTCATGCTTCCGATCTTGTTCGTGCCTTTCATGCGGCTCATCCTGGTCGGCCTGGGGGCTCTGGTGAGGGTTCGGTGACCCCTCCTCAAGGGGGGGTACTGTTGTGAATTCTTTGGCTGAATTCACTCCTGTGGTCACAAGTGGTACTGCAGCTTCTGAGCTTCCTCCCTCAGGTGTTCTGGTGAGCTCGTTAACTGCTTCATTACTTAACTCCGCCTGATGCTGCTATCCTTGCTCCTTGTCAATGTTTCAGTGTTGGATCTGAGCTTCTCCTGATTGTTCCTGTGACCTGCTGCTCTGTATAGCTAAGTGCTTTTTGCTTTTTTGTTGCTTTTTTTCTGTCCAGCTTGTCTTTTGTTTTGCTGGAAGCTCTGAGACGCAAAGGGTGTACCGCCGTGCCGTTAGTTCGGCACGGTGGTTTTTTTTTGCCCCCTTTGCGTGGTTTTGCTTTAGGGTTTTTTGTAGACTGCAAAGTTCGCTTTACTGTCCTCGCTCTGTCCTAGAATATCGGGCCCCACTTTGCTGAATCTATTTCATCCCTACATTTTGTCTTTTCATCTTACTCACAGTCATTATATGTGGGGGGCTGCCTTTTCCTTTGGGGAATTTCTCTGGGGCAAGTCAGGCCTATTTTTCTATCTTCAGGCTAGCTAGTTTCTTAGGCTGTGCCGAGTTGCCTAGGTAGTTGTTAGGCGCAATCCACAGCCGCTTTTAGTTGTGTTTAGGATAGGATCAGGTGTGCAGTCTACAGAGTTTCTACGTCTCAGAGCTCGTTCTTGTATTTTTGGGTATTTGTCAGATCACTGTGTGCGCTCTGATCGCTAAGCACACTGTGTTTCTGGATTGCCTTCATAACACCTGTCATTAGCAAACATAACAGGTCTCCACATTATATTTTTTATTTATTTAAATAATTATTTTTCAGTACTGCATTGTGTACCTCCCTTTTTTGACAACCAGCCAAGCTAAAACGTACAGCTGAGGGCTGATATTCTCAGGCTGGTAAGGGGCCATAGATATTGGCCAGCCCAGCCTAAAAAGAGCATCCTGCAGACACTCAGAAATGGAGCATCTCTTAGATGTGTTAGAGAGGAAGGATAATGCCCATGCCTGGTGGTCATCTTAAGAAGGTAAAATGTGTCCCACACTCTGGCTCTCAGTACTGGATGATTGTGGGTGTAGTCTGAAGTACAGCTGACAATTTTCCATAAAGGTAAAAAATATATGCTCGCAAGAAAAAAGGTTTGGCAAATTAATTTTTCATTCAGTAGTAGTTGGTGCTTGGACCTGGGAGGTTACGTGATGTTGGATCAGCACAGCAAGATCTTGAATCAACTGGGTTAGGCCTTGCATTGTATCGCTCAAAGGTTGGATTTGAGCCATTAGTTTTTGGGCCAATTATATTGTCTTGACGGCTTTGAGCATGCAAGCCTGGCATTTCTTAGAAAAGCTTCCATGGACAGAAAAGTGGCTTGAGGAGCTACCTGGAGGAAAATGGTATGGAAACTGCATAATCATCACATCTGGAACAGTAGCAGAAATGTCAGGCAAAAGGACTGTCAAAACACAGGCCAAGGTCAAAGAACAGGAATAAACTAAGAAGGATAAACTGTAGATCAAATGAAGCCAGGCAGGTCTAGTAGAGCTTATAACAATCAACTAATGGTAGAAGGACAGGGGCTTAAATAGTTTATGCCTCGGTTAGTGCTCACAGAAAGGAGAATATTAGATAACACAATTGGGAGTTAACCCACAAGTTAACAGTCTAGATCAGGGGTGGGGAACCTCAGGCCCCAGGGCCATTTACGGCCCTCGATGACGTTTTATCAGTCCCCGAGCAGATTCTAAGGGACTGCATTCTTGGGCATGGAGCTGTATTTTGATTACAACCAGCTCATTAATTTCTTCTTGCTCTGTTAGCACACATGCAGTGTTCACTACTGAACAATGAAGGGCATGCAATGAAAGATTACATCCTGAAACCAGTGCCAGAGTCAGGATGTACTTTGTGGGCGGAGTTTGTACGGCCCCCAAAGGATGGTAAAAATATTCAAATGGCCCTTGGCAAAAAAAATATTCCCCACCCTTAGTCTAGATGGTGTCACTAGTCCCAAAATAACACCCCAAACGTGTGACATGGAAACAGAAGCAGAAAGAGAAGTAACAAACATGGAAGCAGGTGCAAGTTGGAGGAAAGCACTCGGAGACAAAGTGCAAGATAGAAGCTATACTTATGTATAGCGGGATCACTGATGCCGTGTGCGCCATTATTGGATGTTGTTGATGCTCGCAATCTAAAACTACAAATACCGACATGCCATTCGGTTAGATCACATGTCTATGTCACATGTACCGGCATTGTACCTATTCAAGATCACGTGGTGTGTTATATTGGGCGGGACATTGCTGCTATTGGTCAAACCCAGCTTAAAAGGAGCATTCTGGGAGTATGATGCCACTTACCCTGACGAAGGCACGCTGCCGAAACGCGCGTAGGGGCTGTGGCACCATCTCCTGAGCATCAGCAAGGATCTATTTATCAATGTGAGTACTTTGGTATATATTGCTTTGCTATTATGAGTACTACTGGGTAGTGGGAACCGGTTATGCCACTATGGCTTGATGTTTCCTATTGGTGATTTGAGGTATCGCTCTCTGTCTCCCACCTAGAATTATGCTAGTTTTAGCAATATATTGATGTTGATATTACCATCTTTTTGTAATGCTGTTTGCTCAGTAGTGGTGCCACGTATATTTGTTTGGCTCATATACCGAGCATTTTTTTGGCTACCAGATTTTAAATTCTGTATGTTTCAATGTTTAAGTACAATTTTTTTATTCTAATAAAGATTTGTTCGATATACGCATCTTTCGTATATGTTTTCCATACATGTAGCGTAGAACATGTGCTGACTACTTATTTATGTGGACGCTAGTGTTGAGCGATACCGTCCGATATTTGAAAGTATCGGTATCGGATGGTATCGGCCGATATCCGAAAAATATCGGATATCGCCAATACCGATATCCGATACCAATACAAGTCAATGGGACACAAATATAGGAAGGTATCCTGTAATGGATCCCAGGGTCTGAAGGAGAGGAAACTCTCCTTCAGGCCCTGGGATCCATATTCATGTGTAAAATAAAGAATACAAATAAAAAATATTGATATACTTACCCTCTGACATTCTTAGGAATGAGCGCGTTAATGACATTCAATGACATCGCGGCTTGTGATTGGTCGCGTGAGCAGTCACATGACCGCTCAGCGACCGATCGCAAGCCGCGACGTCATCGAAGGCCCTTTACGCGCTCATTCTTCGGAACGAAAGCAAGGCGGTTGCAGCGGTGACGACCAGGGCGTCAGAGGGTAAGTATATCAATATTTTTATTTTTATTCTTTATTTTACACATTAATCTTAATCCCGATACCGATTCCCGATATCACAAAAATATCGGAACTCGGTATCGGAATTCCGATACCGCAAATATCGGCCGATACCCGATACTTGCGGTATCGGAATGCTCAACACTAGTGGACGCTGTACTTCTTTCTAGATTTTTTGAATATGCGTCCTTTAGATTAAGGGGTGGGTATCTGTTAGGTTTCCTCACTTATGTATAGCGAGTGAAGACTGCAGCACACAGAGCTCGTATCCAGCCAATATTGCAGAGAGACATTCCCACAAGAGAAAAATCTGACATTTGGATCATGTCGCAGCCTGCACATCAGAGGGTCTGAAAATGAATGAAGGAATGAGGATTGCAGACTGAAACATACTTTTTCCATGTCAAATATGTCCTTATCCTTTAATAACATTTTCCATATACATAATAAGCAAGCCACCAGCCAGGCTACAGATATAGACATTGAGAAACATCGCTCTGACTGCCAAATAAAAAATGAGCTATGTGATAGGAGCAAAACATTGCCAAATCTTCCAGAATTTCTGATAAATTTCTAAATTATCCTGACACATGCATGACAGTGTGAAATTAAACTTAAGACCTCAGAATGAATTCCTAACAAGATTTTGACAGGCGCCGTTTTAATTAGGTACGGGACTATAATTGTTTATCTTTAAAATTCCACATTTGTCCTTGTGACACAAGAGCCAGGAGTAGCTTATGGCTGCTCAGCACTCACACATTACATTGCATGGGAACACAGATTTATCTACCAGTAAAAAAACAATATAAATTAATGGATTAATCGGACTCAAGAGACAATCAAAGGTTCAACTATTATCTTTATGTCTCAGTACAGCAGCTATACCAGGTTTAGGAAAACTTGTGTACCCCCCCAAAAAAAAAAAAATTCCAGGATTTGGAAAAAGGCCTGCGACTGTGCAGCTGTTGGCCTAGTATATTAATGACATATTTCATGCAACCAGGATGTGGGCAGTGGAAAAAGAAGCATTTCCCTGAGATATGGGCTGAGAATAAATGTCAAAACACAACTTCAAATGGAAGGAGAAGAGAGAAGAAAACTTAATTTAGTTATGGCTACATTGTAACTACTTGGGTGTCAACAGACTCGGGATTTTTAACTTCTTGGAAAAATGGTTATACACAAAAGTCTTTCTCACCATGACAATGTTTTTTCTTTTAATTAAAAAACTGACCCTCCCTCAACTGTTTTTTTCTTTTTATATACAGAAATACAAGTACGTCCATAGTACAAAAGAAATCCTAGGCCGTCTGGCCACTAACGATGCACCACAGCATCCCTTGCTTACAAAGAATTTGATTATTGTGCCCAGCACCTCAAACAAAACTCATAGTCTCCGATTCATTAAGACTAGAGTTTTATATTCCAGTCTAATGAGTAGCATGCAGAAAAAGGTGTGCCAAATTAATTAATAATTAATGAATTTGGCGAATCTTATCAATGCTGTGAATCTTTGTGCTCCTTGCCGAAATGTTACTCCATTTAGAGACTGGAGTAACATTTTTAGCATAATAACTACTGACACTTTTGCTTAATCTAACGAGAAAATGTAACCACATCTTGTTCCGCCCCGGTTACTCCCCCGATCCAGCCATTTTGGCAGAGCTGCTTGAAACTGGCATGAAGATACCAAATTTTGCTCAACTCAAAAGTTATACAAATATTCCAAGGCCCCAATTCTTCAAAACTGACAATTTTATCACTGGTCTTGATGAGTCGGCATTGTGGCATCACGAGATCAAGATTCACGAAGAGGTGTATGCATCTTCATCAGTCTAGAGCGGCCAATGAATGGCAACATTTTTGCACAACTGAGAGAGTACCAACATTTTGCAGCTTTTCAAATCGATTTATGCCAGAATTCTGGTGAAATTGCTTTGATGTATCGGCCCCATATTGTCAATACCATTCCACATGGGAATGATGAGTACACAGATGATAGATTAGCAAAGAAGCTCACGCAGTGGTGTCTAAAGATGCTTATCAGGCATTCTAAGCCCTGGACTATCCCCAACGGAGTGGAGTCTTCTGCCATTCCTCCTTCACTCCAATTTCCAACCCCTCTTAGGCCGGTTTCACACGTCAGTGGCTACGGTACGTGAGGTGACAGTTTCCTCACGTACCGGAGACACTGACTCACGTAGACACATTGAAATCAATGTGTCTCTGCACATGTCAGCGTGTTTTCACGGACCATGTGTCCGTGTGCAAAACACGGAGACATGTCAGTGTTCGTGGGAGCGCACGGATTACACGGACCCATTAAAGTCATTGGGTCCGTGTAATACACGTACCGCACATAGACGCTGTCCATGTGCAGTCTGTGTGCCGTGCAGGAGACAGCGCTACAGTAAGCGCTGTCCCCCCCCACGTGGTGCTGAAGCCGCCATTCATATCTTCTCATCCCATAGGGGTGGAGCCGCATATTCATGACTGTAATGGGCGGCACCACGTGACCGCTCATACAGGAGAAGGTGCGGCGAGGACAGGACACTGCGAGGGAGCTGGTTGAGTATTTTAATAACAGCAGGGAGGCGCACAGGGGGTGGGAGAGGGGTGGGGACAGGGATCTTTATTTTAAACACGAAAAAAAAAAAAAGGAGTTTTCATATCTTCTCTCCAGCAACGCTGCTGGAGAGAAGATATGAATGGCGGCTTCAGCACCAGATGCAGGGGACAGCGCTTATCTCTAGCACTGTCTCCTGCACGCTCCGTGTGGTACCCAATCGGCACATGGGCGGCACACGTGTGCCGCACGTGTGCCACACGGATGGCCTACATGAGCTCACGGACACGGATAATTCCGGTACCGATTTTTCCGGTACCGGAATTATCTGGACGTGTGACACTGGCCTTATAGGTTTTAGACTTGATCAGAAAAATGCTTTTTCTCTTTACTGCACACCACTTTAGAGCCATAAATGTTTATATGCCATTCTTGTTCCTTTCCTGCAACTCCTGGTCCTACTCCACCATAACCATCTTTAAAGGGAACCTGTCAGGAGGATTGTGCACAGTAACCTACAGACAGTGTCAGGTCAGCGCCGTTATACTGATTAAAATGATACCTTGATTGATCAAATCCGTCTTGTGGTTGTTTTTTAATCTTTATTTACAGTTTTGTGTTAATGATATGCTCAAGCCCCGGGGCGGCCTGAGGGGGTCTTTATGTGGTACTGTGATTAGGTATTCATAATGCAGACTGCTGACAGGTCATTGATCCCTCAGTGACCTGCCCACTAGAGATCTGTCCATACTGAAGAAAAAAAACCTTCTGCGGGCAGGCGCCAACTGAGAGCTGCTACTGTGCAGGAATGAGCGGCACCATCTTGGAGGAGGGAATTTTTTGTTCATCTCTAGCAAGATGGCACCACCCGCACATGCGCAATAGCAGCTATCAGATCACAGTTATGTACACCAATAGCTGCTACTGCGCACGTGGGCGGGTGCCATTTTAAAATTGAGATTTTTTTGTTACACTCCTCAGGAAAAGATCAGCCACATGTAGCAACTACACATTACACATGCGATTATGTTGAAGCACAGGTGCCACAGCTGACACCTGCCTGCAGAAGTTTTTTTTTTCTTCAGTATGTACAGATATTCATTATGCAAACTAGGGGGCAGGTCACTGAGGGATCAGTGACCTATGAGCATTCTTTATTATGAATACCTAATCAGAGCACCACATGAAGCTCCCCCACTCAGCTTCAGAAAAACGGCCACCGAGATTTCAATCTGCGCACGCGCGGCATCCAGCGGCCATTTTCCTGAAGCCTTTGGTGGCCCACGGCTTCAGGCACATGGCTGCATGGAAACCGGTGATGCACTTGGTTCTACTCGCCGTGGACACTGGGCTGTGGCATCGCCACATTTCTGTAGCCGATGTCCTGAGGAAGGGACCCTGCTCAGGTGCACTCCGCACCACCCACCGCCATCACCACAACTCTGCCACCGGTTCCGCTGCTACCACTGCCGCAACCCCCTGGTAAACCTGTGTTCACACTATAAGACGCACCCCCTATTTTCCTCCCAAATTTTTTAGGGAATAAGTGCTTCTTATAGTCTGAAAAATACGGTAGGTATTTTTAATCAGTACCTCTCTTTAAATACAAGAAATACCAATTTGTGATGTTTCTGCTAACACCACAAATCTAGTGTTTGGGCTATAGATCTTACATACAGTGGGGAAAAAAGTATTTAGTCAACCACCAATTGTACAAGTTCTCCCACTTAAAAAGACTAGAGAGGCCTGTAATTGACATCATAGGTAGACCACAACTATGAGAGTCAAAATGAGAAAACAAATCCAGAAAATCACCTTGTCTATTTTGGCAAGATTTATTTTGCTAATTATGGTGGTAAATAAATATTCGGTCACCTAAAAACATGAAGATTTCTGGGTCGCTGCCACTATGACCACCCCTTTAATTACAATCGGACCCAGTACCGAGTACCCCACGGCCCTGGTGGGCGTTCCACTTCTCTCTCAGCCCTGCTGTTTTGCAACAATATTGCAATCGTTTCTGCCTGTGAGATGGAAGCCGAAGCTGAGAGGAACCTACAGATGTGTCAGTTATAATCACACACAGCTCTGCCGTGAGATCAGGAGAGCAGAGCGGCCATCACACATCACACTGGTAACTCCTCCTTCTTGTAAAATAAGCTCTGGAGGCAGAGATATCTTCTAGGCACCATCCTCCCCAAAACCTAGAAGAAGCCATTTAGGTAAAGTAATAAAAGATAATTTCTCAGCAACGACACATCTGATATGAGACACAAGTAGGACGTTTTTCAGCATTCTGTAGCCTGTATGCGCATAATAATAGTGTAGATAAATAAAATATAGTGACAGATTCCCTTTAACATGGATACTGAAAATAAATTCACCAGCTTCAGCAAGTCTAAGACATGTATTCAGTGCAGGGCCGGCGTCAGCACCCGGCGCACCTGGGCAAATGCCGGGGCCCTGGGGAGAGAGGGGGGCCCACTCACACTGTCATAGATACAACTGGGAGAGCAGAGCAGGAGAACATGCTTTCTCCACCCACAAAGTCACTGCTGGCAGTGTTCTCTTAACCCCTATGTGCCAGCTCTGACACAAGCATCTTCTCACTCAGTCAGTGCAGCCAGGCAGGCACACATAGGGGTTAAGAGAAGGCAGCCAGTGTGACATTGTTTGTGGGCGGAGAGAGCACATTCCCTGGCTGCAGTGCTGAGCTGAACTTATCAGGCAGATTCCGGAGCTCCTACCAGTGACTGAGTGAGTGCAAAGGTATCCAGCAGAGCAGTGGTTGCAGATGGACTTGTGGCTCAGTCTGCTGCTGTCTGTCTCCGCTGCCTCAAAATGTGGGTGATGTCTGGAGGAGCAGCTGGTGGGGTGCAGCCTGCAACCTGCAGCCACCCAGCTCTCCCATAATACATGCATGCTGCACCAAACCTGCACCAGTGGGGTAGGAAGAAGCTTAACCCTTTCCCATCTGTATGAAGGTTATTGCTGAACCTTAAAGATAACAATCCGACCCGCATAAATGGGGTTACCCAGATGCCAGGAGGAAAGGGAGCTGCTGCCATGGATAAAACTGAGCTGTGGGCTGTACGTTGGGGCCCCAAGGCCCCAGGCTGGTGACTGGAGGGACTCTGCCCAGTGCTGGCATGTGGGTGATTTCTGCTCCAGAGTCTCAGCTTCTCTCCTCCAGGTAAGAGCTTGTTTTCACTTGCGAGGAACATGTCCGTGTCTCGCATGTGGAAACGAAGCTCTGGCGCCGGCACTGTGGAGCGGAGCGTGCAGCCACATAGCAACACATGGAGCCGCACGCTCCGCTCCGGAGTGCCGGCACCAGAGCTTCGTTTCCACATGCGAGACACGGACGTGTTTCTCCCAAATGGAAACAAGCCCTAACACTGTGCAGTCACAGCAACATTGGTTGTGTCTGTCCAGGTCCCAGGAGCTGCCACTGCTCCCAGCAAGCACGTCCCACCAAGGACATGGCATCACTTAACCCTTCCCCTGCAGCCACCGGCAACAAATCCACATTATTCCTTGATTAAATCAGGTTCCAACCCAATAGAGGAGCAGACATTTCTTGCTGCCATTAGGATCCGGGACGGGGTGACATTGGCTGCCCTGCTACTCTGTAGTGGGGGGTGACAAGTGTAACATGGGGTAACAATGAAGGAGAAATGCACAGGATAATAGTGAGCGCGACAGAGGGCAGTGTATGGTATGGAGCAGTCAGGGGGTGGGCTGCAGGATCCCCCCATACTGTACATGACTACTCAGGACAGGGAGGTGTTTAATGAGGTTCTAATGATGGGGCACTAATTGGGTCATTAGGGTTTGTGGAAAGGATTCAGCATCAGGTCCCTCATTAATGCCCGAGCCACCTGTTACTTTGTAGCACAGATCTGTTGGGGCCGCAAAACCAAACAAAGTTGTTTATGTAGAAAAGTCTTTGTTTCATAGAAAAACTCAAAACAGAAAAGATTTTCTGATACAACAACACCCTGCTCACGACACTGCACAGCACCTCTCCCCCTGTATATATACACTGCACAGCACTTCTCCCCCTGTATATATACACTGCACAGCACCTCTCCCACTGTATATATACACTGCACAGCACCTCTCCCCCTGTATATATACAATGCACAGCACCTCTCCCCCTGTATATATACACTGCAAAGTACCTTTCCTCCTGTATATATACACTGCACAGTACCTTTCCTCCTGTATATATACACTGCACAGTACTGCTCCTCCTGTATATATACACTGCACAGTACCACTCCTCCTGTCCTGTATATATACACTGCAGAATTTACAATAGCTGTCACTCATGTAAGAAGTGAAATCTGGCATTGTAATATACATTTCTCTGCCGTATCTGTGCATCATAAATCGGGGTATGTGTTAAAGGGGGGGCCCACTGAGACTTTCGCCCGGGGCCCTCGAAAACCTGGAGCCGGCCCTGATTCAGTGGTACATGCAGTTAGTACTGTGAAATCTGGTGACTGATCCAAATTAAGTCACCCATGTTCAGCTGAGTCCGCCATACAGATTTATATAGGAGATGGTTGGAAGAACTGTCAGCAGAATAAGTAGAACAAGTAGACGATAAAGTAGTGTGCCTTCTGACTGTGCAAGTGTTGCTAACCTTATTGATGAACATGCCCCATTGTTTAGGAATCAGGATGGTGATGTTAATATCATTACCCTCCATTATCAGGATTCTTTTTCATGAAGTAATTAGTAGATTTTTTTTTACTCGTCCTGGTGCTAGTGAAATCTCTGTACAATAATAATGCAATTATACGGCAGGCGTTTTTGTTAATATATTCAGGAGCAGAATCGGAAGCTCAGAAACATGTGGTTAAGGCCCTGTAATTGCCTCGAAAACCTCTGAATAAGAACAGGATTCTATTATCCTATCTCTTGAACAAACCTGCTCCACTGCTCTCGTTTTAATGGAATGTCTTTGAAAGTCATTAAAAAGACAATTGGTTCAGAGCAGATTTTAAATGTTTCTTTTTGATACTATAAAGCACCATCGTCTGATGCCAGGAATCTTGGTGGCACTGACACCGCCAGATATTTTAAACAAGTAAAAGGTTACAAAGTTTCTGGGGTTTTGTTGCTTGTGTTCAACGCTCCTATGTTTTCCCTTCCTAAAACTACAGATTGCGACAACCTATAAGGGATAATCTGTCTTCACTCACTTCCATATCACTTCTAGAGGTTTAGTAGATATAAAAAGTCTATGCACGCCTGTTAAAATGTCAGGTTTTTCTCACGTACAATAATCATACCAAGAAGAATCATTTCATAACTTTTTCCACCTTTAATGTCACCGAAAATCTGCACAATTCAATCGAAAAACAAAATTGAAGGGGAAAAGAGAAACAAAGAACTAAAGTTTTGAAGTTTCATAAATATCCACACCGTTATACTAATACTTTGTTGAAGTATCCTTTGAATCTATGACAGCGTTCAGTATTTTGGGGCAGGAGTTTATCAGCATGACATATCTAGAATTGGCAATATTTGCCCTCTTTTCCTTGCAGTAGCGCTTGAAATCTGTTAAATTTTGAGGGCATCTTGTGTGTACAGCGCCGTCTTCAGATCAACCAACAGATTTTCAATTGTAAATGCCTGCATCATTCCAAAATGTTGATCTCCTTCTGGTGAAGCCATTCCCTTCTTGTTTTGTAGGTATGCTTAGAGTCATTGTCATGCTGAAAGGTGAAATTGCTCTTCACCCCTGTGTTTGTGTGGGTTTCCTCCGGGTTTTCCAGTTTCCTCCCACATTCCAAGGAGATACTGATAGGGGTTTTAGATTGTGAGACCCAATGGGGACAGTGTCAATAATGTTTGGAATTAATGATGCCATATAAGTGAGTAAAATAAATAAATAAAAATAAATAAATCTTCATCTTTTTAGCAGAGGCCTGAAGGCTTTGATGCAAAATTGACTGATATTTGGAACTGTTCATAATTCCCTCCATCTTAAATACAGACCAGGCTCCAGTTGCAGAAAAACAGCTCCAAAGTATAATGTTGCCTCCACCATGCTTCACTGTCGGCATGATGTTCTTTTGGTGATGCACAGTGTTGGCTTTGTGCCAAACAAGCCTTTTGAAATTATGCCCAAAAGTTGAACATTGGTCTCAGAAGACGATAATACGTTTTCCACATGCTTTTGCCAGATTTGATGCAGTTTTGGAAAAAACATAGGGAGGTAATTAATTTTTTTCTTTGTGAAATAAGGTTTACATCTTGAAAAACTACCCCACTGGTCAGGCATGTACAGGAGATTGTTCTTACATGCTGTACATAACTAGTGCTTGCCAGAAATTCCTGCAGCTCCTTTAATGTTGCTGTAGACCTCTTGGCGGCCTCCCAGACTGTTTTTCTTCTTGTCATTTCATCAATTTTTAAGCAATGTCCAGTTCTAGGCAATTTCACTATTGTGTCAAATTTAAGCCACTTCTGGTAGGCACATATATATATTTTTTCCTTACATTACCTTTGGGTCTCTAAACTTATTTAGTAGTGGTTAACCCATTTTTCTCATCTGTAATATAATACATTCAACCACAAAAATAAATTTGAGATAAATAACTGGAACATTGACAGCAGCAGAACACAAATATGCTGATCTTCAGCTGTTCAGTGACCTCTTTGACTTTGTCCATAGACGAGTTCGTGCTGCATGTGGCATATTTAAAGGGAACCTTTCATACTGAAAATGATATCTGATCTGCAGGCAGGATGTTATAGAGCAGGGGGATCTGATCAGATTGATAGACATTTTTGTGTGAAAAGATTCAATAAAACTTGCATTCTATTTAGTGGAATCCCTTGTGTTATATGGATATGAGTCTGGTGGGCAGACTTATTCTGTACATGCAGAGACAGCTGTCAATCACTAGTAGGACTGCCCACTGGACTCATTCATACAAACACAAGGGATTTCACTGAATAAAATACAAATTATATGGAATTTTTCTAAAAACCTGTATGTAATTTTTCTCTGCTTCTCCTTCTCTAGACCACATTGTTCACAGATCGGACAACATGTACAATGTCAAAGTCTTTAAAGCACTATCATTATAGAGATCATTCCTGATCCTCAGAATAGCATAGCATGCAGTATTGTTGTGTATCATCCTAATCCTGGTTATTAGTGATGAGCGAGTATACTCGTTGCTTGGGTTTTCCCGAGCACGCTCCGGTGGTTTCCGAGTATTTGTGAGTGTTCGGAGATTTAGTTTTCGTCGCTGCAGCTGAATGATTTACACCTGCTAGACAGCTTGAATACATGTGGGGATTCCCTAGCAACCAGGCAACCCCCACATGTATGCAGGCTGGCTAGCAGCTGTAAATCATGCAGCTGCGTCAACAAAAACTAAATCTCCAAGCACACACAAATACTTGGAGACCACCCAAGCGTGCTCAGGAAAACCCGAACAATGAGCATACTCACTCATCACTACTGGTTATGAATGTGCTACATTCTGACTTCTTCATGCTTGGGACTCTTGTGGATGTACTCCCGGTATTAACCATGGATACGTAATCTACTGCAATACCCTGCATATGGGGTGTTATAGCTGTTTTTTCTTTGACCCAAAGTCAGATATGCCGAATCATCAGTGAGGCCCAATTAAGAGATAAGGACATCAAGTACGAGCGCTAGGTAAAAAGGATGCACACTTGTCAGTAAGTCACTTTTCTGTTTATTCATACAAGAATGCTGTGTCTTATACTATTTACTGCAATCTAACTCAATGCAAATCATGTAGCCCACCCCCCTGTTGTCCAGGTCATGATGACGTTATTATTTATTGTTTTTCCTGTTTTTGCAGAATCTTAAAAACATTGCATATGAGATAAGAAGTCTAAAATCCTTCAATATGAGACTATAAGGTTGGGTAATATGAAAACGGATTCTAAAACAAGGAGGAAAAACCATTAACCCTTCTATATCAGGGGTAAGCGACGTAGGGAATCAAAAGAACTATACTACATTTCTAATTCTAGGTATTTGCTAATATTATTATCAACAGAAAAAATGAACTGGAGTATCAGTTGATATGCATGCAGAATAGGAGCATGTTCATACAGGCCGTTAAACAGAGCAAACCTAAGACAGAAATGAAATGAACATATATCTTGCTGGAAGTAAATAAGTAAAACCAATAGAGCATAGAAATAATAAAGCATGCCTTGCAAACACCGTTTTTGAACAGAAAAGCATAAAAGCCATCCCACCAGCATCAAGGTGTACCCAAATCGGGATGGTCCTAACCTCTAGTATCAAAACCGTACCATGTATCAAAGTGATGTCAATGTGAATAATGACCAAGCAGGAATGGGTCCTGAACATGGACACATAGCAAATAGGAAGCTAAATAAAGGTAATGTCCAGCTACATATTGTGATTGAATCTTGGAGATGGGAATACCCCTATAACCATAGCCTCCTTTTTTATTACTGCTGTTGTGTATGTCTGAGTTTTTCTAGTGTTAACCCTTAGTTATCTTCTGTAGCTCACCCAATAGCCATTGGAACTGTACCTGTGAAAGTTTCCAGTACTGTGAGGGGGTTAAGGGTAAAGGACAGCAAGGTTCGATCTTAGCTCATTTTGTAGAAAATGTGGATCTTGTGCAAAAGAAAGTAAAGGAGGTTTTGTGCCTGCCATTTTTTTAATTATAATTTTAATTCATGTGTAAGAAAGTGGACAAGGGAGAAGAATACAGTTAAAGTTGATGCCTAGCTGAGTAATTACGAGCAAACACGGCCATGTGCTGGTCAAAGGCGAAAGTGAAAGTAAAGAATGAATTACAGTAGTAGGAACCTATTAGCGGGAGTCTATGTTCCCAGAGGAAGAGTTTTTAAAAGTCGACACCATGTCAGCTGAACCTTGTGTCACAGTTACTAGTTACAGCCACCATTGCCATAGAAGGGTCTGAAAGCAACCAGGTGCCGGAGAAGGCCTCAGATGTTAGGAATATCCGTGCTCAGTAC
Organism: Ranitomeya imitator; assembly: GCF_032444005.1. Classification (NCBI taxonomy): domain Eukaryota; kingdom Metazoa; phylum Chordata; class Amphibia; order Anura; family Dendrobatidae; genus Ranitomeya; species Ranitomeya imitator. The sequence goes on from NC_091291.1 coordinate 93,771,697, forward strand.
CAGTAGAAGTCTGTGACCAACGCCACTAGAATTCCTTAAACAGTACCAGTAGAAGTGTGTAAGCAGCGGCAGTAGAATTCCGTAAGCGCCTCTGGTATCCGAATCTCATTAGATTCACCTCCTCCCTTGCTTGTTAATGTCTGGTGACGAGGGTCTGGATTCTGGTTGGACTCTACTTGGTCCGGCCCTGGACCAACATGAAAATATTTTGGGCATCGGTGCAAATGATTTCCTCCTCTGGCTTCTGTGATTCTTCGGAGCAGACCTCTGATGCCCATGGAATAGAATGCATGAACAGCTCTGCAGAATGGCCCACCTGTGATTCCCCACAGTCAGTTGGACATATGAAAATTTTTGACGTGGGTGGAGACAAGGGTGAATGGGGTGCCATCTATGAAGATTGTACTGTGTGTGATGCTAAGGTGGAGGAAGAGGAGGAGAGGCCACTTGATGCAGCGCTTGCCATCCAGTGGGGCACATGCTCTTTCTGAGCCTCATCTACAAGGCATACTGCTGTGCGGGTGCTAAAGAAAGGGAGTAGAGTAGGCCAGCCAGTAACAGATGTTGGCAGTGGTCTTTGGCTAGGAAGTGACCATGTTTGTTCGATTGACCATTCATTCACATTAACACCTAACCCACGTAAACTTTGATGCTGAAAGATTGATTTCACACAGGAGAGGATCCTATCTATTTCACTGACAAGTTCACTTTCAGCACCTGCACTAGTGCACGAGCGACTTGTCTGCACTGTGACACTGAGACAATGGCACCAGCAAAACAAGATGTCTGCTTTTTATATGTCCAGGGACATGTGAATTCGGCATCCAATCACAGAAGACCATGTGTCATGATGTTGTGGATGGTTTCTGTGCCCTGATTGGTTGCCGGAATAAACACGCATAAAGTTAAGGGGAAAAAAAAGTGCTCCGTTCCTGTTAACTCTTCAGACGCTCCACTAACGTCTCCACACTACCTCCCCTTATCAAACACGTGACCCCGTCCCTCCGCTCATCATACAGCAGCACTATTGTTGCCAAAGTAATAGAAAAGCATTAGTGGAAATGCGATGATTTACCAAACTGTGACTGACATTAGCCGGCTTTGAGTAAAAATGCTTGTGAAAGAGAACACAAATCCGAATGTGTTATGTTTGTGCCAAATTTGAGATTTGCAAATGTTTTTCAAACAAGTTCGCTCATCTCTACTTATTAGCTTTACTCACCATCCTCTAATCAGTGCTGCCAGCCTACTGCTGCCCCGGTCTCTTCTCACATCTGCAGAGGTGATGTCATCCTGTCTACATGTGACAGCTGCAGCCAATCACTGGGCTCAGCGTAAACATCGAGGTAGATGGCACAAATCCTCTGATCCTACTGATTGCCTGCAGTGGTCATATGTTGTACATATGACCCGAAAACAGGAAGCAGCAGCAACAATAAGTAAAGTTAATTATTATCGGTTTTAAACTAGGCAAACCTATGGAATATTAAAATCCAACGTTGACACCCCTTTATATTGTGAATTTTGACCTCCTTAATTGATTAGAATAGTGAAGGAGTTAATGGAGATATCAAAAATTGGAGTATTCAATGAGGTTAAGGGTTTAATATCTGACTGGAGTAGTAGAGTGGTGTGGGATGATAAAGGTGAGTTCTTGCTTCTAGGGAGAAAATAAGGGACCAAAAAAGTCACAGTTGGCCACCTTTGCTTTGATTACCGCATAAAAGGAAACACATCTGTTTTTTATCTATGGATTTTTTTCACGATTTCTCATAATTAGTTTATCAGCTAGTGACCCAACTATTTTACAATGAAGCTTTCCATACCGAAGACCCCCTTTAATGTCAGAATTTTTCTTCAGATGGTTTCACGGTAGAGCTAGAAACTTCTCCTTTTTTCTATTGTTCTCTTTTGTCCTCTTTTTTTACCCCTTGATGAGAACTTTGCAATCCTTAAGGACAAGGTCATCAGAGCCAGCATTACCTGTGCACAGACAGACCCCCATTGTATGGACAGTGCCTGCTGGTCTCCCAGCTGAAGCACTTTTAATTTGTAGTTGTATTCAGTGGAATCAGTTAGCCCCTTTAAATTGAAAACACTCACTAAACGCGCTCATTTGCATAATCTTTATCTAATTAAACATTCAGTCTGCCATGAAAGAAACTAATTATTTCTTTCTTTGACAAAGACAAATGCAGCAAATGAGGCAGAAAGTCTTTGAAATGTAACTTTTTCTTTCCACAGCCTCTCTTTTGGCCCTTTGGGGATAATAATGGGGGGGGGGGTGGTGGGGGCCTTGTCTTTGTGATCACCAATATTGGAAGAATTGTTAGACAAGGTGGATATGAAAGATAACAGGAGAGAAATGGACTAGCGGGTTCAGTGGATGCACCGCTGAGATTCCACCTTTAGAGTGGATTAATACATTACATTCACAAGGGGATAATATATTCGCTCAGAACAATCGCATCTGTTGGAGTAGGATGGTGTAAGTAAATGACAAGTTGGATGCAAAATATATGGAATTAGTAATGCTGAAAGTCATCCTTCCATTATATGTCTGTGAACTACCAGCAGAGTCTGGTATGTGTCAAATGCAGCCCTGTCCCCACCAACTTACAGTCATGAGTCGGAGCCTAGCTAGTGATTGCACCAGGTATAGATGTAGCTGGAGCTGTAGGTCTCTCCTCCCATTGTAAGAAACTGCCAATCACCCCTAGCAATTACGAGAGAAGTTACCCACGGACAGAGTTGGAATAGTCTTGGCTTCCCGTTGAATCTTCCAAGTATATTTTTTTCCGAACCACCAGAATGCTTCAGAGAAATATACCTATATTCGCTTCCAATCACGCAGCTAAGCTAAAATTCATGCTGTCTGCGAATTCAGCAGCATGAATCAGATGACAGGTTGTCTTTAAATGTGCGAGAGGCTCTTCTAGCTCCAATGCCTCCTTAGATCATGATTTACGATAATCACATCTCTGTATCCGGTTTGGCTTTTATCTTAAGTCATCTGGCAAGGCTCCATAAATGGTCACTTTAAATAGGTGATACTAGACTAGTTCCAGTCCTCTTCCTCTCTGAAGAGTTAATTTGCCTATTTAATATGCCAGAGGAGCATGCTTGGCCTATAAGTCTCCTTAGCACTCTCTACAAGGAGATGATATCCCCTAGACCCTTGTCAGAGGCCTTTCATCTAGCCCAATAAGATCTCTTACTTTGCACCGATGAGGGCCAAATGCTCTGAAACATGTGTCAGCAGATAGTGTCTGGTTTGGCTTTTACCATTAGTGACGTGGCTAGAATACACAGATGACTTCCGTCCACAGAATTTATCTAAAATACTCTGTATTTCTAAAAAGACTCTCAATCTGCCCCTTCTGTCCCCATTACTTACTTAGAACATGTTTCATCAATTTAACACTCAAGTCCATGCTTACTAACATAACATGACACACATGGTGCAGTTATTTGCTAGCAAAAGCAGGATCTGGATTAGCGGTGGTCAGCGCTCATAGCAAGTGAGTATTTCTGCTACATACAGATGCATTATGGGATTTGTAGTTTTATTGTATAGTGCACGTCTGTATGGGCATGGACAGATAATAATTTCAAGCAGTGAAGCAAATAGGAAGGAGCCAAGATGGCATCGGTGGCTAATTGGTGTAGCTATGGGACCACCACATAAAAATACAAGGAAACTTTAGTTAGATAGACGAGGGCACCTGAAATAGCAGAAGATTATTCACTGGAGCGTTTATTTAAACTATGTTTCCAAGGATTACGGATTAAACATTGTTGCAATTAAAACAACATAAATTCTGCAATGTGATGATGTTACAACTGTGACATTTGTGCCAAACAACATTAATTTGCAAGTAAAGATTTCTGTGGATTTAACAAATTGTTTTCTTTTACACTGGTGACATCATCATTTCTGCTCCAGGAGTCCGACTTTGGCATATACAAAAAAGAGAGTTGTAAATATGCAGAACAATGTCGGAGTATAAACTACTCTATAGCTGTATTTACTATTCCAAACCCGCCATATCAACCCCAAACTGCAATTAGTAGCTATATATACACACACGACTATATAGCTGTGCAGGATCAATGCCTATTTCTTTCCGGGAAGTTCCTTATGCTATACAACTGACTTCTTCTCCATGCTACACAGACTTGTTTTAGGTCCCTCCCAAAGCCAGAACCAAAATGTTGCACAAAACAATCTTGCAGCTGTAGGAAATAAATATGCTATACACGGGTGTTACACCACTGGCGGAGACAGACAGAAGAGGGCCCCTTGTGCATGAACAGGATAGGGGTCCTTTACTGTATATTTTAATTGCTCATTTTAATGCACAATTCCACCTGGAGGTAGAAATGGGCGCTCTTAACTCATGGGTGCATAGGTTGCACCAATAAAAATGTATGTTCGCCCCTGTGTTATACTATCTGGCTCTCATCTCAGTTAAAACCCTAAAGATGATGTCAACTTTGATATTGTGACAAAGGCAATTAAGCGATTGGAAACGGGGATGTCTCTTTCTTTCACACATGTTTAGAGCAAAGTGAATATCGCAAAGCAAAGCTCAACAAACAGAGGAATTGCTTTATTTTTCAATTACAAACCACTTGAATTTCTTTTTCAGTATATTATATGGTAAAATGAATGGTGTGTTTTCAAATGAAAAAAAAAAACAAGATGTGTTGGCAGAAAAAAAGTTAAAGCTTTTGAGAGTAAGGAGAAAAAAACTTTTAAAAACTTAACTTTTAAAAAGTTTCATCTCAATCTCCACCCTTATTGCATGATTGACAGCTCCTCAATGTATCTCCTCACTGCTGATGCTGAAAATCTTACACTGCTTAGTACAAGCTCCACCTGGCTTCTTCACTTTCTCTCTGCTGACATCCCCACCATCATAAAGGGTGACTTTAATATCCCTATTGACACCCACCATCCTGCAGCCTTCAGGCTACTGGCCCTTTCCTCATCCTTTGGACTTACTCAGTGGTCCTACTCAGCCACCCACGCAGACAGACATACACCCGCCTCTGTTCCTTATCTAATCTCACAACCTCTCCCATCCCCCTATCTGACCACCATCTACTCACCTTCTCATCCTTGTCCTCCTCACCCACCCCCCATGTCCAGCCACTACCACATCCTCGCAGAAACCTTGCACACCTAGACATTCACCGACTCTCAGACTCTCTTCTACCCCTGTCCTCCATATCTTCACTCCACGACACGGACAGCACCACCTCTTTCTATAACTCCATCTTCACATCAGAAATAGACTCAGTTGCCCCTTTCATGCATGGCAAAGTGCGACAAATCAATAGGCAACCCTGGCATAACAACCTCACCATAAAAACTCCGGCAAGCATCAAGGGTCGTGGAGCAGTATTGGAAAAAACACGCCTACCAGACAACTTCACTGCTTTCAAACAAGCTACACTTGCCTTGAAATTAGTCCTCACTTCTGCTAAACAGACCTATTTCACTAACCTCGTATCTTCATTATCATACAACCCAAAACAACTGTTCATAGTAACATAGTTATTAAGGTTGAAGAAAGACTTTAAGTCCATCTAGTTCAACCCATAGCCTAACCTAACCACATTTAGCTCTCTCCTTCGCCCACCACTTCTACCTCCAACTCCCCTCATCTCTTCTGAGGACTTCGCCACCTACTTCAAAAACAAGATTGACCAAACAAGGCAAACCTTTACTGTTCCACCACCCCAAACACTCCATATACCAGACCTCTGCCCTTCCCTAATAACCTCCCCCTCCAATATCACTGAAGGAGAACTTACTCACCTCCTTTCCAAATCACACCTCACCACCTGTGCACTTGACCCCATCCCTTCCCACCTGCTCCCCAACCTCACTACCATGCTCATTCCAGCTCTAACACATCTCTTCAACCTATCGCTATCTTCTAGTACCTTCCCCTCTGCCTTCAAACATGCCACCATCACACCCGTCCTCAGAAAAGCTAACCTTGACCAACTGCTATGCCCAGCCTTATATCACTGCTCCCGTTTGATTCCAATCTCCTTGAGCAGCATGTCCATTCTCAACTTTCCTCCCACCTTTAATCTAACCTTGACAACTGCCAATCTGGCTTCTGCCCCACCTCTCCACCGAAACTGTTCTGACCAAAATTACCAATGACTTATTCACACCCAAAGCTAACAAACAGTTCTCCATCCTCCTCCTTCTCGACCTGTCCTTTGCTTTCGACACAGTCGACCACTGTCTACTGCTACAGATTCTTTCTTCCTTTGTCATCAAAGGCCTTGCCCTGTTCTGGATTGCCTCATACCTGTCTGATCGCACAATTAGGGTTTCCCACTCCCACACTACCTCTTCATCCCGCCCTCTCTTTGTTGGAGTCCCTCAAGGGTCTGTCCTAGGGCCACTACTTTTTTCCATCTATACCCTTGGCCTAAGACAACTCATAAAGTTCCATTTCTTCCAGTACCACCTGTATGAGGACGACACTCAGATCTACCTCTCTGGCCCAGATGTCAGCTCTCTGCTCTCAAGAATCCCAGAGTGTCTATCAACCATATCCTCCTTCTTCAACACTTGCTTCCTAAAACTCAATGTAGATAAAACTGAACTCATCATCTTTCCCCCATCTTGCGTATCCCCCCTACCTGATCTATTTATCATGGTAAACGGCATCACGCTCTCTCCCGCACCTGAAATCCGCTGCCTCAAGGTAACTCTCGACTCTGCCCTGTCCATCAAACCGCACGTCCAAACTTTTGCCAACTCCTGTCACCTCCAACTCAAAAATATTGCCAGAATCTGTCCCTTCCTCAGCCCACAATCTACTAAAACTCTTGTACATGCCCTCATTATTTCCCGCCTCGATTACTGCAACACCCTCATCTGTGGCCTCCCCGCTAACTCTCTTCCACCACTCCAGTCTGTCCTCAACTCTGCTGCCCAGCTAATCCACCTCTCTCCACACTACTCCCCTCTTTCTCCCCTCTGCAAATCCCTCCACTGGCTCCCAATTGCCCAACAAATCAAGTTCAAACTACTAACACTGATCTACAAAGCCATCCACAACCTGTCTCCTCCCTATATCTCTGAACTAATCTCCCACTATCTTCCCTCACGTAATCTTCGATCCTCCCAAGACCTCCTACTCTCCTCCAAACTTATTCATTCCTCACACAAATGCCTCCAAGATTTCCTCTGAATATCCCCTTTCCTCTGGAATTCCAAGCCTCAACACTTCCGATTATCCACCATACTCGGATCCTTCAGACGGAACCTGAAAACCCATCTCTTCAGGAAAGCCTACAGCCTACAATAACCATTCTGCTGCCTCACCACCACCCGAGCTGCTGTCTCACCAACCATCCGAGCTGCCACCTCACCAACCACCCAAGTTGCCATGTCACCACCGCCAGAGCTGCCGCGTCACCACCACCAGAGCTGCTGCATCACCACCGCCAGAGCTGCCACCTCACCACGGCCAGAGCTGCCACCTCACCAACCACCCGAGCTGCCGCCTCACCAACCACCCGAGCTGCCGCCTCACCAACCACCCGAGTTGCCGCGTCACCACCACCAGAGCTGCCGCGTCACCACCACCAGAGCTGCTGCATCACCACTGCCAGAGCTGCCACCGCACCACGGCCAGAGCTGTCACTTCACCACCACCAGAGCTACCACACCCCTGACCTTCTGTCTCTTCCCCATTATCCCATAGAATGTAAGTCCGCAAGGATAGGGTCCTCTCCCCTTTGTACCAGTCTGTCATTGTAAATTTGTTTACTGTAAACAATATCTATAGGCCTGTACATAACCCTTTTCTCATGTACAGCACCATGGAACTAATGGTGCTAAATAAATAAATAATAATAATAATAATAATACAAGCTGCAACTGTCAGTCAGTCTTGGTGGGAAGAGTTTGAATACATTTGGACTCTCTATATCTTACTATATTCATAAAATGTTCATTTAGTATGAGAATTACACCGCCATTCTGACGTGGATTTTCATAGTAAGTACACCAGCCTAATTAGGAGCACAGAGATCTATTTAATAATGAAAAGTTTATATTGTAAAAAATGGTGACAGAGTTACTTTAAATTGCAAGGTTTTGTTAGTACAAGAATGCCCAAGATGAATTGACTGAACTCACAGCTAGTCAAATGAGACACTCCAAAAATGTGCTGCCTATCACAGAAGGAATAGGGACAAATGCCATACATGTTCACTTTTTCTCAGATCTAACAATTTTTCTGACTGTGTCCAATTTGTAATTATTACAAAGCAACACAGATATTGGGGCTTTCCAGTTTAAAGCGAACCTGTGAGCAGGATTTTACTAAGTAATCTATAGACATTGTCAGGTTGGTGCTCTTATATTGATTAAAATGATACATAGGGTGAAGAAATCTGTCTTGTGGTTCTTGTGTAATCAGTGTTAGAAGTTTTCAGTTAATGATATGCTTGTGCTCTGGAGCGGAACTGTGTTCAGAGTCGTACCTTCCTGCTCTAGGTCATAGAAACCAAGGAAACATCTGCCCACAGGCCTCCCTGAAGCACAAACATGTTCCTCATCATAGAAACAGACTGTTCGTGCTTCAGGGCGGCCTGTGAGCAGGTCTTTCCTTGGTTTCTCTATCTTAGAGCTCGAAAATAAGACTCTGCCTACAGTCCCAACATGGAGCACTGGCATCTCATTAACTGAAAAATGCTAACACTGATTACACAAGAACCACAAGACAGATTTCTTCACCCAGATATCATTTTAACCAGTGTAACATGGGCACCATGACAATGCCTGTAGTTTACTGAGCAAAATCCTGCTGAAAGGTTTGCTTTAAGAAAAAAGGGCATATGTACATTATTAAAGTTTGGTTGTAAAATTACAAGTTTTTGCACCTGGGTCTAAGGGGTGACGTCTCTCCCTGTAGAGTGACATGCCAGTGTAAGGTGGCTTACAGGCCATACAATGCTCCTCTGGGAAATTAAATATGCAATTGCCTCTTCACAGAAGAAGAGGACTTGAACTCTAGTGTCACCTATTGGATGTACCAATCCTACAAGTCAATATCAACCTTTTAAAGAGACTCTGGTGTTTGCTACCTCATCGGAGAGCTATAGATGTACCAGTGCTCTGAAAGTTAACTCTGCCCACACCATTGATTGCCAGCTTTCTATGTACATTGTATAGTAACAGTCAAAGTCAAAATGATCCATTAACAGATGATCAAGAGGATGAAGGGATCAGTACTAGTGTTGAGCGATACCTTCCGATATCGGAAAGTATCGGTATCGGATAGGATCGGCCGATATTCAAAAAATATCGGATATCGCCGATACCGATACCCGATCCCAATGCAAGTCAATGGGACCAAAATATCGGAATTAAAATAAACCCTTTCTTGCCTTGTAGGTTCATTCTACATGAAGGAAAACAACTAAGAATAATGCCGGATGTATTTGGGGAGGTGGCGGAGACATTAAAGGCATAGATGTTTATCCCAATCAAATAGAATAGCATGTTTTTTGTTTTTTTTTAAGACGTTCGGAGTGACAAAGATATTGACTATGTAAATTTTTTTTTTATTTTGTCAGATATTGATGTTTCACTATTCCACGCCCTTCCCCTTCTTTTTTTTTCTTTTTTTTTTTTTTACTTTTCCCACACTTTCATCTTCATCATCATCATCAGCATCTTTGACATCAACTTCTTCTTCACCTTATTCATCTTCTTCTTCATCCTTTACCTTTTTTTTTTTTTTAATTACATTCTTCATATTCATTTTATTCAACTATTATTACTCTCCTATTCTACATATTCTTTTTATTCCACTGTTATTATTCTTCCTATTCTACTTCTTCATCATATTCTCATTTGTGACAGGCATTCCCGTAGTTGTTATCTATAAAAGTTTGAAGATTACACCTTCCGTTCTGCAAATCACAAAAGTTACATTTGTCCGCGTTCAGTTTGGCCTGCAGCATCAGGCTTTATCCAGGGGCACCACGAGGAGGAACGGACTCACCCCCATACACTTCTTAGTCTTCTTCTGCATATAATTTAGATAATATCTTTTGCTCTGATATTAAGTCTTATGCTTAATGTTCTTCTGCTCTTTGTTCTGCAGCCTCTTGTTCTTCTGCTTCTCGGTCTTTCATGTCGTCGTCTCCAGGGTCGTCGTCTCCAGTGTCGTCATCTCCGCCGTCGTCGTCTCAGCCATCGTCGTCTCCGCCGTCGTCGTCTCCGCCGTCGTCGTCTCCGCCGTCGTCGTCTCCGCCGTCGTCGTCGTCGTCATCGGGATGGTCTTCCGGGTCGTCGTCGTCGTCATCGGGGTGGTCTTCCGGGTCGTCGACTTTAGGGTCTTCAACTTGGAAATGTAGCAGAAGGTACAAGAAGGCTGAGAAAATGCCAAGAACCAGCTGATGGAACTGGAACTCGGATGGCTACCCGAAGGTTCAAGAGCCTATGGAACTACCGAGGACCAGCTGACGTTACTGGAACCCGGTTACTAAGCAGGAGGTACCCGTGCTAAAAAGCACTACCAAGGACCGCCTGACGATGGCGGAACTCGGATACCCAGAAGGAGGCACCTAAGCCAAAGGCTCTGCCCGGAACCAGCTGACGTTACTGGAACCAGGATGGGGAGCAGAAGGTACAAGAGCAAAAGACACTGCCAAGAACCAGCTGACGGTACTGGAACCCGGATGGGTAGCCGAAGGTCCAAGAGCCAATGGAACTACCGAGGACCAGCTGACGTTACTGGAACCCGGTTACTAAGCAGGAGGTACCCGTGCCTGAAAGCACTACCAAGGACCACCTGACGTTGGTGGAACTTGGATACCCAGAAGGAGGCACCTAAGCCAAAGGCTCTGCCCGGAACCAGCTGACGGTACTGGAACCAGGATGGGGAGCAGAAGGTACAAGAGCAAAAGACACTGCCGAGAACCAGCTGACGGTGCTGGAACCAGGTGGTGGACCCGAAGGCCCACAGGAGAGGAGAGACAGCTAGGCCGCGAGGCAGCCGCAGTTACCGAACCCCAACAGTCCTACAGGGGGAGCTGGGCCTACTGGCACTACAGAACCAGCCTTGACTACCAGTTCACGCAGCCCACATAGGAAGCTCCTAAACTGGAGGCACCCTGGAGTTGGCTAACCCGACCGCACCACGACGGGGCAAGCATAGGCGTCTCAGTGAGCTTGACACAACCCGGAAACAGCTGACGGTGCTGAAACCAGGCTTGGCACGAGGGAGTACCTGTGACAAAAACACTGCCGAGAACCAGCTGGCGGTGCTGGAACCCAGATGCGTTGCCCCAGTGTGCAAGAGCCAATGGCACGATCGAGGACCAGCTGACGGTGCTGGAACCTGGTTACTAAGCTGTAGGTGCCCGCGCTTAAAAGCACTACCAAGGACCGCCTGGCGTTGGCGGAACTCGGATACCCAGGAGGAGGCACCTAAGCCAAAGGCTCGGCCCGGAACCAGCTGACGGTGCTGGAACCAGGTGGTGGACCCGAAGGTCCACAGGAGAGGAGAGAACAGCTAGGCCGCGAGGCAGCCGCAGTTACCGAACCCCAACAGTCCTACAGGGGGAGCTGGGCCTACTGGCACTACAGAACCAGCCTTGACTACCAGTTCACGCAGCCCACATAGGAAGCTCCAAAACTGGAGGCACCCTGGAGTTGGCTAACCCGACAGCACCACGACGGGGCAAGCATAGGCGTCTCAGTGAGCTTGACACAACCCGGAAACAGCTGACGGTGCTGAAACCAGGTTTGGCACGAGGGAGTACCTGTGACAAAAACACTGCCGAGAACCAGCTGGCGGTGCTGGAACGCAGATGCGTTGCCCCAGTGTGCAAGAGCCAATGGCACCGAGGACCAGCTGGCGGTGCTGGAACCCGGTCACTAAGCTGTAGGTGCCCGCGCTTAAAAGCACTACCAAGGACCGCCTGACGTTGGCGGAACTCGGATACCCAGGAGGAGGCACCTAAGCCAAAGGCTCGGCCTGGAACCAGCTGACGGTGCTGGAACCAGGTGGTGGACCCGAAGGTCCACAGGAGAGGAGAGAACAGCTAGGCCGCGAGGCAGCCGCAGTTACCGAACCCCAACAGTCCTACAGGGGGAGCTGGGCCTACTGGCACTACAGAACCAGCCTTGACTACCAGTTCACGCAGCCCACATAGGAAGCTCCTAAACTGGAGGCACCCTGGAGTTGGCTAACCCGACCGCACCACGACGGGGCAAGCATAGGCGTCTCAGTGAGCTTGACACAACCCGGAAACAGCTGACGGTGCTGAAACCAGGCTTGGCACGAGGGAGTACCTGTGACAAAAACACTGCCGAGAACCAGCTGGCGGTGCTGGAACCCAGATGCGTTGCCCCAGTGTGCAAGAGCCAATGGCACGACCGAGGACCAGCTGACGGTGCTGGAACCTGGTTACTAAGCTGTAGGTGCCCGCGCTTAAAAGCACTACCAAGGACCGCCTGGCGTTGGCGGAACTCGGATACCCAGGAGGAGGCACCTAAGCCAAAGGCTCGGCCTGGAACCAGCTGACGGTGCTGGAACCAGGTGGTGGACCCGAAGGTCCACAGGAGAGGAGAGAACAGCTAGGCCGCGAGGCAGCCACAGTTACCGAACCCCAACAGTCCTACAGGGGGAGCTGGGCCTACTGGCACTACAGAACCAGCCTTGACTACCAGTTCACGCAGCCCACATAGGAAGCTCCTAAACTGGAGGCACCCTGGAGTTGGCTAACCCGACCGCACCACGACGGGGCAAGCATAGGCGTCTCAGTGAGCTTGACACAACCCGGAAACAGCTGACGGTGCTGAAACCAGGTTTGGCACGAGGGAGTACCTGTGACAAAAACACTGCCGAGAACCAGCTGGCGGTGCTGGAACCCAGATGCGTTGCCCCAGTGTGCAAGAGCCAATGGCACGACCGAGGACCAGCTGACGGTGCTGGAACCTGGTTACTAAGCTGTAGGTGCCCGCGCTTAAAAGCACTACCAAGGACCGCCTGACGTTGGCGGAACTCGGATACCCAGGAGGAGGCACCTAAGCCAAAGGCTCGGCCCGGAACCAGCTGACGGTGCTGGAACCAGGTGGTGGACCCGAAGGTCCACAGGAGAGGAGAGAACAGCTAGGCCGCGAGGCAGCCGCAGTTACCGAACCCCAACAGTCCTACAGGGGGAGCTGGGCCTACTGGCACTACAGAACCAGCCTTGACTACCAGTTCACGCAGCCCACATAGGAAGCTCCAAAACTGGAGGCACCCTGGAGTTGGCTAACCCGACCGCAACACGACGGGGCAAGCATAGGCGTCTCAGTGAACTTGACACAACCCGGAAACAGCTGACGGTGCTGAAACCAGGCTTGGCACGAGGGAGTACCTGTGACAAGAACACTGCCGAGAACCAGCTGGCGGTGCTGGAACCCAGATGCGTTGCCCCAGTGTGCAAGAGCCAATGGCACCGAGGACCAGCTGGCGGTGCTGGAACCCGGTTACTAAGCTGTAGGTGCCCGCGCTTAAAAGCACTACCAAGGACCGCCTGACGTTGGCGGAACTCGGATACCCAGGAGGAGGCACCTAAGCCAAAGGCTCGGCCTGGAACCAGCTGACGGTGCTGGAACCAGGTGGTGGACCCGAAGGTCCACAGGAGAGGAGAGAACAGCTAGGCCGCGAGGCAGCCGCAGTTACCGAACCCCAACAGTCCTACAGGGGGAGCTGGGCCTACTGGCACTACAGAACCAGCCTTGACTACCAGTTCACGCAGCCCACATAGGAAGCTCCAAAACTGGAGGCACCCTGGAGTTGGCTATCCCGACAGCACCACGACGGGGCAAGCATAGGCGTCTCAGTGAGCTTGACACAACCCGGAAACAGCTGACGGTGCTGAAACCAGGCTTGGCACGAGGGAGTACCTGTGACAAGAACACTGCCGAGAACCAGCTGGCGGTGCTGGAACCCAGATGCGTTGCCCCAGTGTGCAAGAGCCAATGGCACCGAGGACCAGCTGGCGGTGCTGGAACCCGGTTACTAAGCTGTAGGTGCCCGCGCTTAAAAGCACTACCAAGGACCGCCTGACGTTGGCGGAACTCGGATACCCAGGAGGAGGCACCTAAGCCAAAGGCTCGGCCTGGAACCAGCTGACGGTGCTGGAACCAGGTGGTGGACCCGAAGGTCCACAGGAGAGGAGAGAACAGCTAGGCCGCGAGGCAGCCGCAGTTACCGAACCCCAACAGTCCTACAGGGGGAGCTGGGCCTACTGGCACTACAGAACCAGCCTTGACTACCAGTTCACGCAGCCCACATAGGAAGCTCCTAAACTGGAGGCACCCTGGAGTTGGCTAACCCGACCGCACCACGACGGGGCAAGCATAGGCGTCTCAGTGAGCTTGACACAACCCGGAAACAGCTGACGGTGCTGAAACCAGGTTTGGCACGAGGGAGTACCTGTGACAAAAACACTGCCGAGAACCAGCTGGCGGTCCTGGAACCCAGATGCGTTGCCCCAGTGTGCAAGAGCCAATGGCACGACCGAGGACCAGCTGACGGTGCTGGAACCTGGTTACTAAGCTGTAGGTGCCCGCGCTTAAAAGCACTACCAAGGACCGCCTGACGTTGGCGGAACTCGGATACCCAGGAGGAGGCACCTAAGCCAAAGGCTCGGCCCGGAACCAACTGACGGTGCTGGAACCAGGTGGTGGACCCCAAGGCCCACAGGAGAGGAGAGAACAGCTAGGCCGCGAGGCAGCCGCAGTTACCGAACCCCAACAGTCCTACAGGGGGAGCTGGGCCTACTGGCACTACAGAACCAGCCTTGATTACCAGTTCACGCAGCCCACATAGGAAGCTCCAAAACTGGAGGCACCCTGGAGTTGGCTAACCCGACCGCACCACGACGGGGCAAGCATAGGCGTCTCAGTGAGCTTGACACAACCCGGAAACAGCTGACGGTGCTGAAACCAGGCTTGGCACGAGGGAGTACCTGTGACAAGAACACTGCCGAGAACCAGCTGGCGGTGCTGGAACCCGGATGCGTTGCCCCAGTGTGCAAGAGCCAATGGCACCGAGGACCAGCTGACGGTGCTGGATCCCGGTTACTAAGCTGTAGGTGCCCACGCTTAAAAGCACTACCAAGGACCGCCTGACGTTGGTGGAACTCGGATACCCAGGAGGAGGCACCTAAGCCAAAGGCTCGGCCCGGAACCAGCTGACGGTGCTGGAACCAGGTGGTGGACCCCAAGGCCCACAGGAGAGGAGAGAACAGCTAGGCCACGAGGCAGCCGCAGTTACCGAATCCCAACAGTCCTACAGGGGGAGCTGGGACTACTGGCACTACAGAACCAGCCTTGACTACCAGTTCACGCAGCCCACATAGGAAGCTCCTAAACTGGAGGCACCCTGGAGTTGGCTAACCCGACCGCACCACGACGGGGCAAGCATAGGCGTCTCAGTGAGCTTGACACAACCCGGAAACAGCTGACGGTGCTGAAACCAGGCTTGGCACGAGGGAGTACCTGTGACAAGAACACTGCCGAGAACCAGCTGGCGGTGCTGGAACCCGGATGCGTTGCCCCAGTGTGCAAGAGCCAATGGCACCGAGGACCAGCTGACGGTGCTGGAACCCGGTTA
Source organism: Ranitomeya imitator (assembly GCF_032444005.1). Lineage (NCBI taxonomy): Eukaryota > Metazoa > Chordata > Amphibia > Anura > Dendrobatidae > Ranitomeya > Ranitomeya imitator. The sequence goes on from NC_091291.1 coordinate 93,787,362, forward strand.
CTAAGCTGTAGGTGCCCGCGCTTAAAAGCACTACCAAGGACCGCCTGACGTTGGCGGAACTCGGATACCCAGGAGGAGGCACCTAAGCCAAAGGCTCGGCCCGGAACCAGCTGACGGTGCTTGAACCAGGTGGTGGACCCCAAGGCCCACAGGAGAGGAGAGAACAGCTAGGCCGCGAGGCAGCCGCAGTTACCGAACCCCAACAGTCCTACAGGGGGAGCTGGGCCTACTGGCACTACAGAACCAGCCTTGACTACCAGTTCACGCAGCCCACATATGAAGCTCCTAAACTGGAGGCACCCTGGAGTTGGCTAACCCGACCGCAACACGACGGGGCAAGCATAGGCGTCTCAGCGAGTTTGACATAACCCGGAAACAGCTGACGGTGCTGAAACCAGGTTTGGCACGAGGGAGTACCTGTGACAAAAACACTGCCGAGAAACAGCTGGCGGTGCTGGAACCCGGATGCTTTGCCTATCAAACATTGTCTTCCTACAGCCCCAACTAGCGGTGTTGGAGCAAAGGGTAAGCAGGGGGAGCAGAGTGTAGGCCGAAGCCTGCACTGGAGTCAGCTTTGTGTCTGCGTTGCGTTTGCAGGACACTTTGCCGGCTACACAGTGGGGGAACAGCAGGCGGTGCTGAACCCCACTAACACATTGGCTGGTGTTTTTCTCTGTGCAGCTAGCACTTCCAGGCTAAAACTGGCGGTGTTATGAGCCCAGGGTCAGCAGGAGGAGGAGAGGAGCAGAGTGTAGGCCGAAGCCTGCACTGGTGGCAGCTTTTGTTCTGTTGTGCCTGCGTGGCGTTTGCAGGTCACGTTGCCGGCTACACAGCTGGGGAACAGCTGGCGGTGCTGAACCCCACTAACACATTGGCTGGTGTTTTTCTCTGTGCAGCTAGCACGCCTGGGCACAAACTGGCGGTGTTAGAGCCCAGGGTCAGCAGGAGGAGGAGAGGAGCAGAGTGTAGGCCGAAGCCTAGTTGAACCAATTTCAAAGGAAACCTTTAACCCCCCCTCAGGTGTTTCAAGGTACAAGAGCAACACCTTGAATAGCATTAATGCTGCACAAGTCTAAGGTTGCTCTCTTCATTTTGCTCCTTGCACACGCTGAATAAAACACGTACACTATTTAGCCCATTATACTGTCAAACAGTAGTGGAGGCGTGACTTTTCTTTTTAAGGAGATGCAGCACAGGTGTCAAAATTTACACCTAGGTGCTGGGCGAAGATTCCTGAGCTTAGTTATTTGCTGTACAGGAGTCTGCGCTCTTGTTATCCCTTGGCCATGCTTTGTGAGCGATGCCTGTCTTCTCACCTCATTTCATGTTGGCCGGTGCGGTTAGCGATGGCCATGAAACCCAGACCCGCAGTGTCTTTTAATAAAGTCACACTGCAGAGCTGGGATTCGTGACCTTGCGCAGTAAATTTTGTTGCCTGTCCCTCATGTCCTTACACCTGCATCAGACTGGGCGGCCTCATCTGATCCCTTCTCGCATGCCGCGGCCATGAGGCCGCACATTCTGAAGAAGGCGGAAGGAGATGAGTAAAGACAGGCGAAGATATCCACTGCTCGTGCCCATCAATCACACCCTCGCAGTCAAAATAAGCAAGACAACGAGGAGCGTGGTTTCAGGCAGGGCGGACGCACAGCCGCAGCCAGCCAACCAAAGATGTCAGAAGACGGGCAGCGCTAACAAGGGGGGTGCTGCGTGTCATTAAAAAGGAAAGTAACACCTCAGGGACATTGTAATGGTCTGTAATGAGACACATTTTTTCCGTGTTTAATTAAACGTGGGCAAGTAGACAAAGTCAGCCACCTTGTACAAATGCAGCAGTACTGCTGAACAAGGTGGCTGTTATACATAGAAACACCTTGGGGTGGGTGGCAGGGTCCCTTTAATTTCAGTTCATGTGCCTGCGTGGCATTTGCAGGTCACGTTGCCGGCTACACAGCAGGGGAACAGCTGGCGGTGCTGAACCCCACTAACACTTGGCTGGTGTTTTTCTCTGTGCAGCTAGCACGTCCGGGCAAAAACTGGCGGTGTTAGAGCCCAGGGTCAGCAGGAGGAGGAGAGGAGCAGAGTGTAGGCCGAAGCCTGCACTGGTGGCAGCTTTTGTTCTGTTGTGCCTGCGTGGCGTTTGCAGGTCACGTTGCCAGCTACACAGCTGGGGAACAGCTGGCGGTGCTGAACCCCACTAACACATTGGCTGGTGTTTTTCTCTGTGCAGCTAGCACGTCCGGGCAAAAACTGGCGGTGTTAGAGCCCAGGGTCAGCAGGAGGAGGAGAGGAGCAGAGTGTAGGCCGAAGCCTAGTTGAACCAATTTCAAAGGTAACCTTTAACCCCCCTCAGGTGTTGCAAGGTACAAGAGCCACACCTCGTGCAGCATTAATGCTGCACAAGTAAAAGGTTGCTCTCTTAATTTTGCTCCTTGCACACGCTGAATAAAACACGTACACTATTTAGCCCATTCTACTGTAAAACAGTAGTGGAGGCGTGACTTGTCTTTTTAAAGAAAAGCAGCACAGGTGTCGAAAATAACACCTTGGTGCATGGGCGCAGCTTCCTGAGCGTTGTTATTTGCTGTACAGGAGTCTGCACTCTTGTTATCCCTTGGCCATGCGCTGTGAGCGCTTCCTGTCTTCTGACCTCATTTCATGTTGGCCGATGCGGTTAGCGGTGGACATGAATCCCAGACCCACAGTGTGTTTGGAAAAAATCACACTGCGTGGCTGGGATTCGTGCCCTCGTGCAGTTAATATGTTTGCCGCTCACACATGTCCTTACACCTACTTCAGACTGGGCGGCCTCATCTGATCCCTTATCGCATGCCGCGGCCATGAGGCCGCACAGTCTGAAGAAGGCGGAAGGAGATGAGTTAAGACAGGCGAACATATGCACTGCACATGCCCATCAATAACACCCTCGCTGCCAAAATATATGAGACAACGAGGGGCGTTGTGTTGGGCAGGGCGGACGCACAGGCACAGGCAGCCAATCAATGATGTCAGAAGACGGGCAGCGCTACCAAGGGTGGTGCTGCGTATCATTAGAAAGGAAAGTCACACCTCAGGGACAGTTGAATGGTCTCAAAGAGACACATTTTGTACGTGTTGAGTTCCACGTGGGCAAGGAGAAAAAGTCAGCCACCTTGTACAAATGCAGCAGTACTGCTGTACAAGGTGGCTGTTATACATAGAAACACCTGGGGGTGGGGGGCAGGCTCACTTCAATTTCAGTTCATGTGCCTGCGTGGCGTTTGCAGGACACGTTGCCAGCTACACAGCAGGGGAACAGCTGGCGGTGCTGAACCCCACTAACACATTGGCTGTTGTTTTTCTCTGTGAAGCTCGCATTTCCGGGCAAAAACTAGCGGTGTTAGATCCCAGGGTCAGCAGGAGGAGGAGAGGAGCAAAGTGTAGGCCGAAGCCTGCACTGGTGGCAGCTTTTGGTCGGTTGTGCCAGCGTGGCTTGTGCTGGACACGATGCCGGCTACACAGCAGGGGAACAGCTGGCGGTGCTGAACCCCACTAACACATTGGCTGGTGTTTTTCTCTGTGCAGCTAGCACGTCCGGGCAAAAACTGGCGGTGTTAGAGCCCAGGGTCAGCAGGAGGAGGAGAGGAGCAGAGTGTAGGCCGAAGCCTAGTTGAACCAATTTCAAAGGAAACCTTTAACCCCCCCTCAGGTGTTTCAAGGTACAAGAGCAACACCTTGAACAGCATTAATGCTGCACAAGTCTAAGGTTGCTCTCTTCATGTTGCTCCTTGCACACGCTGAATAAAACACATACACTATTTAGCCCATTATACTGTCAAACAGTAGTGGAGGCGTGACTTTTCTTTTGAAGAAGACGCAGCACAGGTGTCAAAATTTACACCTAGGTGCTGGGCGCAGACTCCTTACCGTTGTTATTTGCAGTACAGGAGAGTGCGCTCTTGTGTTATCCCTTGGCAATACCCTGTTAGTGCAGGCCGTCTCATGACCTCATTTCATGTTGGCCGGTGCGGTTAACGATGGCCATAAATCCCAGACCCACAGTGCCTTTCCATAAAGTCACACTGCGGTGCTGGGATTCGTGGCCTTGTGCAGTAAATATGTTCGCCGCTCACACATGTCCTTACACCTGCTTCAGACTGGGCGGCCTCAGCTGATCCCTTATTGCCTGCCACGGCCATGAGGCCGCACAGTCTGAAGAAGGCGGAAGGAGGGGAGTGAAGACAGGCGAACATATGCACTGCTCGTGCCCATCAATCACACCCTCGCAGTCAAAATATATGAGACAACGAGGGACGTTGTGTCGGGCAGGGCGGACGCACAGGCACAGCCAGCCAACCAATGATGTCTGAAGACGGGCAGCGCTAACAATGGGGGTGCTGCGTGTCATTAAAAAGGAAAGTCACACCTCAGGGATATTGTAATGGTCTCAAATGAGACACATTTTGTACGTGTTGAGTTCCACGTGGGCAAGGAGAAAAAGTCAGCCACCTTGTACAAATGCAGCAGTACTGCTGTACAAGGTGGCTGTTATACATAGAAACACCTGGGGGTGGGGGGCAGGCTCACTTCAATTTCAGTTCATGTGCCTGCGTGGCGTTTGCAGGTCACGTTGCCGGCTACACAGCAGGGGAACAGCTGGCGGTGCTGAACCCCACTAACACATTGGCTGGTGTTTTTCTCTGTGCAGCTAGCAATTCCGGGCAAAAACTAGCGTTGTTAGAGCCCAGGGTCAGCAGGAGGAGGAGAGGAGCAGAGTGTAGGCCGAAGCCATCACTGGTGGCAGCTTTTGGTCAGTTGTGCCAGCGTGGCTTGTGCTGGACACGATGCCGGCTACACAGCAGGGGAACAGCTGGCGGTGCTGAACCCCACTATCACATTGGCGGGTGTTTTTCTCTGTGCAGCTAGCACTTCCAGGCTACAACTGGCGGTGTTATAGCCCAGGGTCAGCAGGAGGAGGAGAGGAGCAGAGTGTAGGCCGAAGCCTAGTTGAACCAATTTCAAAGGTAACATTTAACCCTCCCTCAGGTGTTGCAAGGTACAAGAGCCACACCTTGTGCATCATTAATGCTGCACAAGTAAAAGGTTGCTCTCTTAATTTTGCTCCTTGCACACGCTGAATAAAACACGTACACTATTTAGTCCATTCTACTGTAGAACAGTAGTGGAGGCGTGACTTGTCTTTTTAAAGAAAAGCAGCACAGGTGTCGAAAATAACACCTTGGTGCATGGGCGCAGCTTCCTGAGCGTTGTTATTTGCTGTACAGGAGTCTGCGCTCTTGTTATCCCTTGGCCATGCGCTGTGAGCGCTTCCTGTCTTCTGACCTCATTTCATGTCGGCCGTTGCGGTTAGCGATGGACATGAATCCCAGACCCACAGTGTGTTTTCAAAAAATCACACTGCGTGGCTGGGATTCGTGGCCTTGTGCAGTAAATATGTTTGCCGCTCACACATGTCCTTACACCTGCTTCAGACTGGGCGGCCTCATCTGATCCCTTATCGCATGCCGCGGTCATGAGGCCACCCAGTCTGAAGAAGGCGGAAGGAGATGAGTGAACACAGGCAAACATATGCACTGCACATGCCCATCAATCACATCCTCGTTGTCCAAAAAAATAAGACACCGAGGGGCGTTGTTTCGAGCAGGGCAGACGCACAGGCGCAGCCAGCTAACCAATGATGCCAAAAGACGGGCAGCGCTAACAAGGGTGGTGCTGCGTATCATTAGAAAGGAAAGTCACACCTCAGGGACAGTGGAATGGTCTCAATGAGACACATTTAGTACGTGTTTAATTAAACGTGGGCAAAGAGAAAAAGTCTGCCACCTTGTACAAATGCAGCAGTACTGCTGTACAAGGTGGCTGTTATACATAGAAACACCTGGGGGTGGGGGGCAGGCTTCCTTCAATTTCAGTTCATGTGCCTGCGTGGCGTTTGCAGGACATGTTGCCAGCTACACAGCAGGGGAACAGATGGCGTTGCTGAACCCCACTGACACATTGACTGGTGTTTTTCTCTGTGCAGCTCGCATGTCCGGGCAAAAACTGGCGGTGTTAGAGCCCAGGGTCAGCAGGAGGAGGAGAGGAGCAAAGTGTAGGCCGAAGCCTGCACTGGTGGCAGCTTTTGGTCGGTTGTGCCAGCGTGGCTTGTGCTGGACACGATGCCGGCTACATAGCAGGGGAGCAGCTGGCGTTGCTGTACCCCACTAACACATTGACTGGTGTTTTTCTCTGTGCAGCTCGCATGTCCGGGCAAAAACTGGCGGTGTTAGAGCCCAGGGTCAGCAGGAGGAGGAGAGGAGCAAAGTGTAGGCCGAAGCCTGCACTGGTGGCAGCTTTTGGTCGGTTGTGCCTGCGTGGCTTGTGCTGGACACGATGCCGGCTACACAGCAGGGGAACAGCTGGCGGTGCTGAACCCCACTAACACATTGGCTGTTGTTTTTCTCTGTGAAGCTCGCATTTCCGGGCAAAAACTAGCGGTGTTAGAGCCCAGGGTCAGCAGGAGGAGGAGAGGAGCAGAGTGTAGGCCGAAGCCTAGTTGAACCAATTTCAAAGGTAACCTTTAACCCCCCCTCAGGTGTTGCAAGGTACAAGAGCCACACCTTGTGCAGCATTAATGCTGCACAAGTAAAAGGTTGCTCTATTTAGTTTGCTCCTTGCACACGCTGAATAAAACACGTACACTATTTAGCCCATTATACTGTCAAACAGTAGTGGAGGCGTGACTTGTCTTTTTAAGGAGACGCAGCACAGGTGTCAAAATTTACACCTAGGTGGTGGGCGCAGATTCCTGAGCGTTGTATTAGCTGTACAGGAGTCTGCGCTCTTGTTATCCCTTGGCCATGCGCTGTGAGCGATGCCTGTCTTCTCAACTCATTTCATGTTGGCCGTTGCGGTTAGCAATGGATATGAATCCCAGGCCCACAGTGTGTTTTAAAAAAATCACACTGCGTGGCTGGGATTCGTGGCCTTGTGCAGTAAATATGTTTGCCGCTCACACATGTCCTTACACCTGCTTCAGACTGGGCGGCCTCAGCTGATCCCTTATCGCCTACCACGGCCAGGAGGCCGCATAGTCTGAAGAAGGCGGAAGGAGATGAGTTAAGACAGGCGAACATATGCACTGCACATGCCCATCAATCACACCCTCGCAGCCAAAATATATGAAACGAGGGGGGTTGTGTCGGGCAGGGCGGACGCACAGGCACAGGCAGCCAACCAATGATGTCAGAAGACGGGCAGCGCTACCAAGGGGGGTGGTGCGTGTCATTAAAAAGGAAAGTCACACCTCAGGGACATTGTAATGGTCTGTAATGAGACACATATTTTACGTGTTTAATTCTACGTGGGCAAGGATAAAAAAACAGCCACCTTGTACAAATGCAGCAGTACTGCTGTACTAGGTGGCTGTTATACATAGAAACACCTGGGGGGGTGGGGCCAGGTTCCCTTTAATTTCAGTTCATGTGCCTGCGTGGCGTTTGCAGGTCACGTTGCCGGCTACACAGCAGGGGAACAGCTGGCGTTGCTGAACCCCACTAACACATTGGCTGGTGTTTTTCTCTGTGCAGCTAGCACTTCCGGGCAAAAACTAGCGGTGTTTGAGCCCAGGGTCAGCAGGAGGAGGAGAGGAGCAGAGTGTAGGCCGAAGCCTGCACTGGTGGCAGCTTTTGTTCTGTTGTGCCAGCGTGGCTTGTGCTGGACACGTTGCCGACTACACAGCAGGGGAACAGCTGACGGTGCTGAACCCCACTGACACATCACCTAGTGTTTTTTCTGTGTAGACAACACTTCCAGGTGGCAACTGACAGTGTTGAAACCCAGGGAATCAAAGAGGAGCAGAGTGTAGGCCGAAGCCTGCAGTAGAGCAAGTTGAAAGGGAACCTTTAACCCCCCCCCCAGGCATTTGTTGCTGAAAGAGCCATCTTGTACAGCAGTAATACTGCACATGGAAAATGGTGGCTCCGAAAATTATGCTCCTTGCAAACGCTGAAGTACACACTCATATAATGTGTCCCCTCACACCGTCAAACCATCCCGGAAGTAGGACTTTCCTTTGTAATGTGACACAGCACAGCCGTCATTCCAACCCCCTTGGTGCCGTGCGCCACCTCCTCAACATTGTTTGGTTCTGTCACGGAGCCCGCGCTGTAATGTTATCCCTTGGCCATGCACAGTTAGCGGTGCCCGTCTTCTGACATCATGTAGGTGTCAGGCTGGCAGTGCCTGTGCGTCCAAGCTGCCCGAGATCCAACCTTGCAGTGTAATCTAATGTAGTCCCACTGCGGGCCAGGGATCCATGGGCATGCGCAGTGCATATCATCGCCTCTCACTCACCTCCTTCCTGCTTCTTCAGACTGTGCGGCGTCACGGCCGTGGCATGCTATTAGGGATCAGCTGACGCCGCCTAGTCTGAAGAAGCGTGAAGAAGGGGAGTGAGAGGCTAGTATATGCACTGCGCATGGCCATGGATACCAGGCCCACTGTGGGATCACATTAGACGACACTGCGAGGTGTGATTTCGGGCAGCGTGGACGCACAGGCGCAGCCAGGATGACAACAAATGATGTCAGAGGACGGGCAGCGCAAACTGTGCATGGCCAAGGGATAACATAACAGCGCAGGGTCCATGACGGAATCAAACAATGCTAAGGAGGCAGCGCACGGTGCCAAGGGGGTAGCAATGACGGCTGTGCTGCGTCACATTACAAAGGAAAGTCCCACCTCCGGGACAGTTGGACGGTGTGAGGGGACACATTACATGAGTGTGTAGTTCAGCGTTTGCAAGGAGCATAATTTCAAGAGCGACCTTTCCCTTGTGCAGTATTAGTGCTGCACATGGTGGATCTTTCAGTAACAAACGCCTAGGGGGGGGACAGGTCCCCTTACATTTTAGTTGTGCCAGCGTGGCGGTCGCATGACACGTTGCCGGATACACAGCTGGGGATCAGCTGACGTTACTGAACCCCAATAACAGAGGAGCGACTGTTGACTGTGCACACAGCACTTCCAGGCACCAACTGGCGGTGTTAGAGCCCAGGGACAGCAGGAGGAGCAGATTGGAGGTATTGCCGCACACACAGCTGGGGATCAGCTGACGTTACTGAACCCCAATAACAGAGGAGCGACTGTTGACTGTGCACACAGCACTTCCAGGCACCAACTGGCGGTGTTAGAGCCCAGGGACAGCAGGAGGAGCAGATTGGAGGTATTGCCGCACACACAGCTGGGGATCAGCTGACGTTACTGAACCCCAATAACAGAGGAGCGACTGTTGACTGTGCACACAGCACTTCCAGGCACCAACTGGCGGTGTTAGAGCCCAGGGACAGCAGGAGGAGCAGATTGGAGGTATTGCCGCACACACAGCTGGGGATCAGCTGACGTTACTGAACCCCAATAACAGAGAAGCGACTGTTGACTGTGCACACAGCACTTCCAGGCACCAACTGGCGGTGTTAGAGCCCAGGGACAGCAGGAGGAGCAGATTGGAGGTATTGCCGCACACACAGCTGGGGATCAGCTGACGTTACTGAACCCCAATAACAGAGGAGCGACTGTTGACTGTGCACACAGCACTTCCAGGCACCAACTGGCGGTGTTAGAGCCCAGGGACAGCAGGAGGAGCAGATTGGAGGTATTGCCGCACACACAGCTGGGGATCAGCTGACGTTACTGAACCCCAATAACAGCGGAGCGACTGTTGACTGTGCACACAGCACTTCCAGGCACCAACTGGCGGTGTTAGAGCCCAGGGACAACAGGAGGAGCAGAGGAACAGAGTGTAGGCCGAAGCCTGATTGGAGCAAGTTGAAAGGGAACCTTTAACCCCCCCCCAAGACGTTTGTAGCTGAAAGAGCCATCTTGTGCAGCACTAAGGATGCAAAAGGAAAAGGTGGTTCTTTTAATTATGCTCCTTGCAAACACTGAAGTAAACACTAAAAATGTGTCCCCTTATACCGTTAAACCGTCCCGGAGGTGCGAATTTCCTTCGTAATGGGACACAGCACAGCTGTCATTCCTATCCCCTTGGTGCCGTGCGCTGCCTCCTCAGCGTTGTTTTAAGCTGTCATGGAGCCTGCGCTGTTCTGTTAGCCCTTGGCCATGCCCAATTAGCGCTGCCTGTCTTCTGACATAATTTGGTGTCAGGCTGTCAGTGCCTGTGCGTCCACGCTGCTCCAGATCCCACCTCGCAGTCTCGTCTAACGTAATCCCACTGCGGGCCTTGGAACCATGGGCATGCACAGTGCATATCCTCGACTCTCACTCCCCTCCTTCCCTCTTCTTCAGACTGTGCGGTGTCACGGCCGTGGCATGCTATTAGGGATCAGCTGACGGCGCACAGTCTAAAGAAGGCGGAGGGAAATGAGCGAGAGCCCGAGGGGAAGATATGCACTGCGCTTGCCCATGGATCCCAGGCCCGCAGTGTGACTCAATCAGAAGACACTGCGAGGCGGGATCTCGGGCAGCGCGGCCGCACAGGCGCAGCCAGCCTGACACCAAATTATGTCAGAAGACAGGCAGCGCAAATAGGGCATGGCCAAGGGATAACAGAACAGCGCAGGCTCCGTGACAGCTTAAAACAACGCTGAGGAGGCAGCGCATGGCACCAAGGGGGTAGGAATGACGGCTGTGCTGCGTCACATTACGAAGGAAAGTCCCAGCTCCGGGACAGTATAACGGTATCAGTGAACACATTTTATAAGTGTTAAGTTCTGCGTGTGCAAGGAGCTAAAAAAAAAGAGCTACCTTTTCCTTGTGCAGCATTACTGCTGCACAAGATGGCTCTTTCAGTAACAAACGACGGGGGGGGGACAGGTTCCCTTACATTTAGGTTGTCGTGCCAGCGTGGCGGTCGCAGGACACATTGCCGGCTACACAGCTGGGGATCAGCTGACGTTACTGAAACCCAATAACACTGGGTCGTATGTTTTTACTGTGCAGCCTGCACTTCTGAGCCGCAACTGGCGGTGTTGGAGCCCAGGAATAGCAGTTCAGGTGGTAGAAAGATGAACACAGCAGGAGACCTGGATGACACCCAATTACTTAATCAGGCAGAGGAGTGGCAAATTCCTGCGAGATCCAGGCCTGGTTCATTTTCAGGAAAGTAAGCCGGTCAACGTTATCGGAGGATAGTCGCATGCGACGGTCTGTTAGTACACCACCTGCGGCACTAAAGACACGTTCCGATAAGACACTAGCCGCAGGGCAAGCCAGCACCTCCAATGCATACTGGCTTAGCTCTGGCCATGTATCCAGCTTAGAGACCCAAAACTTGAACGGGGAAGAGCCGTCTGGGAGTACAGTAAGAGGGCAAGCCATGTAGTCTGTCACCATCTGACGGAACCGTTGCCTCCTGCTGACTGGAGCCGCCGGTGATGGTGTAGACATTTGGGGCGGGCACACAAAAGTGTGCCAGAGTTGTGCCATACTGGGCTTGCCTTGGGCAGAGGCACTGCTTCTGCTCCCTCTTTGGGCAGAGCCTCCCCCACTGCCTCGACGCACTGAGCTGCTTTGTAAAGCACTAGCAGCACTCCTCTCAGTTGGACAGGAGAAGATGATGGAATTCACCAGTGTGTCGTGGTACTCCCGCAATTTACGCTCCCGGGTCAACGCAGGGATGAGGTTTTGGACGTTGTCCCGGTAGCGAGGATCTAGGAGGGTGAACACCCAATAATCAGGCATGTTGAGAATGTGGTCGATGCGGCGGTCGTTTCTCAGGCACTGCAGCATGAAATCCACCATGTGCTGCAGAGTGCCAACTGGCCCAGAAACGCTGTCCCCTGCGTGAGACATGATCTCTGCCCGCTCGTCATCACCCCACCCTCGCTGTACACACTGACCACTGGACAATTGTGTCGCTCCCTCCTCTGGACGGAGCTCTTCCTCCTCCATTGACTCCTCCTCATCCTCCTCACAAATTGGCCCCTGCGTACCCCTTTGTGAGGAACCACGTGGCGCTGACTCTCCAGAAGCTGATGGAAAAGGTGACTCCTCATCCTCCACCTCTTCCACAACATCATCCCTTAACCCTTGCAAAGTTTGCTGAAGCAGGCAGATAAGGGGGACAGTCATGCTGACTAGTGCATCATCTGCACTTGCCATCCGCGTGGAATAATCAAAAGGACGCAAAACCTGGCAGACGTCCTTCATAGTGGCCCACTCTGTGGTTGTGAAGTCTGATCAGCGCTGACTGCGACTTCTTTGCGCCTGATGCAGCTGGTACTCCATAACTGCTTGCTGCTGCTCACACAGCCGCTCCAACATATGTAACATGGAATTCCACCGGGTAGGTAGGTCACATATGATGCGGTGTTCCGGAAGGCGGAATCGGCGCTGCAGAGCAGCAATGCGGGATCTGGCCAAGCTGGAACGCCGCAAGTGAGCACACTCTAGGCGGACCTTGTGCAGCAGGGCATCAAGATCCGGATAGTCCCTCAGAAAACTCTGCACAACCAAATTGAGCACATGTGCCAGACATGGGATGTGAGTGAGGTTGCCAAGGGCCAAAGCTGCCACCAGATTTCGGCCATTGTCACACACTACCATGCCTGGCTGGAGATTCGCTGGCAGTAACCACACATCGCTCTCCTGCTTGATGGCATTCCAGAGCTCCTGCGCTGTGTGGCTTCGATGCCCCAATGAAACTAGTTTCAAGATGGCCTGCTGACGTTTGGCCACGGCTGTGCTCATGTCGGTCATAGGTAAACGTTCACGGGTCCATGTGGAGGTGGACTGTGACGGATCCTGCAGAGAGGAATCTGAGGAACTGGTGTAAGAGGAGGAGTCGATGCGTACAGACTGGATTCCTGCAATCCTTGGAGTGGGCAGGACACGTCCTGCGCCACTCGCACGATCTGTACCTGGCTCAACAACATTAACCCAATGGGCAGTGAGGGAAACATATCGCCCCTGTCCATGCTGACTGGTCCACGCATCGGTGGTGAGGTGGACCTTGCTACTGACGGCATTCAGTAGCGCATGTTTTATGTTTGCCTCAACATGCCTGTGCAGGGCAGGGACAGCCTGCCTGCTGAAGTAAAAGCGGCTGGGCACCTTGTACTGTGGGACTGCCAATGCCATCAAGTCACGGAAGCTGTCAGTCTCCACCAGCCTGAACGAGAGCATTTCCAGGGACAACAGTTTGGCAATGCCTGCATTCAGAGCCTGTGCTCGGGGGTGGTTGGCCGAGAATGCCCACCTTTTCTCCCATGCCTGTACTACCGATGGCTGTAGAGTAGACTGGGAGTGTGAGAATGACTGGGAAGGTGGTGCTGTGGGTGAAATTACACAAGGTCTCTGGACAACAGTGCCAGAGGTTCTTCCATGGCGATCCTGGTAGGAAGCCAAACCAGCTGTGCGTGAGCTGGAGGTAGAGGCAACACGAGCTGAAGAGGTGGTAGCTGCCGCTGTTGGTTGGCCTACATCTTCAGTCTGTTTCTGTAACTCCACCGCGTGCCTGGTCCGCATATGTTTCCACATATTTGTGGTATTGAGGTTGCTGACATTTTTCCCTCTTTTTACTTTCTGATGACACAGCTTGCATTTGACAAAACAAATGTCATCTGCAACTGTGTCAAAAAAGGACCAGGCACTGCAAGTCTTGGGAGCGCCCTTTTTGGCTTTGGAAAGAGACAGGCTCCTAACGGGTGCCAAAGTGGAGGCTACAGGTTACGCAGTCTTCCCCCTCCCTCTCCCTCTTTGGCCCGTAAGGGGAATCTCTTCCTCAGAGCTGCTCCCACCACCTTCCTGTTCCTCACGCCACGATGGGTCAAGGACCTCATCATCTCCACTACCCTCTGCCACCAACGGCTCCTCCTGGGTAGTCTCGGCAGCACAGTACGCATCAGAAAGCGGCACCTGAGTTTCATCATCAGATGCGTACTGCGCTGTGGTCACCGGAGGCACTGGCCCACCTGCCTCTTCAGAGTCAGAGAGAAAAAGCTGTTGGGCATCACTGCACACTGCCTCTTCTTCCATTTCTCCAATGCTGCTTGGCTGGCCCCCTGTTTCCAAGCCAAGAGATTCAGAGAACAGAAGTAGAGACGGCTCCTGTCCTGCGCTCTCTGACTGCCTGGCCAATTTGGCAGGTGGTGAAGAGACAGATGGCTGCTCTCCAGTGCTCTGTGCCTGAGAGGATGTGGCACTAACTGAAGTCGATGCCGAGGCGTTAGCTGCCATCCACCCGACAACGGCTTCAATTTGGTCTTCACGCAGCAGCGGTGCACGGCGCTCTCCGACAAAGCTGCGCATGAAGGACTGCTCCCTGCTGAAACTGAGTGACGACGAGTCACCGGCGCCCGCAGCAGGCACAGAATCACCACGTCCTCTCCCTGCTCCTCTCCCTGCTCCGCGCCCACGCCCACGTGCCTTACTCCCTGCCCTCTTCATCTTGGTTGACAGATAAAGATAAGCAGAAAAGTACTAAGGCCTTAGTGTGCTTATTCCTGAAATGCTCCTCCTAACAGGTGTAAGAAACACTAATGTTGTAAAGTGTGGACTAAACTTTATTATTTTTCAAATGTGGCCTACACAAGTGTTAAGTTGTGTTTGGTGAACTTTACTTTTTTTTTTGTGCAGATCGGGCTACAGAGCTAGTTTAAATCACACGGAGACCGTGCAGACAGCCGTAAACGGCGCTGCAAGGCCAAAAAACCCTCCTCTAGGTTATCCTATGTAGTGTTTTTCACTATTTAGCTGGAGACGGGTGGAAAGACACTAATAGGAATTTTTTTTTTTAAATTTTAAACAGGCTGCACTATTTGAAAAAAAGGAAATTGTTTTTCAAGGTATGAGGCAGTAACGCACCCTGAGCTGAATCTAACCGGCTATAGCTGCACACAGACTACAGGGCGAGCTGCGCTCACACAGAGACCGTGCAGACAGCCGTAAACGGCGCTGCAAGGCCCAATAAACCCCCTCTAGGTTATCCTATGTAGTGTTTTTCCACTATTTAGCTGGAGACGGGTGGAAAAACACTAATAGGAATTTTTTTTTTTTAATTTTAAACAGGCTGCACTATTTGAAAAAAAGGAAAATTTTTCTCAAGGTATGAGCCAGTAACGAACCCTGAGCTGAATCCAACCAGCTATGGCTGCACACAGACTACAGGGCGAGCTGGGCTCACACGGAGACCGTGCAGACAGCCGTAAACGGCGCTGCAAGGCCCAAAAACCCCCCTCTAGGTTATCCTATGTAGTGTTTTTCCACAATTTAGCTGGAGACGGGTGGAAAAACACTAATAGGGAATTTTTTGTTTAAATTTTTAAACAGGCTGCACTATTTGAAAAAAAGGAAAATTTTTCTCAAGGTATGAGCCAGTAACGAACCCTGAGCTGAATCCAACCGGCTATGGCTGCACACAGACTACAGGGCGAGCTGGGCTCACACGGAGACCGTGCAGACAGCCGTAAATGGCGCTGCAAGGCCCAAAAAAACCCCTCTAGGTTATCCTATGTAGTGTTTTTCCACAATTTAGCTGGAGACGGGTGGAAAAACACTAATAGGGAATTTTTTGTTTAAATTTTTAAACAGGCTGCACTATTTGAAAAAAAGGAAAATTTTTCTCAAGGTATGAGCCAGTAACGAACCCTGAGCTGAATCCAACCGGCTATGGCTGCACACAGACTACAGGGCGAGCTGGGCTCACACGGAGACCGTGCAGACAGCCGTAAATGGCGCTGCAAGGCCCAAAAACCCCCCTCTAGGTTATCCTATGTAGTGTTTTTCCACAATTTAGCTGGAGACGGGTGGAAAAACACTAATAGGGAATTTTTTGTTTAAATTTTTAAACAGGCTGAACTATTTGAAAAAAAGGAAAATTTTTCTCAAGGTATGAGCCAGTAACGAACCCTGAGCTGAATCCAACCAGCTATGGCTGCACACAGACTACAGGGCGAGCTGGGCTCACACGGAGACCGTGCAGACAGCCGTAAACGGCGCTGCAAGGCCCAAAAACCCCCCTCTAGGTTATCCTATGTAGTGTTTTTCCACAATTTAGCTGGAGACGGGTGGAAAAACACTAATAGGAAATTTGAGAAAAAATGTGCAGCAGGCTGCACTATGAGCAAAAAAGGACAACTGTGTGAGGCAGTGTGAACTCCCCCCTGAGCTGAATACAACCGGGTATATGGCTGCACACAGACTACAGAGTGAGCTGCACACACACACACACACAGAGACCTTGCAGAACGCTGTTAAAACAGCGCTGCAAGGCAAGAGCAAGGTGAACTGAACAGTGAACACAGCGTTTGCTAAATTAGCCTTGGAAAAGCAAAATAAAGCAATTAGCTAGCTCAACTGGCCCTCAGTTAGAACACAGCGTCCTGTCCCTAACTGAAATCACAGCAGAGTGAGCGCAAAATGGCGGCAGCGTTTTTTATAGTGCAGAGTGACATCATTTCAGCAGCCAATCACAGCCTTGCCAGTACTTACATGCCCACCATGCTAAACAGGATGTGCCCACACTTCCAATCATTCCTCATTGGCTGCTGCGTTCTGTTTGAATTCAGGGAACTTCCGATTCCGGTATCCGATACGCGGGAAGTATCGGAATTCGGTATCGGAATTCCGATACCGCAAATATCGGCCGATACCCGATACTTGCGGTATCGGAATGCTCAACACTAATCAGTACTGTAACTTTTTGCACTTTCTGATGTATTAAAGGGTGCAACAGTTTTTGTTCTTTTATTACTCAAATTCATTAATCTAAATAATAACTATAATTTCCTCAGTACACATAACATTGTGGCTTACAGTTAATTTAATGACAAAATATACAGTTGGTGGAGATAGGTTGAACTTGATGGACTGTGGACTTTTTTCAACCTATGTAACTTGTAAATAATTTTGCTCATAAAATCTTTCACCATTGTATAGGGAATCTGTCAACAAGTTTTTGCCACCTCATCTGAGAGCAGCATGATGTTGAAAAAAAGAGACCCTGAATCCACTGAACTGTATCAGTTTACTTTGGGCTGCCGTTCTGACAAAATCAGAGTTTTTAGCTTTATAAATGCAGCAGATTGGAGAAAGCTGCCCCTGCCCACAACAGGCGCTGTATATGTATATTATCTATTATCTATAGACAGTGAGCTACTTATCACAGGAGGGGGAAAAGTGGACTTTGAAGCACATGAGAACTTGTCACAGCATTGATAAATACAGATGATTAATCTTTCTTAGTTAAAACAACAGCACCTAGCTGGACATGTAACACATCATTGAATTCTGTGTTTTAACCCCTACCTCATGCTGTCCTCAGATTACATAGCAAAAACCTGCTGACGGATTACTTTTAAACACACAGCTTCTGGCACTTCCATGGTTACAAACGACAAAATAATCTGTAGTTACTGAAGTCATAATCCCATCTACTTGCCCAATATTCCTGCTTTGGTCCACTCACATCAATGTAATATTTGGTGAATTTTGACTTCTTTTCTTCCCTAATCCAATTTCTTTATGCCACTGTTAATGCCAATCTTAAAAAGTCAAGTGAAATGGAAATTGTTTGCCAAAAATGCTGCTCCGTTAACATTGCTGATATTCTTTGGCTCAACCTGTTTTTTTCCATTCCCATTATTAAGTAATTTTTCCAATAGCCAGATTCATGAAATAATTAATTCTTTCAATGATGAATAAGCTTAAAAAATATTTTTGAAAGCTTAAGGAGAGAGGAAAATCTTTCGTTCTGTAAATACCGCACATGATGATGAAATGTCTACAGATGAAGGTGACGGATGGATATATGCTAATGTTGTCCATGTCTAACTCGAAAAGTTTCTTCCAGTCTAAGTAAAAAAAGTTGATAAATCTTGTTACATTGTTGCAAATTGGTTCTATAGAAGATCCCATCAAAAGTAATGGTATACGCTAGCATGAGGCTGTAATTTCACAATGTGATGTTCCAGTTTGTACCAAAGGCCGCACCGTCACATGTGGACACTTGTAAACAAAGACCAGGACGAACGTTGCAGCATTGGCAGCTGTTTTTATTTTTTTTAACTAGACGACTTTTTTTAAGTACACCTTCTTTTTATTTTTCAAGATAATTTTTCAGAGGGTCTTTATACCCTGTTTTTTTCCCTACATAGTAAGGTACATTTGTCCTTCTGGGCTCAGAGAAAGCTAGAAGACAACCTTTAGGAAGTTGTATTGTGACCTTTAAAGATTCTATCTACGACACACATGTACCTAGGAAAGTGACAGAAAAGGACTACTCAAGTGTTTACTGAGTATTTTATTTTCTTATTTTTAGAGGAAATTGGATGGTTGTATTGTTGCAACTGTATTACAGCGTGCTTTTCCAAGTTGTGGAGTGTGTATGGATTTGAGAGTCTACCTCATGCTGATACACAGATGCCGGCTCTTTCATCACATAGGAGGTCATGCTCTGAAGCCACTCCCTTGCTTCGCCCATCGTCCTTCAGATGTTTTGGGACGAGGCAAACAATAACATGATCTGACGTTTGGCAGGTGGAAGAGGTGCCTCTTTAGATGTTTTTTTGTGTTCATGATTCAGCTTTACGAGAAAATGCAAACGTTGAAGTAATGTGTTGTGGAATGGTTCCTCTAGTATAGGCAAAAAGGGTAAGCAAGGCTACTATTATTGAAGAATCTCAACTTCTCTGCCCTAATAATGCACTGCAAACTCTAAGGTCACGATTTATCAAGGCAAAATTATTTCATGCTGGTCTTGATGATGAGACATGGTGGAGTGCAAGGTGCCTGATCCCTAGGAGATTAATGTTTTTTATTGAATCAGGAGAGGTGCAAAGTGGCATGACGGAGAAAATATGCGGCACTCACCCCAATATAGCAGTGGGAATCGTGAATTGTGCATTCTTCTCTGTACCACTGCACTCTGACTGTCAGTATCTTTTTTTTCTTTCACTCACGAAGGTAAACAATACTGTTGGACGGTCCTCCCACAAAGGGGGAAAGAACTCCCCAACCATCTATTCAACAGCGATGGCAGGGATTCTTGAGCAGTGGCAACCACCTCATCCACAGATTGTACTATTACAGTACGTGGATGACCTCCTGCTCTGCTGCCCGGACCAGACGTCCTGCAAGGAAACTACAGTTTCCTTGCTGTGTTTTTTGGCAGAAAAGGGTTGCAGAGTCTCACGTGATTGCAAACAAAAGGTGACATTTTTAGGACATCAGGTACACAGGAGGGTGCGGTGTTGGAGTGTGGACGACGGCTGTTTCGCACACAAAGTGCTTCGACGGGTCCACCTGGACCCTTCGAAGCACTTTGTGTGCGAAACAGCCGTCGTCCACACTCCAACACCGTACCCTCCTGTGTACCTGATGTCCTGACGGATGCATTTCTTTCATTTTCTCCAATAAAATTCACGATTCCCACTGCTATATTGGGGTGAGTGCCACATATTTTCTCCGTTTTGGCTATTTTAGACTTTTAGTTCTACTTTTATATGCAGAGCACCATAGCCCGTAAGCACTCGTGAAGCCTGATTTTCATTTGTCCGCCATCAGTCCTGTCTGTCGGATTTTGTATTTGCTCTAGTGCCGTCCTTTCTCTTCTATTGGTCATAGCAAAGTGGCATGAGCCTCCAAGTTCACCTCGGCACAAATCTTACCCCAGTGTATGGAATGGAATAACATATGTGGCATAAAATATGCCACTGTTCTTCATGAATTTGATGCCACGGCTTTGCCTAATTTGTTGGAGCTGTCCGAAAATGATGTTAAACTTCGAAAAAGTCGCAACGTGTATTTTTCTCATTGGAAAACAATTTTGTGACTTTTCAAAACTTTTAACGCCAGAAGTCTGCAGTAAAATCTATGTTGAATGGGGCCTAAATCTCTTTATCCCATTTATTGAAAATTTGAGGTATTATATAGCTCTTGTATGGCATAATATTTGTGGAATTTCTACTTGTGTGCTATGAAGGAATGTTTATGTGTGCACTTTGGCTATCTGAGTGCCGTATGATAATCAGATTTCTGGTCGGCCAATGCAACATAGGCTATTCTGCCTGTCATAGTATTTGTGGAGCACAACATTACTTCTGCCGCCCTCTGTTGATCATATTGCTATCAGATAGCAGTGAAAGCACTATGGGGAGCTGGGGAACGTAGAGTAGGAGGGTTTCCAATGTCTAGGTCTCGGGAGTGCCAGCGTAGGAAGCATCTCAAGAATAGGATCCTCAGCCCTGCAGGAACAAAGGAAGGAAAGAAGAAAGAAAGCAGTACAGTAGGAGAGAAATACAGTAAGAAAGCAAAGAAGGAATTAGAGAGCAGAGACAGTCATATAACAAGAGATAGGAGGATGGAGCAGAAAGGACAAATAAAGAGGTGTAGCGGAACTAAGAGGGGTCACAAGGAATACGGGCTGGAGCTGGCAGCATAGTAAGGGGCCCATCTTAGCCAAAGAGCAGATACTGATTACAGCTTCATATAAGCTTATAAGGAAATGTTTTTGTATTGTTTCTCTTATAACCACCTTTAGGGGATGGGCTTCAAGTGATATATAGGTGGGGCTTACTGTACTGAGATAACGAATTTTGTTTTTTCATTGGCTGTAAGCCATAATAATCAACATTAACAGAAATAAACACTTGAAATAGATCACTCTGTTTGTAATGACTCTATTATCACGAAGGGAGTTATAAGTGACACTCACCGATGCTATCTCCTGGGAAGACAGGACCTGGAGATAGCCACAGACTGCCAGAAACGCAGGGAAAGCGGGACTGAAGAGAGATTGCTTCAGGCCTGACCAGACCGGAATCACCTGACTGCTGGAGGGTGTGGCCTAAACTCCAGGGACATAGAAGCTGAAGGAAAACTCTAGAAAAGGCTATAAATAGTCCACCCAGGATCAATGTAAGGCTACAGAGTCTCACCCTTCTGCTGACTCACCAGAATAAGAGCA
Source organism: Ranitomeya imitator (assembly GCF_032444005.1). Classification (NCBI taxonomy): domain Eukaryota; kingdom Metazoa; phylum Chordata; class Amphibia; order Anura; family Dendrobatidae; genus Ranitomeya; species Ranitomeya imitator. Next base: position 93,808,267 of record NC_091291.1, read on the forward strand.
GCTGTGACTTCAGAGCATCCAGAGTCGTCTACTCCACCTGTGGAACACACAGAGAGGAGGCAACAACAAGTTTTGGAAGCTGACCATCCATTGAGGTTCAAGCCCAGGTGACAGGAGGGTCACATCCTGGCTTCTCTGAACATCTCCATGGAGCTAGGTTACCTGTGGGTCCCATTCCTGGCTTGTCCCTTGTGATGGAGCCATGATGTCTTGGCTGCTGTCTTGTAAAGAGTATCTGGTTCTTTGGATGTTTGGATATCTGGATGTCTTGGCTGAATCTCTGTATATGTAGGTATCTGTTACATAGGCACATGTATCCTCTTTTTATAGTTACAGTGGGTATGGAAAGTATTCAGACCTCTTTAAAATGTTCACTCTTTGTTTCATTGCAGCCATTTGGTAAATTCTAAAAAGTTCATTTTTTCATATTAATGTACACTCTGCACCCCATCTTGACTGAAAAAAAACAGAAATGTAGAAATTTGGGGAAATTTAATAAAAAAGAAAAGCTGAAATATCACATGGTCATAAGTATTCAGACCCTTTGCTCAGACACTCATATTTAAGTTATGTGTTGTTTATTTCCTTGTGGTCCTCCTTGAGATGTTCTACTCCTTCATTGGAGTCCAGCTGTGTTCAATTAAACAGATAAGACTTGATTTGGAAAGGCACACACCTGTCTATGTAAGACCTCACAGCTCACAGTGTATGTCAGACCAAATGAGAATCATGAGGTCAAAGGAACTGGAAAAGGAGATCAGAGACGGAATTGTGGCAAGGCACAGATCTGGTCAAGGTTACAACAGAATTTCTGCTGTACTCAAGGTTCCTAAGAGCACAGTGACCTCCATAATTCTTAAATGGAAGAAGTTTGGGACCACCAGAAATCTTCCTAGACCTGGCCATCCAGCCAAACTGAGCAATGGTGGGAAAAGAGCCTTGGTGAGAGAGGTAAAGAAGAACCCCAAGATCACTATGGCTGAGCTCCAGAGATGCAGTAGGGAGATGAGAGAAAGTTCCACAAAGTCAACTTTCACTGCAGCCCTGCACCAGTCGGGCTTTTATGGCAGAGTGGCCTGACGGAAGCCTCTCCTCAATGCAAGACAGAAGAAATATCATTATCGATAGTCCTTTGAGCGCATGGCGTTTATTTTTTGATTCATATATATTGACACATATAAAGAACTGTACGCTTGCAGAAGCATGCAGGTACAATAATTTACAGTTTACTCTATCTGATGAGGAGCTAGATGCATTCATTGCGATATTCTATGCTCGTGGAATATCTGGCACGAACCGTCACTCGATTAGCAGTATTTGGTGTAATGACTGGGGAATACCGTTTTGCAAAGCGACAATGTCTAGGGACCGCTTTGTTGAAATTATGAGGTTTCTCAGATTTGATGAGAAATCTACTCGATCGGAGAGACTGCAAATGGACAAGTTTGCTCTATTTTCTACTGTGGAAACAGGAACACATGGGCTACTTGCACAGTGAACAAGTCTGTATGATCATGTTCACACACCACCAAGAAACCTGAAGACACAAAAGAGAATAGTAAAACCAAAAACACTCAGTTTGAAAAAATGTTGCAGTAATCCGCAAGTCAGGTTTTTAAATACATCAGATAGGGATTGCATACATTAGTTAGGACTGCTCTGATAAGGGTATACCGTGAAGATTGGTAGAGCAGCTTAGTATACTTTTTTGCAAAAAACGTATCAACCAAATACCCTGTTTTTTACATCTTTTACTAGCACTTGCGGATTACTGCAACATTTTTTCAAACTGAGTGTTTTTGGCTTTACTATTCTCTTTTGTGTCTTCAGGTTTCTTGGTGGTGTGTGAACATGATCATACAGACTTGTTCACTGTGCAAGTAGCCCATGTGTTCCTGTTTCCATAATTGTTCTCTTGTGTCTACAAGACTGGGGAGTTCCACCACTCCTCTTGGGCTATCTGCACAAAAGCTGTTCTACCCTGTATGCACACATGGATTTTTCCTCTCTGAACCCTGTTCACACAGGTTATATACAGATGATCAGGTTTTTAAATACATCAGATAGGGATTGCATACATTAGTTAGGACTGCTCTGATAAGGGTATACTGTGAAGATTGGTAGAGCAGCTTAGTATACATTTTTTGCAAAAAACGTATCAACCAAATACCCTGTTTTTTACATCTTTTACTAGCACTTGCGGATTACTGCAACATTTTTTCAAACTGAGTGTTTTTGGTTTTACTATTCTCTTTTGTGTCTTCAGGTTTCTTGGTGGTGTGTGAACATGATCATACAGACTTGTTCACTGTGCAAGTAGCCCATGTGTTCCTGTTTCCATGATTGTTCTCTTGTGTCTACAAGACTGGGGAGTTCCACCACTCCTCTTGGGCTATCTGCACAAAAGCTGTTCTACCCTGTATGCACACATGGATTTTTCCTCTCTGAACCCTGTTCACACAGGTTATATACAGATGATCAGGTTTTTAAATACATCAGATAGGGATTGCATACATTAGTTAGGACTGCTCTGATAAGGGTATACCGTGAAGATTGGTAGAGCAGCTTAGTATACATTTTTTGCAAAAAACGTATCAACCAAATACCCTGTTTTTTACATCTTTTACTAGCACTTGCGGATTACTGCAACATTTTTTCAAACTGAGTGTTTTTGGTTTTACTATTCTCTTTTGTGTCTTCTATTTTCTACTGTGTGGGACAGGTTTATTGAAAATTGTATTGCGTGTTACAAACCTGGCCCATACATAACGGTGGATGAGCAACTTTTCCCAAGCAAAACTAGGTGTCCATTCACGCAGTACATGCCTTCCAAACCAGATAAATATGGCCACAAATATTGGCTAGCTGTTGATAAGGAGAGCAAATATCTGGCAAATGGCTTCCCTTATCTAGGCAAAGATGACACACGCCGTGCTGAGGACCGTTTAGCTGACCGTGTGGTAATGAAGTTATTGGACCCGTTTTTGAAAAAAGGTCGCAATGTTACAACCGATAATTATTTTACTTCAGTAAAATTAGCTAAACAGCTAAAAAGCAAAGGAACAACCATCGTGGGAACACTGAATAAGATAAGGCGAGAAGTGCCTAAAGAAATAAAATCCATGAAAGAGGAATTGTACAACACTAAAGTGTTTAGAAATGAAGACAATTTTACACTTACAGTATATCAAAGAAAGCCCAACAAAAATGTTGTCATTTTGAGTTCCGTCCATCCAGATGTTGTTGTTGCGTCTGATTCCGCTAAAAAAAACTCCATAAACGGTAAAGTTTTACAATGAAACAAAATATGGAGTAGATGTAGTGGATCAGATGGCACGAAAATATACCACACGAACATCCACAAGGAGATGGCCTGTTCATGCATTTGAAAATGCCTTAGACTTTGCGGGTATAAATGCATGTATAATATTCAAGGAGATTACCCACCAAAAAATGTCACACAAGGCATTTTTGCAAACGCTTGTGAGAGAGTTGAGTGGCCCTTATGTCACAGATAGGGAAAAGGGTTCCACGTCCCAAGTTTCTACATGTTCAGAAGTGATGGTTCAAACAAAATTTTGCCAGATCAAAGAAAAGTGCAAGAAAAATAGATCTGTCAGCAATTGTAAGACTTGTGGTAAGTCTTTGTGTGGGCAATGTACTGCCATAAATCAAAGGCAATGCCTAAAATGCGAAACACCAAATGTTTAGAAGGTGAATTCTGCGCCATATTTTCATTTTTATGCTCCTCCACCTACATTTTCTCTGCTTTTTGTTCTTCAGTTGTTGTTTATATGTGTGCACTTGAATAAAAAAAAATGTTTGAAAAACGTCTATTATAATTATTGTTATTTTCTGTAGAAAAATAAGAAAAGCAGAAAAAAAACAATCAAAAGCATTACTGTTGGATCTCACAATAATAATACATTACAAAAAATATAATTATTAATAAATAACCACAAATGAAACTCTAAAAATAAACGAAAACAAGCAAGGAGTCAAAATGACTCCTTTCAGTAGTTCTAGGCGGGGTCACGAGTCCAGTAGTCCTAGCGTTAAATGCTTTTTCGGAGTGTTATGTATCAAAGACATGTAACCAAAACCACAGAATATTGTATGGCTAAGAAATTTAATTAAGCCAAGTTTTTTAAGTTTTTTTTGTACTGTTATCTTCTACCAAAATGTGACAGAAAGCACATAATAATATATGAATGAGTAATCTAATACAGGAATATTTTTCAACACTTTTGTGAGTTTTAAATACCACTGTGATGCAATAATAACCATGATAACTGTAAGGATGACTCAATGAATCCATAAAACAAATTTAGAATGTATATATTTTGAAAATGTAGTTGATATATTTATACAGTCTTAAAGGCTTTTATTAATACACATGAAAAACACACATAATAAAATGGAAAACATGAATCCATGTAAACATGAAAAACATGAAAAGTGTGCAGGAGGCATGGAGATAGGCGGGGAGAAGAAACAAGCAACAGTGCGAAAATAGGACCAATAAAGCGGATCAAAGAAAACACTGTGGCACAGGTCCAATCATCATAAGAGTAAAAAGATACATTGCAACAAATCTGGTATGCAAAATGCACGTCAAGGGCTGTGGGGAAGGTGACAGTTGCTGAGACCTACTATGGGTAAGTGGACAGGACTCCTTCATGACTGGTTCATTACTTGATGCATATCTTGCACTGTATCTTTTTACTCTTGTGATGGTTGGTCCTGTGCCTGTTTCCCCTCCTCGTCTATCTCCATGCCTCATTCACATGTTTTCATGTTTTTCATGGTTACATAGATTCTTGTTTTCCATTTTAATATGTGTACATGTGTACAGGCAAAATCTGGTGCAATCTACCAGGATGTTGAAGATGAAATGAGGATGGACATTTCAACATGACAGTGATCCCAAGCACACAGCAAAGGAAACTTTTAATTGGTTTCAAAGAAAGAAAATAAAGCTGATAGAATGGTCGTAGCCAATCGCCTGACCTGAATCTAATAGAAAATTTATCTATGGAACTAAAGCTCAGAGATCAAAGAAGGAGCCATTGGGACCTTGAGGATTTGAAGAACATTTAAGTGGAAGAAAGGGACAAAATCACAATGCATGCGACTAGCTTCTCCAGACAGGACGCGTCTTGAAGCTGTCATCACCAACAAAGGCTTTTATACGAAGTATTATATAAATATTAGTAAGCATGTTCAATACTTTTTCCCTGTGCAGTTTCTCATTATTATACATAACTTATGTATGGACATGTATGCTTTGATTTATTTGCTTGTGTCATACGTCTCTTGCTTTGATACCTTCCAGCATACACTGTAGTGCTTAACAGTCATCACCATTATTGGTCTTTCCAGTTGTTCAATGTGCTAACACGCTGTTGTGATCTCCTGCTTTTCCAGCACAAGCAGCACTATTCCTAATTAACGCTTGATGCTAGGATGCTTTCACATTGCGTTTAGACACCCGTTCAGTGGCTCACAATGGGGCTTACATTCTAACCCTCCACAAAACCTGATTTGGACATATGCGCCATCGGGGTCCATAGATTATAATGGTGCTGACAGAGTGAATGTGCACTCTGCCATGCATTATTTTTGGGTGTGTACGCCTACCAAAGGCGGACACTCAAACATAGTAGACTGCATCTGGGTGTCCGCCTCCAGAAGGCGTATACACGTGAAAGTGATGCACAGCAGAGTGCACTTTCACTCTGTCAGCACCATTATAATCTATGGCCCCTCGGCGCATACATCTAAATCCCATTATGCAGGGGCGTCGAGACATAAACGGGTGCCTAAACACAATGTGAAAGCACCCTATCCTCCACAGGAATCAATTGTATTGCTCGAGCTCCACTTTTGTTTGTCCCATGCTTGAAAGATATGGTTCATGCACTGGCTCTATTGCTGCTAAGAGAATTATGATATTAAAATATGTTAAAACTGGGGACACTGTTTTTCTTCTAGATGCATTTGGAGACTCCTTATGTCTCTTTTTAATAGCAATAGTATAGATATAGAGACATATTTAAAAAGCAGATTTTGTTTTCTTAATGCTGGACAACCTCTTTATCCTCTTTACCCCCAAGAGTGGTTTGCACGTCAATAACCAGGTCAATTTTTAGAATTCTGACCACTGTCCCTTTATGAGGTTATAACTCTGGAACGCTTCAACGGATCCTGGTGATTCTGACATGGTTTTCTCGTGACATATTGTACTTCATGATAGTGGTAAAATTTCTTTGATAATACCTGCGTTTATTTGTGAAAAAAAATGGAAATTTGGCGAAAATTTTGAAAATTTCGCAATTTTCCAAATTTGAATTTTTATGCAATTAAATCACAGAGATATGTCACACAATATACTTAATAAGTAACATTTCCCACATGTCTACTTTTTTTTTGTTAGGGAGTTATAAGGGTTAAAAGTTGACCAGCAACTTCTCATTTTTCCAACACCATTTTATTTTAGGGACCACATCTCATTTGAAGTCATTTTGAGGGGTCTATATTATAGAAAATACCCAAGTGTGACACCATTCTAAAAACTGCACCCCTCAAGGTGCTCAAAACCACATTCAAGAAGTTTATTAACCCTTCAGGTGTTTCACAGGAATTTTTGGATACCCCTTAGATCCCAGTCCAGAGCCTCTCACCTAGCCAAATCAGTTCTCATGCTTCGCACTGACGAGGGCCAACAGCCCGAAACACCGTGTCTGCAAATTGAGATACTGATTTGGCTTTAATCCTAAGTCATATTGCACGACTCGTTAAAGAGTTGATTGTGACTTGTAGGATTGCGACTTCTAATAGGTGGCGCTATAGAGTTTAAGTCCTCTTTTTCTCAGAAGAGGCAATTTGCATATTTAATTTCCCAGAGGAGCGTTGCATGGCGAATAAGCCTCCTTACCTTGACAAGCCAGAGATGGTATGTCACTCTCCACAAGGAGAAACGATACCCCTTAGACCCCAGTCCAGAGCCTCTCACCTAGCCAAATCAGTTCTCATGCTTCGCACTGACGAGGGCCAAAAGCCCGAAACACCGTGTCTGCGAATTGAGATACTGATTTTGCTTTAATCCTAAGTCATATTGCACGACTCGTTAAAGAGTTGATTGTGACTTGTAGGATTGCTACTTCCAATAGGTGGCGCTATAGAGTTTAAGTCCTCTTTTTCTCAGAAGAGGCAATTTGCATAAATAAAAATAAACATTTAAAGGGAACCTGTCACCCCGAAAATCGCGGGTGAGGTAAGCCCACCGGCATCAGGGGCTTATCTACAGCATTCTGTAATGCTGTAGATAAGCCCCCGATGTTACCTGAAAAAGGAGAAAAAGAGGTTATATTATACTTACCCAGGGGCGGTCCCGCAGCTGGTCAGGTCAGCTGGGCGTCTCCGGTCCGCTGCGGCGCCTCCTATCATCTTTCCATGACGTCCTCTTCTGATCTTCAGCCACGGCTCCGGCGCAGGCATACTTTGCTCTTCCCTCTTGAGGGCAGAGGATAGTACTGCAGTGCGCAGGCGCCGGAAAGGTCAGAGGCCCGGCGCCTGCGCACTGCAGTACTTTGTCTGCCCTCAACAGGGCAGAGCAAAGTACGCCGGAGCCGTGGCTGAAGATCAGAAGAGGACGTCATGGAAAGAAGATAGGAGGCGCCGCAGCGGACCAGAGACGCCCATCCGACCTGACCAGCAGTGGGACCGCCCCTGGGTGTGTATAATCTAAACTCTTTTTCTCCTTTTTCAGGTAACATCGGGAGCTTATCTACAGCATTACAGAATGCTGTAGATAAGCCCCTGATGCCGGTGGGCTTACCTCACCCGCGATTTTCGGGGTGACAGGTGCCCTTTAACTTTTTTCACAAAAAATTTACTTCAGCTCCAATTTGTTTTATTTTACCAAGGGTAACAGGAGAAAATGGACCCCAAAAGTTTTTGTACAATTTGTCCTGAGTACGCCAATACCCCATATGTGGGGGTAAACCACTGTTTGGGCGCATGACAGAGCTCGGAAGCGAAGAAGGGCAATTTGACTTTTCAATGCAAAATTGACTGGAATTGAGATGGGACGCCATGTTGCGTTTGGAGAGCCACTGATGTGTCTAAATATTGAAACCCCCCACAACTGACACCATTTTGGAAACTAGACCCCCTAAGGAACTTATCTAGAGGTGTGGTGAGCACTTTGACCCACCAAGTGCTTCACAGATGTTTATAATGCAGAACTGTAAAAATAAAGAATCATATTTTTTCACAAAAATTATATTTTCACCTCCAAGTTTTTATTTTTCCAAGTGTAAGAGAAGAAATTAGACCCCAAAAGTTGTTGTACAATTTGTCCTGAGTACGCTGATACCCCATATATGGCGGTAAACCACTGTTTGGGCGCATGGGAGAGCTCGGAAGGGAAGGAGCGCCGTTTGACTTTTCAATGCAAATTTGACAGGAATTGAGATGCGACGCCATGTTGCATTTAGAGAGCCACTGATGTGCCTAAGCATTGAAACCCCCCATAAGTGACACCATTTTGGAAAGTAGACCCCCTAAGGAACTGATCTGGATGTGTGGTGAGCACTTTGACCCACCAAGGGCTTCACAGAAGTTTATAATGCAGAGCCATAAAAATAAAACAAAAATTTTTTCCCACAAAAATTATTTTTTAGCCCCCAGTTTTGTATTTTCCCGAGGGTAACAGGAGAAATTGGACCCCAATAGTTGTTGTCCAATTTGTCCTGAGTATGTTGATACCCCATATGTGGGGTGGGGAACCACTGTTTGGGCGCATGGGAGGGCTCGGAAGGGACGGAGCGCCATTTGGAATGCAGACTTAGATGGAATGGTCTGCAGTCGTCACATTGCGTTTGCAGAGCCCCTAATGTACCTAAACAGTAGAAACCCCCCACAAGTGACACCATTTTGGAAAGTAGACCCCCTAAGGAACTCATCTAGATGTGTTGTGAGAGCTTTGAACCCCCAAATATTTCACTGCAGTTTATAACGCAGAGCCGTGCAAATAAAAAATATTTTTTTTCCACAAAAATTATATTTTAGCCCCCAGTTTTGTATTTTTCCAAGGGTAACAGGAGAAATTGGACCCTAAATGTTGTTGTCCATTTTGTCCTGAGTACGCTGATACCTGATATGTGGGGGGAACCACCGTTTGGGCGCATGGGAGGGCTTGGAAGGGAAGGAGCATCATTTGGAATGCAGACTTAGATGGATTGGTCTGCAGGCGTCACATTGCGTTTGCAGAGCCCCTAATGAACCTAAACAGTAGAAACCCCCCACAAGTGACCCCATATTGGAAACTAGACCCCGCAGAGCCGTGAAAATAAAAAATCCTTTTTTTTCCCACAAAAATTATTTTTTAGCCCCCAGTTTTGTATTTTCCCAAGGGTAACAGGAGACATTGGACCCCAAAATGTGTTGTCCAATTTGTCGTGAGTACGCTGATACCCGATATGTTGGGGTAAACCCCTGTTTGGGCACACGAGAGAGCTCAGAAGGCAAGGAGCACTGTTTTACTTTTTCAACGCAGAATTGGCTGGAATTGAGATCGGACGCATGTCGCATTTCGAGAGCCCTTGATGTGCCTAAACAGTGGAAACCCCCAATTATAACTGAAACCCTAATGCAAACACACCCCTAACCCTAATCCCAACGGTAACCCTAACCACACCTCTAACCCAGACACACCCCTAACCCTAATCCCAACCCTATTCCCAACCGTAAATGTAATCCAAACCCTAACTGTAACTTTAGCCCCAACCCTAACCCTAACTTTAGCCCCAACCCTAACTGTAGCCTTAACCCTAGCCCTAACCCTAACCCTAGCCCTAACCCTAAACCTAGCCCTAGCCCTAACCCTAACCCTAGCCTTAACCCTAGCTCTAACCCTAGCCCTAACCCTAGCCCTAACCCTAACCCTAACCCTAACCCTAGCCCTAACCCTAGCCCTAACCCTAACCCTAGCCCTAATGGGAAAATGGAAATACATTTTTTTATTTTTCCCTAACTAAGGGGGTGATGAAGGGGGGTTTGATTTACTTTTATAGCGGGCTTTTTAGCGGATTTTTATGATTGGCAGCCGTCACATACTGAAAGATGCTTTTTATTGCAAAAAATATTTTTTGCGTTACCACATTTTGAGGGCTATAATTTGTCCATATTTGAGTCCACAGAGTCATGTGAGGTCTTGTTTTTTGCGGGACAAGTTGACGTTTTTATTGGTAACATTTTTGGACATGTGACATTTTTTGATCGCTTTTTATTCCGATTTTTGTGAGGCAGAATGACCGAAAACCAGCTATTCATGAATTTCTTTTGGGGGAGGCGTTTATACCGTTCCGCGTTTGGTAAAATTGATAAAGCAGTTTTATTCTTCGGGTCAGTACGATTACAGCGATACCTCATTTATATTATTTTTTATGTTTTGGCGCTTTTATACGATAAAAACTATTTTATAGAAAAAATAATTATTTTGGCATCGCTTTATTCTGAGGACTATAACTTTTTTATTTTTTTGCTGATCATGCTGTATTGCAGCTCGTTTTTTGCAGGACAAGATGACATTTTCAGCGGTACCATGATTATTTATATCTGTCTTTTTGATGGTGTGTTATTCCACTTTTTGTTCGGCGGAATGATAATAAAGCGTTGTTTTTTGCCTCGTTTTTTTTTTTCTTACGGTGTTTACTGAAGGGGTTAACTAGTGGGACAGTTTTATAGATTGGGTCGTTACGGACGCAACGATACTAAATATGTGTACTTTTATTGTTTGTTTTTTTATTTAGATAAAGAAATGTGTTTATGGGAATAATATTTATTTATTTTTTTCATTATTTAGGAATTTATTTATTTATTTATTTTTTTACACATTTGGAAATTTTTTTTTTTTACTTTTTTAATTTGTCCCAGGGGGGAACATCACAGATCGGTGATCTTACAGTTTGCACAGCACTCTGTCAGATCACCGATCTGTCTCAGAGCATTGCAGGCTTCACAGTGCCTGCTCTGAGCAGGTTCTGTGAAGCCACCTCCCTCCCTGCAGGACCCGGATGCCGCGGCCATCTTGGATCCGGGCCTGGAGCAGGTAGGGAGGTAGGGAGACCCTCGCAGCAACGCGATCATATCGCGTTGCTGCGGGGGTCTCAGGGAAGCCCGCAGGGAGCCCCCTCCCTGCGCGATGCTTCCCTATACCGCCGGCACACCGCAATCATGTTTGATCACGGTGTGCCGGGGGTTAATGTGCCGGGGGCGGTCCGTGACCGCTCCTGGCACATTGTGCCGGATGTCAGCTGCGATAGGCAGCTGACACCCGGCCGCGATCGGCCACGCTCCCCCCGTGACTGCGGCCGATCGCTATGACATACTATCCCGTCGAGGGTCAGATAGGCCAAGGGGAACCTCGAAGAGATAGTACGTCTAAGGTCAGAGAGGGGTTAAGGTTACATATCTATTAAAATAGTAAAATGACAACTTGGAACTTTTTTGTTTCTCCCATATTTTTTTGAAGACTTTATAAATTCCTTTTGGCTTTTGAGAATTTTTATCATTTGATTCAGCTTCCTATAACCTACATGCCCATACAGATAGCTTAAGACGATTGGTCCTACTGACAGATTCCCTTTAAGACTAGTGTTGTATATTCCAGTCTTATTGATGGGACATAAAGGAGTTGGATGTGCCTCATTAATAATAGGCACACTTCACTTAATGAGTTAGGCACATCTTACAAGAGCCGTGTGACTTTGTCAGAAATATACTCCAGTTGGGAAAATTTCTGATATACCGTAAGTTAGTCCTCTAAAAAGAACAAAATTTTCTTGAAACGGATGTGCGGCTATAGCCACACCCCACCCCACCCTAGCTCTGACCATTTTGGTGAAACTGGCTGGGTCTTGTGTGAAAATGACATACCTTGCAAAATTCTGGTGTAAACACCTCAAAGTTTCAAAATCTTCAGCAACTAACCTTGTTTAGAATTCCTGTTTAGGCCAGCCCTGCATTAAATCAAATCAAAGAGGTCCATCATTCTAATGTGTCATTAAAGAAAATGTAATTAATGTCTCTTCTTCATCAAACACTAGAATAAATTAAATGTGTAGAAGCAAATTGTACAGATTAAAGCGAAGTCGAAACATTGGAGGAAACGGGTCTACAAACGCATTAGTTAATAAAAGCCTACTGAAATTTTTTTTTACAGTTATGTTTACCTAATGGTGATGTGGATCTTTTCTAGATCCACCACCATAACCATATCTGGCCTACTTTGGTGGTATGTCAGAATACACATGGTTACAGAAGTTATACCCCTGTTCATAGTATACACCCATATTCATATTCCTAATATGCTGCAATCGTGCATGAGTTCCCGTTATTATTCTGGTTACAAGTAAGCTGAGCAGCAGTACTCAATGTCATGCAGCAGCCACAAAAGCAAACAAGATTTTAGGGTGTATAAAAAGAGATGAAATCCCATGATCCTAACGTATTATTACCCCTTTATAAATCACTGGTGAGGCCACATCTAGAATATTGGATTCAGTTTTGGGCTTCACATTTAAAAAAGGATATTCAGAAGTAAGAATCAGATCAAAGGCGGCAACTAGATTATTACAAAGGATGGAAGGCCTCTCATATGAGGATTGTAGATTGTAAGCTCTCACGAGCAGGGTCGTCTTATTTTGTCTTATTTTGCTTTATTACTGTATTGTTAACATTGTTACCTATTACTGTTGTTTGAAGCTGTTAAACTGTAAAGCGCTGCGGAATATGTTGGCGCTATATAAATAAAGATTATTATTATTATTATTATGAGGAGAGGTTGGAAAAGTTGGGCTTGTTTAGCTTAGAAAAAAGATGTCTCAGTGGAGATCTCATATATAAGTATAAATATATGTGTGGTCAGTACAAAGGACTGGCGCATGACTTAGTCCTTCCAAAGACAATACTAAGGATCAGGGGGCACTCATTACAGGTGAAAGAAAGGCGATTGCGGCAGCTAAATAGAAAAGGTTTCTTTATTAGGGATGAGCGAACATGCTTGGTGATACTCGGTTATCACTAGAGTATCACGGTGCAGAATGAGTGACAGAATCCAGTCTGTAGACAAGGGTTAGGCCTGTGTGGTCTATTGACAAATTTATAGCTGCAATTTTTGTGGCGGCTCAAAAAATTGAATATATTTTGATCCATAAAGTATCATGTGCTTTGAGGTCTTTTTGTGTTATATAACACATCCAAAAATCATTGAAACATTTTCCTGGGCTACATTTCTCAGCCATACACTACTCCACAGTGTGCTGTAAATTTATGTGATTTCTAAAACTGCTAAAAAGCTTTTAAAAAAATTTGTAGACACCCAGTTCTCAGACAATCAGTGTTACGTGGTCTGTGAACATTTGCTATCTGTAAACCTGCTAAAAAGATTGTTAAAATTTTGTAGGCCAGTATTTCTCAGACACACAGTGTTACGTGGTCTATGAACATTTCTGCGATGTCTCCAGCTGCTAAAAGGAATATTTCTGTGTGGTTTAAAAATGAACAAAAGTTTTTCAAAATTTTGTACACCACCATTTCTCAGACATACAGTGGTACGTGGTCTGTGAACATTTCTGTGACCTGTCAAACTGTTAAAAAACGTTGAAAAAATTTGTAGGCCTCCATTTCTCAGTCATACAGTGTAACTTTGTCTGGGAATATTTCTGTGCGTTCTAAAAGTGAACAAAAGCTTTTAAAAATGTTGTATGCTTCCATTTCTCATACATACAATGTGACATTTGTCTTAGTTTGGGATAGCACTAGCCCCTGAACCCAATGATTAGCTGCACTGGTCTCGTGCACTGTAGTAGTGAAATCATTGTCGCAGCCTGTTAATAAAGACCAAAGCAGAGGCAGCATGGTAGCGCTGGATTTGGAGAGGGTGAGTAACACCTGTCATTGTTATGAAGTATTTTAACCTAGAAGAAAATGGAAGGGATGGAAACATAGTTCCTAGAAAACCCATCCAACAATGACTTACAAAGCTGTCTAAAAATTATCTGCTTCATACATCTGTGACCTAGTCACGCATAATTTCTGTCTCCAGTCATTACAAGAGCTCATTCTTTGCTCCTCACGCAACTGTATCCAGAATTTATCCTGTGCATTTATTTATACCCTAAACTCATTATCTTGGCTCCTCAGTCTCTAAAACCTTCAATAGAAACCTAAAAAATGACCTCTTCAGAAAAGCCTATAACGACCTTAGAACAAATTTTTACCATAAGAGCAGGCTTTACCCTTAATTTCTGTCTCGTTGACCTTTACCTGATTTCTCTTTGTATCAGTCTGTCAGTCATTTTTCCATGTGCATGATGCTGTATCTTGTGAGCTGAAACCTTTTTTTATGTGTACAGGACCCTTCAATTAATGGAGCTTTAAAGTTAATTATAATAAGACTGTAATCTGCATCTTCCATGATGCATGATAGACTGTGCTCAATCCCACCCTTACATATACATCTGTAAAAACAAGTGTCTTACAAATTCCTTGAAATTTGCTCTTGTCCAGGACAGTTTTATTTATGGAGGGAAATTAGTTATAGTGTCATCACACTGCCAGGGCTCTACAGACACAGATGTATGGACACTTGAAGGAAATACCAAATAACTAAGCTATATGTAAGAGGACACTGAAACCTGTTGAGAAGACAAGTGTGTGGTCTGGGAGGAAAGACACCAATATGTGAATGACTACGGTGAAGGTCAGATGAACAGCATGCTCTATTTCAACTGTTTATTTTGGTTTATTGAAGGTTAATGGCTTTAGGAAGATGGTATTCTTCAGAAGAATTCAGTAAGTGTTAGACTCCACCACGTTCATAAAGAGAGTAAAATCCATAAAGAACATAGGTTCCATGTAAATAGACTTAAACTTAATTTAAGAGTTTTAAAATTCACATAAAACTTTAGCACTAGTCAACCATTTAAAGATAATATCATGGCACTATGCATTCACCTCCAAGGACTTCCCGACTTTTATTTCTCTTGGTTGAGTTGTATTTGATTAATCTTTCAAGAATCATAAGCGGCTGCCATATATTATGCCACTTTTTTAGAGGATCTGGCCAAAGAAACTCCAACCTATCATATTTTCTTTCTGAGGACAGTTGTGCCCAAAAGAAATGGAATTATTAAGATAAACAAAGAAAAATCCATTGATGATGACTAGGGTTGAGCGAAACGGGTCGGCCATTTTCAGAAGTCGCCGACTTTTGGCAAAGTCGGGTTTCATGAAACCCGACCCGACCCTGTGTGGGGTCGGCCATGAAGTCGGCGATCTTCTGAATCTGGAATCGGAATTCCGATACCGATTTCCGATATGTTTAAGATATCGGGAATTGGTATCGGAATTCAGATTTAAGTGTAAAATAAAGAATAAAAATAAAAAATATTGCTATACTCACCCTCGGACGCGCCCTGGTTGTAACCAGGAGCCTTCCTTCCTAAGAATCAGCGCTTGAAGGACCTTTCGATGACATCACGGCTTCTGATTGGTCGCGTGACGCCCATGTGACCGCTCACGCGACCAATCAGAAGCCGTGACGTCATCGAAAGGTCCTTCAAGCACTGATTCTTAGGAAGGAAGGCTCCCGGTTACAACCAGGGCGCGTCTGAGGGTGAGTATAGCAATATTTTTTATTTTTATTCTTTATTTTACACTTAAATCTGAATTCCGATACCAATTCCCGATATCTTAAACATATCGGAAATACGAGGGTGAGTATATTCCTAATAGGTATATAACATTTTACAGAAAGAAAAAATGTACAACCTTGGGTATAAATATTTTAGAACTCACAGAAAAAATCCCAAGAATTAAAAGTTAACCTTTATTGATAATTCTTAAAAACACTAAATATACCAATACGTGCATAACTACACCATCACCAAAACAACAACATACCATAGGAAAGGCCAAGATGGTGCCAATCCCTAAAATCACTAATAACACCCTACCTACCAGCGGAGGTTGGCACCCTATAACACCTGCGCAATGGAGCCCCCGCTCGTCGTCGACTCTCCCTACTAACCCTGATATGCCGTATTGGAACAGGGAATGAAAAAATGACAAACACTCAGTGCCCCTACAATGAAGATAGTGAGTCAGTGGCAATGACCCGGTATAACTATCTCGCTAGCTGCACTAGTACTTCCTATCAGCGGGGGTCGGCACCCTAGAATGCATACAAATGGTGCCCCCGCTCAACGACGACTAACCTAGTCTGACCCTAAAGTCTAAGGGTAGGCAGGATGTTACCTAAACACATTAGAACACGTAAACATTCAAGAGGATAAACCCGATTTTAGTAATAGAGTGTCCTCTTCCTATATACAAATACCCATAGAATGTGCTGATCGTTCATACTCCACACAGCTTATAGTTATTATATTCACATATACACAAGAAGAAAATCCTCAGATATTATGCGGGTAAGATAATCTCCCAGATTTACACCAAGTTGATCAGAGCATAAACATATACCAAGAGGACACACTCCTCCCAAAGCAAAAACCGTTTAGTTATCGCGGCATAACATTCAAATACATCAGGTGCCCCCTTCTCCAAACTCAACGCGTTTCCCCTCCACACATTACAGGAGGTTCATCAGGAGTTTATCTGATACAAAAAAGGGTTACTTAGCTTCCTTCATGGATGGTGCAGATAAATCAAATGGTCTGTAACTGTTGTGAATTCTGTGGCTGAATTCACTCCTGTGGTCACAAGTGGTACTGCAGCTTCTGAGCTTCCTCCCTCAGGTGTTCTGGTGAGCTCGTTAACTGCTTCATTACTTAACTCCGCCTGATGCTGCTATCCTTGCTCCTTGTCAATGTTTCAGTGTTGGATCTGAGCTTCTCCTGATTGTTCCTGTGACCTGCTGCTCTGTATAGCTAAGTGCTTTTTGCTTTTTTGTTGCTTTTTTTCTGTCCAGCTTGTCTTTTGTTTTGCTGGAAGCTCTGAGACGCAAAGGGTGTACCGCCGTGCCGTTAGTTCGGCACGGTGGGTTTTTTTTGCCCCCTTTGCGTGGTTTTGCTTTAGGGTTTTTTGTAGACTGCAAAGTTCGCTTTACTGTCCTCGCTCTGTCCTAGAATATCGGGCCCCACTTTGCTGAATCTATTTCATCCCTACGTTTTGTCTTTTCATCTTACTCACAGTCATTATATGTGGGGGGCTGCCTTTTCCTTTGGGGAATTTCTCTGGGGCAAGTCAGGCCTATTTTTCTATCTTCAGGCTAGCTAGTTTCTTAGGCTGTGCCGAGTTGCCTAGGTAGTTGTTAGGCACAATCCACAGCCGCTTTTAGTTGTGTTTAGGATAGGATCAGGTGTGCAGTCTACAGAGTTTCCACGTCTCAGAGCTCGTTCTTGTATTTTTGGGTATTTGTCAGATCACTGTGTGCGCTCTGATCGCTATGCACACTGTGTTTCTGGATTGCCTTCATAACACCTGTCATTAGCAAACATAACAGTACAAGGAGCCTAACTAATGATTCTCAATAGAGGGAAAGAAAAAGTTCTGACATCATTTTTTTTTTTTTTTCTGCTCTGTGTTCACTTTTTTTTTTTTTTCCCCTAGACATTTGGGTGATTCTGGACACAGGTGTGGACATGGATATTCAGGGTCTGTGCTCTTCAGTGGATAATCTCGTTATAAATGTACAAAAAATTCAAGATACTATTGATCAGAAATCTATGTTAGAACCAAGAATTCCTATTCCTGATTTGTTTTTTGGAGATAGAACTAAGTTTCTAAGTTTCAAAAATAATTGTAAGCTATTTCTGGCCTTGAAACCTCATTCTTCTGGTAATCCTATTCAACAGGTTTTGATTATTATTTCTTTTTTGCGCGGCGACCCTCAAGACTGGGCATTTTCTCTTGCGCCAGGAGACCCTGCATTGAGTAGTGTCGATGCGTTTTTCCTGGCGCTCGGATTGCTGTACGATGAGCCTAATTCAGTGGATCAGGCTGAGAAAATTTTGCTGGCTTTGTGCCAGGGTCAGGATGATATAGAAGTATATTGTCAGAAATTTAGGAAATGGTCAGTACTCACTCAGTGGAATGAATCTGCGCTGGCAGCTTTGTTCAGAAAGGGTCTCTCTGAGGCTCTTAAGGATGTCATGGTGGGATTTCCTATGCCTGCTGGTTTGAATGAGTCTTTGTCTTTGGCCATTCAGATCGGTCGACGCTTGCGCGAGCGTAAATCTGTGCACCATTTGGCGGTACTGCCTGAGGTTAAACCTGAGCCTATGCAGTGCGATAGGACTATGACTAGAGTTGAACGGCAGGAATACAGACGTCTGAATGGTCTGTGTTTCTACTGTGGTGATTCCACTCATGCTATTTCTGATTGTCCTAAGCGCACTAAGCGGTCCGCTAGGTCTGCCGTCATTGGTACTGTACAGTCCAAATTCCTTCTGTCCATTACCTTGATATGCTCTGTGTCGTCGTTTTCTGTCATGGCGTTTGTGGATTCGGGCGCTGCCCTGAATCTGATGGATTTGGATTATGTTAAACGTTGTGGGTTTTTCTTGGAGCCTTTGCGGTGTCCTATTCCATTGAGAGGAATTGATGCTACACCTTTGGCCAAGAATAAACCTCAATACTGGGCCCAGCTGACCATGTGCATGGCTCCTGCACATCAGGAAGTTATTCGCTTTCTGGTGTTGCATAATCTGTATGATGTGGTCGTGTTGGGGTTGCCATGGCTACAAACCCATAATCCAGTATTGGATTGGAATTCCATGTCGGTATCCAGCTGGGGTTGTCAGGGGGTACATGGTGATGTTCCATTTTTGTCGATTTCGTCATCCACCCCTTCTGAGGTCCCAGAGTTCTTGTCTGATTATCAGGATGTATTTGAAGAGCCCAAGTCCGATGCTCTACCTCCGCATAGGGATTGTGATTGTGCTATCAATTTGATTCCTGGTAGTAAATTCCCTAAAGGTCGATTATTTAATTTATCCGTGCCCGAACACGCCGCTATGCGCAGTTATGTGAAGGAATCCCTGGAGAAGGGACATATTCGCCCATCGTCATCACCACTGGGAGCAGGGTTCTTCTTTGTAGCCAAGAAGGATGGTTCGCTGAGACCGTGTATTGATTACCGCCTTCTTAATAAGATCACTGTTAAATTTCAGTATCCCTTGCCATTGTTATCTGACTTGTTTGCTCGGATTAAGGGGGCTAGTTGGTTCACTAAGATAGATCTTCGTGGTGCGTATAATCTGGTGAGAATCAGGCAAGGAGATGAATGGAAAACTGCATTCAATACGCCCGAGGGTCATTTTGAGTATCTAGTGATGCCGTTCGGACTTGCCAATGCTCCATCTGTGTTTCAGTCTTTTATGCATGACATCTTCCGTGAGTATCTGGATAAATTCCTGATTCTTTACTTGGATGACATTTTGATCTTCTCAGATGATTGGGAGTCTCATGTGAAGCAGGTCAGAATGGTTTTTCAGGTCCTGCGTGCTAACTCTTTGTTTGTGAAGGGATCAAAGTGTCTCTTCGGTGTGCAGAAAGTTTCATTTTTGGGGTTCATCTTTACCCCTTCTACTATCGAGATGGATCCAGTTAAGGTCCAAGCCATCCAGGATTGGATTCAGCCGACATCTCTGAAAAGTCTGCAAAAGTTCCTGGGCTTTGCTAATTTTTATCGTCGCTTCATCTGTAATTTTTCTAGCATTGCCAAACCATTGACCGATTTGACCAAGAAGGGTGCTGATTTGGTTAATTGGTCTTCTGCTGCTGTGGAAGCTTTTCAGGAGTTGAAGCGTCGTTTTTGTTCTGCCCCTGTGTTGTGTCAGCCAGATGTTTCTCTTCCATTCCAGGTCGAGGTTGATGCTTCTGAGATTGGAGCAGGGGCGGTTTTGTCACAGAGAGGTTCTGATTGCTCAGTGATGAAACCATGTGCTTTCTTTTCCAGGAAGTTTTCGCCCGCTGAGCGTAATTATGATGTGGGCAATCGAGAGTTGCTGGCCATGAAGTGGGCATTCGAGGAGTGGCGTCATTGGCTTGAAGGAGCTAAGCATCGCGTGGTGGTATTGACTGATCATAAGAACTTGACTTATCTCGAGTCTGCCAAGCGCTTGAATCCTAGACAGGCCCGTTGGTCGTTATTTTTTGCCCGCTTCGACTTTGTGATTTCGTACCTTCCGGGCTCTAAAAATGTGAAGGCGGATGCTCTGTCTAGGAGTTTTGTGCCCGACTCTCCGGGTTTATCTGAGCCAGCGGGTATCCTCAAGGAAGGAGTCATTGTGTCTGCCATCTCCCCTGATTTGCGGCGGGTGCTGCAAAAATTTCAGGCGAATAAACCTGATCGTTGTCCAGCAGAGAAACTGTTCGTCCCTGATAGGTGGACTAATAAACTTATCTCTGAACTTCATTGTTCGGTGTTGGCTGGTCATCCTGGAATCTTTGGTACCAGAGAGTTAGTGGCTAGATCCTTCTGGTGGCCATCTCTGTCACGGGATGTACGTACTTTTGTGCAGTCCTGTGGTATTTGTGCTAGGGCTAAGCCCTGCTGTTCTCGTGCCAGTGGGTTGCTTTTGCCCTTGCCGGTCCCAAAGAGGCCTTGGACACATATTTCGATGGATTTCATTTCTGACCTTCCCGTTTCTC
This sequence comes from Ranitomeya imitator, assembly GCF_032444005.1. Classification (NCBI taxonomy): domain Eukaryota; kingdom Metazoa; phylum Chordata; class Amphibia; order Anura; family Dendrobatidae; genus Ranitomeya; species Ranitomeya imitator. The sequence goes on from NC_091291.1 coordinate 93,828,952, forward strand.
AAAAGATGTCAGTCATTTGGGTGGTCTGTGATCGCTTTTCTAAAATGGTCCATCTGGTGCCCTTGGCTAAATTGCCTTCCTCCTCTGATTTGGTACCTTTGTTCTTTCAGCATGTGGTTCGGTTGCATGGCATTCCTGAGAATATTGTTTCTGACAGAGGTTCCCAGTTTGTCTCAAGGTTTTGGCGAGCCTTTTGTGGTAGGATGGGCATTGACCTATCCTTTTCCTCGGCTTTCCATCCTCAGACTAATGGCCAGACCGAACGAACCAATCAGACCTTGGAAACATATCTGAGATGTTTTGTTTCTGCAGACCAGGATGATTGGGTGTCCTTTTTGCCGTTGGCTGAGTTCGCCCTTAATAATCGGGCCAGCTCGGCTACCTTGGTTTCTCCATTTTTTTGCAATTCTGGGTTCCATCCTCGTTTCTCTTCAGGACAGGTTGAGTCTTCGGACTGTCCTGGTGTGGATTCTGTGGTGGATAGGTTGCAGCAGATCTGGACTCAGGTAGTGGACAATTTGATCTTGTCCCAGGAGAAAGCTCAACTTTTCGCTAATCGCAGACGCCGTGTGGGTCCCCGACTTCGTGTTGGGGATCTGGTTTGGTTATCTTCTCGTCATATTCCTATGAAGGTTTCCTCTCCTAAATTTAAACCTCGTTTTATTGGTCCGTATAGGATTTCTGAGGTTCTCAATCCTGTGTCTTTTCGTTTGACCCTCCCAGACTCCTTTTCCATACATAATGTATTCCATAGGTCGTTGTTGCGGAGATACGTGGCACCTATGGTTCCATCTGTTGAGCCTCCTGCCCCGGTTTTGGTGGAGGGGGAATTGGAGTATATTGTGGAGAAGATTTTGGATTCTCGTGTTTCTAGACGGAAACTCCAGTATCTGGTTAAATGGAAGGGTTATGCTCAGGAAGATAATTCCTGGGTTTTTGCCTCTGATGTTCATGCTTCCGATCTTGTTCGTGCCTTTCATGCGGCTCATCCTGGTCGGCCTGGGGGCTCTGGTGAGGGTTCGGTGACCCCTCCTCAAGGGGGGGGTACTGTTGTGAATTCTGTGGCTGAATTCACTCCTGTGGTCACAAGTGGTACTGCAGCTTCTGAGCTTCCTCCCTCAGGTGTTCTGGTGAGCTCGTTAACTGCTTCATTACTTAACTCCGCCTGATGCTGCTATCCTTGCTCCTTGTCAATGTTTCAGTGTTGGATCTGAGCTTCTCCTGATTGTTCCTGTGACCTGCTGCTCTGTATAGCTAAGTGCTTTTTGCTTTTTTGTTGCTTTTTTTCTGTCCAGCTTGTCTTTTGTTTTGCTGGAAGCTCTGAGACGCAAAGGGTGTACCGCCGTGCCGTTAGTTCGGCACGGTGGGGTTTTTTTGCCCCCTTTGCGTGGTTTTGCTTTAGGGTTTTTTGTAGACTGCAAAGTTCGCTTTACTGTCCTCGCTCTGTCCTAGAATATCGGGCCCCACTTTGCTGAATCTATTTCATCCCTACGTTTTGTCTTTTCATCTTACTCACAGTCATTATATGTGGGGGCTGCCTTTTCCTTTGGGGAATTTCTCTGGGGCAAGTCAGGCCTATTTTTCTATCTTCAGGCTAGCTAGTTTCTTAGGCTGTGCCGAGTTGCCTAGGTAGTTGTTAGGCGCAATCCACAGCCGCTTTTAGTTGTGATTAGGATAGGATCAGGTGTGCAGTCTACAGAGTTTCCACGTCTCAGAGCTCGTTCTTGTATTTTTGGGTATTTGTCAGATCACTGTGTGCGCTCTGATCGCTATGCACACTGTGTTTCTGGATTGCCTTCATAACACCTGTCATTAGCAAACATAAAAGTAACACCGTCGGGTTGATACCTCGTGGATATGGTGCTCCCAGACACATGCCACAGTGTGTGCGTTTTAAAGGCAGGTAGATTGGCTTAAACACAAACAGCTGTTCTCCGGCGTGTGTATACAAAGCACTTCCGGTATCACAGTGCAGCGGAGGTCATGCATAGTGTAGCGTCTACGCATTTTACGCAGGCCCAAAATACATATACGCCCCTTATTCTCAAGCGAAGGTTCGTAATTACCCATACCTATTACTGCGCACGCTCCAGAAGCTCCAGCGTCTCCTACGTATGTGGCGCCGGTGACAAACATACACGCCCCTTTATCCTCAAGCAAGGGATCGTACTTAATCGTCAGTGTCACTGCGCACGCGCCAGTTCTGTAGCGTCTCCTGTGCGTACTACGCCTGCGCCAAAACATACCCATCCCTTGTTCTCAGACGAGTGTTCGTAGTTGTACATACATACCACTGCGCACGCGCCAGACATGACGCAGACAGCACCCAGACGGATAGCCCACATCATTATCTGCACGGAGTGCCACTTTGCAGCTGAATCGCCGGCGTGAAGACAAGTACGCATGCTCAATAGTCATATTACAAAAGAGTGCTACATAATTGTATTATCGCAGATATAAATTGAGCGCACACGCGCAGGGTACACATGTATAATAGTAACCATAAAAATGAAAATACCATGATCACATTTACAAATGAACAAAAAGCCGGCGCTATAGACAGCTACGTCCAGTACACAAGTCCTTCCATTTTAGCAAGCTGTAAGGATACTGATGGTTTGTTATGCCTGCGAAAAAATTGCAAAGTGCAAAAAGGAAAGCCTGCTTCAAAATATGTACATATATAAATGTCTCGCCAGAGCAGTACCCCATTATGACACCCCGTGAGTGCCAAACATGGGCATATAACAGTTGAGCATTAAGCAGATCCCTGATATGGACTTATCCAAAAATGCAGATACATAAATCCAAATATATCAATACAATCATTGTTTATGTCATAGATTGGCCAGTACACTTACATTTATGAAAATGAAAAATCAGGGAACATACATTTAAAGTGACCAAGCTGAAAAAACGCACACACTAACAAATTACTCCCGTGGACAAGATATTGTTCACAGGTACTAACAGATGTCTATTCCAAGAAATCAGGACAGATATTATAAACTAAACTTGACCCATTTGGGTCGATAAAACAGATTTTCTCATCGCCAAAAAATTGAATCAACCGATAAAAGAGTCATAGATAGCAGCCAAAGTTCATTTGTTCGTTCAACCCTTTTGGGAAGACCGTATCCAGTCTATGGATCCATTTTAATTCCTTTTGTAAGATCTTCCGATCCCAATCACCGCCCCTGATGGAAGGGGCTACCACTTCAACGGCACAAAAAGTGAAGGACGCGAGATCACCCTGATGCACCATCCGAATATGCCTAGATATTGGAGTATCCCTGGCATGTCTAATGTCACCCAGGTGGTCCCCTATCCTTCTTCTCAGTTCCCTCCTTGTTTTCCCCACATAGTTTAAATGGGCAAGTGCATTTAAACAAGTATATGACTCCACTCGTTTTACAATTTGCGAAATGTCTGCTCTCAAAAACCTGTCCTGTACTAGCACTGGAAAAACCATTTCCGGTGTCCAGATATCCACAGAAGGAGCAGGTACCGCAACGAAAAGTTCCAAATTGCCTCTTATCCAACCATGTACCACTCTTTTTAGGAGGAGAGAAAACACTGTGCACAAGTTGATCCTTAAGAGATCTCCCCTTTCTGTAGGTGATCATAGGTGTCTCAGGTATACAGTCCTTTATGTCTGTATCTGCCAGTAATATGGCCCAATATTTTTTGATGATATCTCTCACCTCATGGGAACAGTCATCAAACATACCAATGAGTCTCAGAGGAGGGTCCTCATCAACCTTATTTGCGGGATGTAGTAAGCTGGTTCTAGGGACTGTTTCAACCTGTTTAAAGGCCTCACGCAGTACCTTCATAGGGTAACCTCTCTCAAGAAATCTATTTTTTAGATCCCGTGTCTCAGTATAAAACGAAGCATCAGATGAACAATTTCTTCTTGCTCTCGTGTACTGTCCTTTGGGTATCCCCCTCCTGAGCCCATATGGATGATGACTGTTCCAATTCAATAAATTGTTTGTAGAGGTGGGTTTTCTGTAGATGGAGGTGGCTAGATGCCCATCCTCCTCCTTACTGATTGTGACATCCAAAAAGTTGATCCTGTCATCATTAATCTCGGAGGTGAAACTGAGACCCATGCTGTTATTGTTTAAACTTTTGACAAAGATATTAAAGGATGCCACATCTCCTGACCACAAAATCAAAACGTCATCGATATAACGCCCCCAGAAAAGTATCTGGGGGCCCCATCTAGACAGATTCTCTTCACCAAAGACGACCGTGTCCTCCCACCAGCCCAGGAGCAAATTCGCATAGGTAGGGGCACATGGACTGCCCATAGCTGTGCCCCTGAGCTGGTGGTAGAACCTCCCCTCAAAGAGGAAATAATTGTGCGTCAATATAAAGTGTAAGAGTCGATTGACAAAACGACTGTGTTCGGTGAACTGAACCCCTCTCGATCTCAAAAAGAAATCCACGGCCTGCAGACCTATTTCGTGAGGTATACTACTATACAACGCCTCTACATCGATTGATGCCAAAAGGGTATCTGTATCCACAGTAATATCCTCTATTCTCACCAATAGGTCCGAAGTATCACGTATATACGATGGTAAGGCCGTCACAAAATCCCTCAGAATTTTATCGATATAAATACCGCAGTTTTGTGTTCAAATGGATCCATAGACTGGATACGGTCTTCCCAAAAGGGTTGAACGAACAAATGAACTTTGGCTGCTATCTATGACTCTTTTATCGGTTGATTCAATTTTTTGGCGATGAGAAAATCTGTTTTATCGACCCAAATGGGTCAAGTTTAGTTTATAATATCTGTCCTGATTTCTTGGAATAGACATCTGTTAGTACCTGTGAACAATATCTTGTCCACGGGAGTAATTTGTTAGTGTGTGCGTTTTTTCAGCTTGGTCACTTTAAATGTATGTTCCCTGATTTTTCATTTTCATAAATGTAAGTGTACTGGCCAATCTATGACATAAACAATGATTGTATTGATATATTTGGATTTATGTATCTGCATTTTTGGATAAGTCCATATCAGGGATCTGCTTAATGCTCAACTGTTATATGCCCATGTTTGGCACTCACGGGGTGTCATAATGGGGTACTGCTCTGGCGAGACATTTATATATGTACATATTTTGAAGCAGGCTTTCCTTTTTGCACTTTGCAATTTTTTCGCAGGCATAACAAACCATCAGTATCCTTACAGCTTGCTAAAATGGAAGGACTTGTGTACTGGACGTAGCTGTCTATAGCGCTGGCTTTTTGTTCATTTGTAAATGTGATCATGGTATTTTCATTTTTATGGTTACTATTATACATGTGTACCCTGCGCGTGTGCGCTCAATTTATATCTGCGATAATACAATTATGTAGCACTCTTTTGTAATATGACTATTGAGCATGCGTACTTGTCTTCACGCCGGCGATTCAGCTGCAAAGTGGCACTCCGTGCAGATAATGATGTGGGCTATCCGTCTGGGTGCTGTCTGCGTCATGTCTGGCGCGTGCGCAGTGGTATGTATGTACAACTACGAACACTCGTCTGAGAACAAGGGATGGGTATGTTTTGGCGCAGGCGTAGTACGCACAGGAGACGCTACAGAACTGGCGCGTGCGCAGTGACACTGACGATTAAGTACGATCCCTTGCTTGAGGATAAAGGGGCGTGTATGTTTGTCACCGGCGCCACATACGTAGGAGACGCTGGAGCTTCTGGAGCGTGCGCAGTAATAGGTATGGGTAATTACGAACCTTCGCTTGAGAATAAGGGGCGTATATGTATTTTGGGCCTGCGTAAAATGCGTAGACGCTACACTATGCATGACCTCCGCTGCACTGTGATACCGGAAGTGCTTTGTATACACACGCCGGAGAACAGCTGTTTGTGTTTAAGCCAATCTACCTGCCTTTAAAACGCACACACTGTGGCATGTGTCTGGGAGCACCATATCCACGAGGTATCAACCCGACGGTGTTACAGACCATTTGATTTATCTGCACCATCCATGAAGGAAGCTAAGTAACCCTTTTTTGTATCTGATAAACTCCTGATGAACCTCCTGTAATGTGTGGAGGGGAAACGCGTTGAGTTTGGAGAAGGGGGCACCTGATGTATTTGAATGTTATGCCGCGATAACTAAACGGTTTTTGCTTCGGGAGGAGTGTGTCCTCTTGGTATATGTTTATGCTCTGATCAACTTGGTCTAAATCTGGGAGATTATCTTACCCGCATAATATCTGAGGATTTTCTTCTTATGTATATGTGAATATAATAACTATAAGCTGTGTGGAGTATGAACGATCAGCACATTCTATGGGTATTTGTATATAGGAAGACGACACTCTATTACTAAAATCGGGTTTATCCTCTTGAATGTTTACGTGTTCTAATGTGTTTAGGTAACATCCTGCCTACCCTTAGACTTTAGAGTCAGACTAGGTTAGTCGTCGTTGAGCGGGGGCACCATTTGTATGCATTCTAGGGTGCCGACCCCCGCTGATAGGAAGTACTAGTGCAGCTAGCGAGATAGTTATACCGGGTCATTGCCACTGACTCACTATCTTCATTGTAGGGGCACTGAGTGTTTGTCATTTTTTCATTCCCTGTTCCAATACGGCATATCAGGGTTAGTAGGGAGAGTCGACGACGAGCGGGGGCGCCATTGCGCAGGTGTTATAGGGTGCCAACCTCCGCTGGTAGGTAGGGTGTTATTAGTGATTTTAGGGATTGGCACCATCTTGGCCTTTCCTATGGTATGTTGTTGTTTTGGTGATGGTGTAGTTATGCACGTATTGGTATATTTAGTGTTTTTAAGAATTATCAATAAAGGTTAACTTTTAATTCTTGGGATTTTTTCTGTGAGTTCTAATAGGTATATACTCACCCTTGGACGCTCCCTGGTTGTAACCCGCAGCCTTCCTTCCTAAGAATCAGCGCTTGAAGGACCTTTTGATGACGTCACGGCTTCTGATTGGTCGCGTGACGCCCATGTGACCGCTCACACGACCAATCACACGCCACTACGTCATCGAAAGGTCCTACAAGCGCTGATTCTTAGGAAGGAAGGCTCCCGGTTACAACCAGGGCGCGTCCGAGGGTGAGTATAGCAATATTTTTTATTTTTATTCTTTATTTTACACATTAATATGGATCGCAGGGCCTGAAGGAGAGTTTCCTCTCCTTCAGACCCTGGGAACCATTAGAAACCCAATGCACTGCATTGGGTTTCGTGTTTCGGCCAACCCCAACCCCGACTTTTCTATAGGATCGGCCGATTTCACTCGACCCGACTTTTGAAAAAGTCGGGTTTCGTGAAATCCGACCCGATCCTATAAAAACAAAAGTCGCTCAACCCTAATGATGACCATCTTTAGAAACATCTTTTGGTGAAAATTTAATAAACATCCTGAGATAAAGTACTAAGCAGTTGTGGCACCCCAGGAACCCAGTTGTCACAGTGGCATTGCCTTCCTCATGGGGAGGGTGATGCCATGCCTGGAAGCGAGGAGGATCCCTTTAACAGGTTACACATACATTCAACACTTTCTGACTCCAGGCCCGAAGGGGAGCTTTAGACCTGGTTTCAGGGTAGCTTCACTATATATGTTCTGGCTTTGGGGGAGGAGTTAGGTTAGTCTGTAGGAGAGTGTGAGGGGAGAAGGAGCAACAGAGAGGTGAGGAGCTGGAGGGGAGCTGCAACTGAGCTCTCTCCATGCTGAAGCGCAGGAACCGGACACCGGGAGTCCGAGACTGTGTAGAACTGTATGCCCCACAGCAGAAACTGAAGGGCAGGCGATTTAAAGTTTCATGTCCACAACTACACCCGAAAGCACAGCAGCATATAGAGCCCGGAGTCTACCCAAGTAGGGACACCTGCAAAAAGGCTTGTGTTGCCTGCCATGCAGGTACTGTCCTACATATAGGACAGAGAGAGAGGACCTTGTGTGAAGTCTCAGGCAGCAAGGGACACACACTACAGCACAGTATGGAAGGCTTCCAACCCCACCTGGCTAAGGGGATTCCAAATCTCTTCCAGGCTCGCCGGATTCCAAAGACCGCTTGTAATCGGTGTACCTGAACTTCATCAGTGAAAGGTAAAGAGACTTCAAACTTGTGTCTTCCAATTCTTTCTGCCACTACACCATTTATCATCTTTACCCACTACACAGGAAGCCCTGGGGACTAAACTTCACCTGTGGGAAGCCATAAAATCCCTGCTGCAGTACCATCATCCCCAGTTTACCCCTTTAGCAGCGTCAGTCATCCCTGACCAAATACCACAGGTGGCGTCATGAACATTCTTTATTTTCTTACTAACCATCCCCTTTGAGACATTCCCTTTAACTTGGACATCCAGGACCACGGACGGGGTCCCTGCCACTGTGACCACCCCCTTTAAGGATCACCGGACCCTGCCCGAGTACTCCACGGTCCCAGCGGCTGCTCCACAGTCACTTAAATAATATAATCATACTTACCAAAATAATATCAATATTTTTAAGAGGATTATGATCAGGACCGGACTAAGACTGAGAAGCAGCTCTGGCACACAAACCCTATCAGCCCACAAAAAATATTATCTCCATACATGCTAGAAAAATTGCAGCTCAAAGTGCATACATGAGTAAATTTTGTTTTGCTTGGCCAGACCCATTTCCATCCAGAGCACAAGTAGTTAAATAATAGTCTGATACAGGAATACTTAGACACTTAGGGGAAAAATACGTTTAGTTTGTCAATCAGGCACCAAATGCATGCTGTTTACAAACACCTAAATTACAAATAATACTGACATACAATAAGCATATAGTAGTTAGATACCACGTCTACATGTAAGAAGAGAAACCAGGCTTGGGGTGCCTTTCCTGTGCTGGGTCCGGGACTGTGGGGGCTGACTCCTCAGGACTCGCGCCTGGCTGTGAGAAAGACATCCGCAGGGACTCTGGCGAGAAGACCGTCATGTGCATGAAGGCACCCAGACATCGAGGTGCAAATCGCTCAGTAATGGTCAGTGCTGCTCATGTGCTGCCTGACAGAGACTGTGACTGTGACCGGGTATGCTGCTTCCTGACTCCCCGATGCATATTCGTCGAGCTTCGCTTAACTTTGACAGGACTGTGGCATACACATTGCCGGTCACCTGAGTCTCCTTACTGCAGACTCCATGGGACATTTCAAAGACTTAATGTTGCCAGCTGGGAACGTATCATCGCCTTCTTCAGGACCACACGGGATCCATGTTGCGTCGATGGTTGTTGGTGCCATTATCTACTCCGGAACCATTCCTGTCAGGAAGACACCTGATGGATAAGTGACTTTTTGTGAATTAATTTCTTTGTTTTATCTGCGTTGATTTTTTCCCCAACAAAACCCCTGTATCACCTATTCTGCTTATATTTTACCTAACGTTTTCCCTTTCTCTCTGCTTGGAGTAAGACCTTGTTAATTAAAACCTGTTAACCCTTGATCTGCCTCCTGAAAATTGAACTTTTTGGCCATCAATGTAAATGCTATTTGAGGCGCCAAACCAACCCAGCTCATCACCCCAAGAACACCATCCCAACAATAAAACATGGTGGTGGCAGCATCATGACTTGAGGTATGTGCAAAAATCCCAATGACAAGCTGTGGAAAGCTGATAGAGACTTATGCAAAGCGACATTCAGCTGTAATTGCCCCAAAAGGTGGTTCTACAAAGTAATGACTTTAGTAGGTAATAGTTATGCACACTGAAGATTTTAGTTATGTTGTCCTACCTGTTGTTTGCTTCCCAATAAAAAGAAAACCAAATGTTCACAGTTGTAGGCATGTTCTTTAGATGAACTGATGCAAACCCTCAAAAAAAAGTGAAATTCCAGGTTGTGAGGTAGCAAAACACGAAAATTGCAAAGGAGGGGGTGAATACTTTTGCAAGCCACTGTACATACCCCAACACAATCACTTCCATCTACACAACAACTAAACAAAACTGCTAGCTGGGAACAAAACAATACAGTATATACAATCACCTACTATAAAGGGATAATAAAAGAAAAAGTAATAAACCTGTGTCTTGGAAATGGCTCAGAGCTTAGTGGAGGGAGGTACTCCTTTAAGGAAAACACCTTAGAGCAATGGACAGAACCACAGCAAGCTGTACCTTCCAGGATTGACAAATGACAGAAAACCAAACACTGTTTTGTCTTAAATCAAGGTTATGACCACATGACTTCCCTCAGTGAGCTCATATGGGGCCCTGGTTATGGGATATGCTAGGTCTTTGAGAAATGTATGTGATATCCAACTTTCAGGATATCTTTTCCCCTGGAGATCCCAAGCGGGAGATTTTGTTGTCAAGTTTCCTTTTGCGACTATACCTTTCTAAGGGATGAAACATGGCATGGAGAGCATCATCCATCTGAGCGATACTGAGTTGGAGGTTTTCAGCCAGCCTTACGGTGATGTGAGTGAATGCGTTCTGTTCGTCCCTTCACTATAATACCAAAAATATATCTCCCATAAATATCGGATATTCATCACTAAACACTGGCTTCAGAGTGTCTGAGACAAGCCTTTTAAACAGAGGAAGTTCTTTCCTTGGAAATGCACTTCTTCGTCTCTGACTATATGAATCCTAGACTTGTAGGTTTGTTCTCCGAGATGCCTTGGTTTGATTACTTAGATATGTGCAAACACGTTTGGTGATACTCGGTTATCACTCAAGTATCACAATGTTTGAATGTACTTGTTACTTGGTGAATAATGAGCACTGCTCCATGTTAAACTCGAATCCCAGCCCAGTAAGCATGCAGGGAATGCCTGCACGTCACTGCAATGCCATAGCCGTCTTGGTTGTAGCATTACTGTGATTGGATGGCATCATCAGGATTTATAAAAGACCAAGCGCTGCCTGGCTCGGCACACTGAGGCCATTGCACAGTTCTGTGACACTTCGTTTTGGAAGCAGTAAGTGCTTTTCTAAGTTTATACATGCAAAGTATAACGAACAAGAGTCCTGTAGTGCTGATACTAGTGATGAAGATGAGCCATCAAACTAACAGCCCTAGTAAGGGCTAATTGTTTGCTTTGCTGTTTGTACATACAATGTGCATTTAGCCTACTGAAGGAGAGAGACTCGCAGGGAGAGTTACAGAATCCAGTCTATAAACAGAGATTAGGTCTGTGCAGTCCGTTGGCAAACATAATAGCTGCAGCTTTTTTGGATGGAGTGAAAACATTGAATATATTTTGATCCATTGAGTATTACATGATTTGTGTTGCTTTTTTGTGTTCTACAACACTCCAAAAAATCATTAAAAATGTCCTTGGGTTAAATTTCTTACTCATACACTATTCTGTATTCTGTCTTATTTTTTTATATACATAACACTTCAAAAAGTATTTAATTTTTTTTTCACGCTTAAATTTGTCACCCATACAATATTACATGTTCTGGGGTACATTTCCTGAGATCTATAAAACTAAAAAAAGCTTTAAAAAATGTCGCAGGCTTAACTTTTATACGGTTTCACGTGCTCTGTGGTATATTTCTGTGATATCTAATGCTATAAAAAAATGTAAAAATTAGTTGGTTTATATTTCTCACCCATACACTATGGTCTGGGATACATTTCTGTTATATCTCATCTCACATCCCACCACCTGTGCACTTGACCCGATCCCATCCCACTTCATCCCAAACCTCACCACAGTCTTCATCCCAACCCTAACCCATCTCTTCAACCTATCACTAACAACTGGTGTTTTCCCCTCAAGCTTTAAACATGCCTCCATGCTATCCTCAAAAAGCCTTCTCTTGACCTATCCTCTGTATCTAGCTATCACCCTATATCAGTTATCCCCTATGCCTCCAAGCTACTGGAACAACACGTCTACCTTGAACTGTCCTCTCATCTCTCGTCTTGCTCCCTCTTTAACCACTTACAATCAGGCTTCCGGTCACACCACTCCACTGAAACTGCCCTAACTAAGGTCACCAATGACCTCTTAACTGCCAAGAGCAAGCAACACTACTCTGTCCTCCTCCTACTGGACCTCTCGGCTGCCTTTGACACAATGGACCATTCCCTATTATTACAGACCCTCTCATCCCTTGGCATCACAGAATTGGCCCTATCCTGGATCTCATCATACCTAACAGAACGGACATTCAGCGTCTCCCATTCACACACCACCTCCTCACCTCGCCCCCAATTTGTCGGAGTCCCACAAGGTTCAGTCCTAGGGCCCCTGCTCTTCTCCATTTACACCTTTGGCCTGGGACAGCTCATAGAATCTCATGGCTTTCAGTATCATCTCTATGCTGACGACACGCAGATCTACATCTCTGGACCAGATATCACCTCCCTACTAACCAGAATCCCTCAATGTCTGTCCACTATTTCATCCTTCTTCACCGCTAGATTTCTGAAACTTAACATGGACAAAACAGAATTCATCATCTTTCCCCCATCTCACGTGACCCCCCCACTAATCTATCCATCACAGTAAATGGCTGCCCTCTCTCCCCAGTCCCACAAGCTCGCTGCCTCGGGGTAATCCTTGATGCTGATCTCTCCTTCAAACCACATATCCAAGCCCTTTCCACTTCCTGCCGACTTCAACTCAAAAATATTTCACGAATCCGTTCATTCCTCAACCAAGAATCTGCAAAAACCCTAGTCCATGTCCTCATCATCTCTCGCCTTGACTACTGCAACCTCCTGCTCTGTGTCCTCCCCTCTAACACTCTCGCACCCCTCCAATCTATTCTAAACTCAGCTGCCTGACTAATAAACCTATCCCCCCGCTATTCCCCAGCTTCTCCCCTCTGTCAATCCCTTCACTGGCTCCCCATTGCCCAGAGACTCCAGTACAAAACCCTAACCATGACATACAAAGCCATCCACAACCTGTCTCCTCCATACATCTGTGACCTCGTCTCCCTGTACTTACCTACACGCAATCTCGGATCCTCACAAGACCTCCTTCTCTACTCCCCTCTTATCTCCTCTTCCCACAATCGTATACAAGATTTCTCTCGCTTATCACCCCTACTCTGGAACCCTCTAGCCTAACATATCAGACTCTCACCTACCATCGAAACCTTCAAAAAGAACCTGAAGACCTACCTCTTCCGACAAGCCTATAACCTGCAGTAACTACCGATCCACCAAACCGCTGCATGACCAGCTCTACCCTCACCTACTGTGTTCTCACCCATCCCTTGTAGATTGTGAGCCTTCGCGGGCAGGGTCCTCTCTCCTCCTGTAGCAGTTATGACTTGTACTGTTTAAGATTATTGTACTTGTTTTTATTATGTATACCCTTCCTTACATGTAAAGCGCCATGGAATAAATGGCGCTATAACAATAAATAATAATAATAATAATAATAATTATAATTATCTAACACTACAAAAAGACATTAAAAAAATATTGGCTGAATTACAATTCTCATCTTTACACCACTCCGTGGTCTGTGGGACATTTCCTGTGATGCATAAAACAGAAAGAAAGGGTTCAAAAATATTGCAATCTTAAATTTCTCAGCCATACAGTTTCACATGTTCCGTGATACATTATCAACAGGGAAGCACAGTACAACACTTCTGAATCCAGAACTGTGCGAACAGGTGGTCGGTCGGATAGCAGATAGTGCTTCCAGGAGGCTTGGCAGCACTACCCAGTCTTCCACGTGGTCCAGTCTCACCAGCCTTCAGTTTGGAACACTTAATCCTCATCCTGATCCTCCTTCCTCCCACCATGTTGAGTCCCAGAAGATTAGTGATCCCACATTAGGAGACTCTGAAGTGCACTTTACAACAACATTTCATGATTGTGGCCTCTCAACCCGCATTCTCCAAAAAGGAAAGGAGTACACGCTGTTTAGTGATGCAAAAAACTTAGAGCAGCCACAGTTGCAACAAGATAACTGTGGAGAATGGCAAATTTTGGCAAAGGAGTATGATTTTGATGAGATACAGGTGCCACTAAGTCTTGTTGATAAGTCACGAAGTCAGGAGGACCCAGGTGCGTGGGTGAAAGATGAGGTGGTGGACAGTGAAATTGCCGAACCTAGCTGGGAATCTGGCATGCAGAGTGCGTCCAGCAGCCCTGAGGGGGAGAGATCGGCAGCACCGAAATAGACAGGAAGAGGCAGTGGTGTGTCCAGAGGGATAAGGCGAGCAACTGTTCCGTAGGGCACCAGCACACTAGAATTTCTCTGTTAAAGAGTTAGGTGTTACTCAGTCTGGGACTTTTTTAAAGCGAGTTCTGAAACAAACAAAATGTCCATTTGCAGCTTGTGCCATATCACGATCAGCAGATGCCTGACATCTAAGAATCTAACCACAACCAGTATGATCAGGCACATGTCAGTGCACATGGAATGCGGCAGAAGTCGCATTCCACGTGCGCTGACATCCACAGGATCTCCCATTGCATCCAGGCCAGTTGAATAATCCAGTTGGAACCCACACTGACCCCATTCATGCTTTACCTACTATACCAGTAAAGTTGTTCTGATGAAGGTCCGGATGTGGACCGAAAACATTCAAACTTATATCTTTGTGGATGCACATTAAAGGATCTTCTTCTTTACACCAAAATTCTTCTTGAGTGCCAAGTTTTTTCTGATTTTGGATTCCTGGGCTGGATACCCTACTTGAGCACCTATACTGATTATTAGTACGAGTGCCGTGTGGCTTCTTTTTCACAGAGAGATTGTAGCCAGCCCAGCCTCATCGCATCTGCACGGTGTGGTTTTGGTAAAAGTGAGGAGGTGGGTGCTGAGGAGGAGGAAGAGGAGGAAAAGATGCTGGTGACTAGAGCAACACAGGCTAGTAACCATACAACCTTTGTCCGGTCTCTTCTACATGGATAAGTTGAAGATGTGATTTAGGAGGAGGAGAGAAAGGAAGAGGGAGAGAAGATGAAAAGTCATCATCATGGTGGAGACGGAAGTATTGGCTGTAGTGGGTGTTGGTTGTTCTCTTCCTGTGACCATGTCGGTCATCTTCTAGCAGCTTTTTAACATGTTTAAATAAAAGTTTTTTCATTTTATTCTGGAGCTGGAGCCCTTTTCTATTTTTACTACTGTCTTATACTACAGGGTCTGCCTATGGGGTGCTGCCTTATACTACATGGTCTGCCTATAGGGGTACTGTCTTATACTACAGGGTCTGCCTATAAGGGTGCTGCCTTATACTACAGGGTCTGCCTATGGGGGTGCTTCCTTGTGCTATATTGAGGACTAGGGTTGAGCGAAACGGATCGGTCATTTTCAGAAGTCGCCGACTTTTGGCAAAGTCGGGTTTCATGAAACCCGACCCAATCCCTGTGTGGGGTCGGCCATGAGGTCGGCGATCTTCTTATCGGGTATCGGAATTCCGATACCGAGTTCCGATATTTTTGCGATATCGGGAATCGGTATCGGGATCCATATTTATGTGTAAAATAAAGACTAAAAATAAAAAATATTGATATACTCACCCTCGGACGCGCCCTGGTTCTAGCCGGCAGTTTCCCCTCCTAAGAATGAGCGAGTGAAGGACCTGCGGTGACGTCGCGGCTTGTGATTGGTCACGTGAGTGGTCACATGAGCGGTCACGCGACCAATCACAAGCCGCGACGTCATCAAAGGTCCTTCACTAGCTAATTCTTAGGAAGGAAGGCTGCCAGTTAGAACCAGGGCACGTCCGAGGGTGAGTATATCCCTATTTTAAAGAATTAAAATAAAAAATATTGATATACTCACCCTCGGACGCTCCCTGGTTCTAACCGGCAGTCTCCCCTCCTAAGAATGAGCGAGTGAAGGACCTGCGGTGACGTCACGGCTTGTGATTGGTCGCGTGAGTGGTCACATGAGCGGTCACGCGACCAATCACAAGCTGCGACGTCATCGAAGGTCCTTCACTTGCTCATTCTTAGGAAGGAAGGCTGCCGGCTAGAACCAGGGCGCGTCCGAGGGTGAGTATATCCCTATTTTTTATTTTTATTCTTTATTTTACACATTAATATGGATCCCAGGGCCTGAAGGAGAGTTTCCTCTCCTTCAGACCCTGGGAACCATTAGTATCCCATTGCACTGCATTGGGTTTCGTGTTTCGGCCGACCCTGACCCCGACTTTTCTATAGGATCGGCCGATTTCACTTGACCCGACTTTTGAGAAAGTCGGGTTTCGTGAAACCCGACTCGACCTTATAAAAATAAAAGTCGCTCAACCCTATTGAGGACTATCTGGCACATTATACTATATGCAGGTAATCTATGGGGCCATCATGCATGTGTTAAATATGTGTTAAAATGTGTTAAAAGAGGGCCCACTGAGGCTCTTTCACCCAGGGTCCTCAAAAACCTGAAGCCGGCCCTGCACTTGAATATACTTTTCAGCAATTGTGTCTTGTGTGGTGAGCGCGCATACAGGCCATGAAGGTTGAATGCATTACTTATTATTTTCTTTTAAGCAATTGTACCTGCTGATTCCAAGGTCTTTCTATAGCTCTCCACAGGTGGTTCTTGGACAACTCTTCTGATAATTCTTTTTACTCCTCTGTCTGAAATCTTCCAAGGAACACCTGGTCGTGGACAGTTTATGGTGACATTATGTTCATTCTACTTCCCAGTTATGGCCCCAAGAGTGCTTATAAGAACCTTTCCATTGTTAGAAATTCTTCTGTAACCAATGTCATCAATATGTTTTGCAACAATAAGGTTGCAAAGGTCTTGAGACAGCTCACTAGTTTTAACCATCATGAGATTTTTCTTGTGTGACACCTTGGTAATGAGACAACTTTATATAGGCTATCAGTTGAACCAACTGATATTGGATATTATTTTTCACTGAGTGGCAACATTGCTTTCTAATTATATTTTAGCTGGTGTCATGATTTTGCATTGCATTTTGCATGTCTTCATGTGTTCAACACGCTTTCCATGTGTCATTTCTCATTATTACACATACCTTATATACTAGAGTATAAGCCGAGATTTTCAGCCCATTTTTTAGGCTGAAAGTGCCCCTCTCTGCTTATACTTGAGTGATTGTCCCAGGAGGTCGGCAGGGGAGAAGTAGGAGTGGCGGCTGTCACATCATGCTCACATTCCCGGCAAGGTCGCTGAACGTCCCTGCTTCTCACATGGTCTTGGCGCCGGCAGCTTGTTTCTGTGTTCAGCGGTCACATGGTACTGCTCATTAAAGTAATGAATATGGACGCGACTCCACTCCCATAGGCGTGGAGCGCATATTTATCACTTTGATGAGCGGTACCATGTGACTGCTGAGCACAGGAACAAGCTGCCAGTGCGCATCGGTGACCATCAGAGAAGCAGGGACTTGCAGAGACTGCGCCGGGAGGGTGAGTGTGCCAGGGAGGGTGAGCCATGCAATATTCACCTGTCCCTGTTCCACCGCTGAGCTCCTTCTTCCGCATCCTCTGGCTGTGATGTTCAAGTCAGAAGGCGCGATGACATGGTTAGTGTGCGCACTCTGCCTGAGCAGTCACTGCAGAGACCAGGAAGAGATAGCGGCGTGCGGCGGTGGAATGGGGACAGGTGAAAATTGCAAGTGCTGGGGACCTGAGCCAGCGGCGACACCAGCACCTGGCTCCCAGCGACGAGACATATGTCATTTTTAATCGCAGCAGCAGCATATGGGGTTATATTAGGCTACGTTCACATTTGCATTCTGCCGGGCTGCGTCGGGCGCAGCCGCGGCGACGCATGCATCATGCGCCCCTATATTTAACATGGGGGCGCATGGACATGCGTTGCATTGCGTTTTGTGAAGCATGCGGTTTTTTTGGCACACGCGTCAGGGTGCAGAGGACGCAGCAAGTTGCATTTTTTTGCGTCCAAAATCATGCCAAAAAAGGACGCATGCGTCACAAAACAATGCGTTTTGCATGCGTTTTGGTTTGCGTTGTGCGTTGCATCGCCGACGCAGCACCGCACAACGCAAATGTGAACGTAGCCTTATTCTATGGAGCATCTTATGGGCCCATCAACTTTTATGGTGCAGCATATGGGGTTATATTATTCTGTGGAGCATCTTATGGGGCCATCAACTTTTACAACTTTTATAGAGCAGCATATGAGGCATATTATTCTATGGAGCATCTTATGGGATCATCAACCTTTATGGAGCAACATAAGGGGCATATTATTCTATGGAGCATTTTATGGATCCATCAACCTTTATGGAGCAGCATATGGGCCACATTATTCTATGGAGCACCTTTAGGGGCCATCAACTTTTAGGAAGCATTATATGGCACATATTATTCTTTGAAGCATTTTATGGGCCATCATTAACCTTTTATGCAGCATTATATGTGGCATATTTTAATATGGAACATTTTATGGGGCCCATCATGAACTTTATGGAGCATTATATGAGGCATATTTTGTATGGAGCATCTTATGGGGTCCATCATGAACTGTATGGAGCATTATATGGGCTCCTGATTCAATATGGATACTCAAAAACACTTAACCTACGGATTTCTCAATTAATTTTACTTTTATAGGTATTTATTTTTATTTTTGAAATTTACCAGTAGCTGTTGCATTTCCCACCCTAGGCTTATACTCAAGTCAATAAGTTTTCCCTCTGTGAGATTGCACTCACTAATGGGTAAGGGATTACTCGCTTGGCATGGGATTCAAGCACACGGGCACGGTTTTTGAACACAAAAACAGTCCATACGGTTTATTATATACAGCATAAACCGCATCGTAAGCTAAGTTGCATATCACTGACTTACATGTAGTCCATTCCCTAACACAGCAAGATATGGTTAACTCATTATCTTCACATTAACAGGTTGCAGCAACTAATCACACTGGTCCTCCTCTGACCAGTTGCCGTGGGTTACCACAGAGTTCATATCACAACACAAGCACCAACAGTCTATTGTACCTTACGGGAGCTCCTGCTCCACCTGCTGACTCCTTGTCAGTCCTCTGGGAAAGCTGCCTCATGGGAATCACCAACTTGCCTGTGCGGCATATCTTAGTCAGTCCAGACCCACCGAAGGACGGTAGCTTCCCCAACAGTTTCACTGTGCACTTTCAGGGATCTATTCCTACTCCCAGGACCTCCCAACACACCAGCATGTGACCTGTCCAGGTGCTATTCAGGACTCCGTCCAACACCACAGGCGTGTGATCTGTCCGGGTGCTATTCAAGATGGTAGTCCAACACCCCAGGCCACCAGGTCTGAAGCCCTACCATGTGCTCTTCAGGAAGCCTCCTCCCAGGTCTTCCAACACAGGCTTCAAACAGGAAACTCACAGCGACATGTGACCCACACCCTGGTCACATTATACATCCTTAACCACTCCCCTGGGTGGGAGTGTGGGTGTGTGCGGCTAGTTTGTCCCGCCCATCTCACATAACTAGCCCAGCCAGCCTCCCATGATAAACATACAAAATACTTCTGAGACCTATAGTCCCACAACACCACATCGCTTCAGGCTGGCAGCGCAGAGTCTCCTCCTCTGCGACACACGTATCGGCCATTCACCACAATGCCGGACTTTGTCACATAATCACATCCATGCATGCAACTGCCATGCACTCTCACAGCCTCAATACGCCTCCATGCATATACTGGGGAGACCATGCAGCGCCCCTACCTGTTACAGGGGTCACTGCATCACACCTGTTTTGGGGGCAAAATTAGGTGCCTCGGCTTATACTCAGGTCGGCTTATACTCGAGTATATACGCTAACTTAATTTATGCACATACATGGTCAATAGCATCTTTAGAAATATATTTAATTAGAAAATTGCTGACTTTTTAATACTTATGACATCTGTTGAATCTATCTATCTAAGCGTGTAGTTTGACTAAAAAAACATACTTGTAGCACCAGAAAACATGAAGGATGCCAAGCCTCCTAGGCAAAAAATAATCCTCCAAATATGTGAAAATAATGGAGGCGGCACACAAATGAAAAAAATTACAAATAAAGTACACTTTTAATAGCCTATAATGGCAATTTTTTGAAGGCTCAAGTTTGAGAAAGGTCCACATATTGACCCAAATCTCATTATTATGAGCTATTAAAAGTCTACTACATTTCGAATTTTTACAGCAGTGTACGGCATCCATTTTTGATCAGTTGATCTATCTAGCTGTAAAGTAACTCAGTGCAGTAGCCGTGGTGGAGCTGCAGCTCCATAATGCCCTGGTACTTTACAGGAAAATCATGTCCCAGCAGGGCTGCCACTAGAAATTTTGGGGCCCCATGCTGGCAAAATTTTCAGGGCCCCCTTGAAACTCCACCCAGGCTCCACCCCAGTCCCGCCTCCAGGCTCCACCCCACGAACTGTCCACAGTCCCACCGCTATCTCTTGGAAAATCTCCACTTCTCACCTATCACACATTGACAGTTCCCATCACCAGATCGCACATATAGCCGGCAGCTTTGTTTTGGCCAAAATACTTTTTAAGCCGCCACCATAACACGGTAGCCACTTTTGGCCGGGCCCTACTCTGCTGTAACCTATTAAATATTTGTTAAAATATGCAATACAATTTAGGTATATATTTTTTTATTTTTCAATTTTTAAAATGACCTATAATACTACATACAAGGAACAAATACCACAGCACTATGACCAGATGACATATTACCACCACAGTGATCGAATAATATAAAATACAAGGAACAAATACCGATACACCATGACCAGACCGCATATTACCACCAATGACTGAATACTACAATACTGTTCAGTAATAAAAAAAAACCACAATACTATCACCATCAGTATCATTATGCACAGGAGATCTGTAATTAGTAAGCAGTGTCTGTGTACATGTAATACAGTGATCACCGGTGACATTACACACAGGAGCTCTGTATATAATGTATAGGTAATACAGTGATCACTGGTGACATTGTACACAGGACCTCTGTATATAGTATACAGTGTATAGTGTCAGTGTATAGGTAACCCTGACTCACCAGTGACGTCTCTAGGTGAAGTCCTTCATCTTTCATCCAGCACAGACCGCCATCACTTCATTCAGCCAGGACTCGTCTCTGCAGGAAATAAAACAGTTATCTCGAGTTGCGCTTGTAGAACACATTACTTAATTTTCCCAACTTCTACATTACACCACATGAAGAAGGCAACATAGTATCACTCTGCACAGTAACAGGACCGCCCCCCCATTTAAAACAGTATACTCAAAAAATAAAATAAATACATCACTGCAATAATAATATCCCTTAATTAGCCCCTATGGTAATATTCACCATCCTAGCCCCCGTGTGTCTCATTCCAGGCTCCAGCCATATGTTCTCCCATCCTGCCCTCATGAGTATCCATTCTGCCCCATATGATATCCCCATCCTGCCCCATCTGTCTCCATCGTATCCATCCTGCCACATCTGTCTCCAATCTTGCCCCATCTGTCTCCATTCTGCCCCATCTGTTTCCAATCCTGCCCCATCTGTGTCCAGCACTCTGCCCCATCTGTTTTCAGCACTCTGCCCCATCTGTGTTCAGCACTCTGCCCCATCTGTGTCCAAACCTGCCCCATCTGTGTCCACCACTCTGCCCCATCTGTTTCCATTCCTGCCCCATCTGTGTCCAGCACTCTGCCCCATCTGTGTCCAGCACTCTGCCCCATCTGTGTCCAACACTCTGCCCCATCTGTGTTCAGCACTCTGCCCCATCTGTGTCCAGCACTCTGCCCCATCTGTGTCCAGCACTCTGCCCCATCTGTGTCCAGCACTCTGCCCCATCTGTGTTCAGCACTCTGCCCCATCTGTGTCCAGCACTCTGCCCCATCTGTGTCCAAACCTGCCCCATCTGTGTCCAGCACTCTGCCCCATCTGTGTCCATTCCTGCCCCATCTGTGTCAAGCACTCTGCCCCATCTGTGTCCAGCACTCTGCCCCATCTGTGTCCAGCACTCTGCCCCATTTGTGTCCAACACTCTGCCCCATCTGTGTTCAGCACTCTGCCCCATCTGTGTCCAGCACTCTGCCCCATCTGTGTCCAATCCTGCCCCATCTGTGTCCAGCACTCTGCCCCATCTGTGTCCAATCCTGTCCCATCTGTGCCCAGCACTCTGCCCCATCTGTGTCCAGCACTCTGCCCCATCTGTGTCCAGCACTCTGCCCCATCTGTGTCCAGCACTCTGCCCCATCTGTGTCCAATCCTGCCCCATCTGTGTCCAGCACTCTGCCCCATCTGTTTCCAATCCTGCCTCATCTGTGTCCAGCACTCTGCCCCATCTGTGTCCAGCACTCTGCCCCATCTGTGTCCAGCACTCTGCCCCATCTGTGTCCAGCACTCTGCCCCATCTGTGTCCAGCACTCTGCCCCATCTGTGTCCAACACTCTGACCCATCTGTGTTCAGCACTCTGCCCCATCTGTGTCCAGCACTCTGCCCCATCTGTGTCCAATCCTGCCCCACCTGTGTCCAGCACTCTGCCCCATCTGTGTCCAATCCTGCCCCATCTGTGTCCAGCACTCTGCCCCATCTGTGTCCAATCCTGCCCCATCTGTGTCCAGCACTCTGCCCCATCTGTGTCCAGCACTCTGCCCCATCTGTGTCCAGCACTCTGCCCCATCTGTGTCCAGCACTCTGCCCCGTCTGTGTCCAATCCTGCCCCATCTGTGTCCAGCACTCTGCCCCATCTGTTTCCAATCCTGCCTCATCTGTGTCCAGCACTCTGCCCCATCTGTGTCCAGCACTCTGCCCCATCTGTGTCCAGCACTCTGCCCCCCTCCCCCCCCCCCCCCCCCCGGATCGCCGCTCTCAATAAAAAAAAAAAAAAAGTTCTGCTTACCTGCCGCGCTCCTGCTCTCTCCACGCAGCTGCAGCGTGCACTCGCCGGCGACTGACAATGACGTCAGACGCCGGCGACCTGCACGCTGCGGCTGGCGGCTGTTAACTATTGATGTGCGGGCGCGGGCCCGCACGTCAATAGCGTTAAACAGCTGTAGCGCCGGCCGCCACTAAGGGCCCGGTTCAGCCTGCGGCTGCCGGTAGGGGCCCGGTGAGCAGGTAAGAGGGGGCCCGATGCGGGCCCCCTCTGCTCACCAGGCCCCATACGCCAGTCACGGCTGTAATGCCCTGATGGCGGCCCTGTGTCCCAGTCCCAAAGTGTTGTCAGGTGTGCGGGCCAATTCCACATTTTCTGCTGCTTGAGGCAAATATTGAAATGGTGCTATCATGATATATGATGTGCACATTGCAATAATCTCCATCTCCTACCCATAAATATGAATTATTTCCCATTCTCCCCATCTTGCAGATAGACTGTAATCACCCCCCTCGGTAATGGCAGCAACATGTTCACAAGATAGCAGCCAGCTCTTCTCCGGCAGGCAGTGGGTAGCGGCGAACAAGGAGGGCTGACGTGCAGCTTGTGCACTGTGAGGTCCATGACCTATCAGATTGTGATATCGCCAACGCCAAGTGGAGCCAACAAGATGATTGTTGAACAAGTGCCGCCGTCATAGCGCATCATGAGCCTTCTGGACAATTGAGCCTATCATGCAGTGCCAGATATATGGCATAATAATTTTGTGGCCTCGCTTCTAACACTCTCGTGCCCCTCCAATCTATTCTAAACTCTGCTGCCTGAGTAATCCACCTATGTCCCCGATATTCCCCGGCCTCTCCTCTCTAATGGCTCACCATTACCCAGAGACTCCAGTTCAAAACCTTAATCATGGCATACAAAGCCATCCACAACTTGTCTCCTCCATACATCTGTGACCTCATCTCCCGGTACTTTCCTGCACGCAACCTCCGATCCTCACAAGATCTCCTTCTCTACTCCCCTATTATCTCCTCTTCCCACAATCGCATACAAGATTTCTCCCGTGTATCCCCCCTACTCTGGAACTCTCTACCCCAACATATCAGACTCTCGCCTGCCATCGAAACCTTCAAAAAGAACCTGAAGACCTACCTCTTCCGACAAACCTACAGCCTGCAGTAACCACTGATCCACCAAACCGCTGCACGACCAACTCTGCCCTCACCTACTGTATCCTCACCCATCTCTTATAGATCGTGATCTCTCGCGGGCAGGTTCCTCCTCCTCCTGTACCAGTCATGACTTTTACTGTTTAACCCTTTCCCGACCTGTGACACAGCGTATGCATCATGAAAGTCGGTGCCAATCCGACCTGTGACGCATATGCTGTGTCACAGAAAGATCGCGTCCCTGCAGGCCGGGTGAAACGGTTAACTCCAATTTCACCCGGCCTGCAGGGACAGGGGGAGTGGTAGTTTAGCCCAGGGGGCTACGATCGCTCTGATTGGCTGTTGAAAGTGAAACTGCCAATCAGAGCGATTTGTAATATTTCACCTAAAAAACTGGTGAAATATTACAATCCAGCCATGGCCGATGCTGCAATATCATCGGCCATGGCTGGAAACACTGATGTGCCCCCACCCCACCCCACCCATCGCCCCCCCGCCCCCCGATCTGTGGTCCGCTCCCCTCCGTCCTGTGCTCCGCTCCCCCGTCCTCCTGTCCGCTCCCCCCGTGCTCCAATCACACCCCCCGTGCTCCAATCAAACCCCCCCGCACTCCGATCACCCCCCCGCACAGCGATCCCCCCCCGTGCTCCGATTCCCCCCGTGCTCCGATCCACCCCCCTGCACAGCGATCCCCCACCCCGTGCTCCAATCCACCCCCACCGTGTTCCGATCCACCCCCCATGCTCCGATCCACCCCCCCCCCCGTGCTCCGACGCTCCCCCCGTGCCCTGATCTCCCCCCCCTTATACTTACCTCCCGGGATCCGTCCGTCTTCTTTCCTGGGCGCCGCCATCTTCCAAAATGGCGGGCGCATGTGCAGTGCGCCCGCCGAATCTGCCGGCCGGCAGATTCGTTCCAAAGTAACATAGTAACATAGTTAGTAAGGCCGATAAAAGACATTTGTCCATCCAGTTCAGCCTATATTCCATCATAATAAATCCCCAGATCTACGTCCTTCTACAGAACCTAATTGTATGATACAATATTGTTCTGCTCCAGGAAGACATCCAGGCCTCTCTTGAACCCCTCGACTGAGTTCGCCATCACCACCTCCTCAGGCAAGCAATTCCAGATTCTCACTGCCCTAACAGTAAAGAATCCTCTTCTATGTTGGTGGAAAAACCTTCTCTCCTCCAGACGCAAAGAATGCCCCCTTGTGCCCGTCACCTTCCTTGGTATAAACAGATCCTCAGCGAGATATTTGTATTGTCCCCTTATATACTTATACATGGTTATTAGATCGCCCCTCAGTCGTCTTTTTTCTAGACTAAATAATCCTAATTTCGCTAATCTATCTGGGTATTGTAGTTCTCCCATCCCCTTTATTAATTTTGTTGCCCTCCTTTGTACTCTCTCTAGTTCCATTATATCCTTCCTGAGCACCGGTGCCCAAAACTGGACACAGTACTCCATGTGCGGTCTAACTAGGGATTTGTACAGAGGCAGTATAATGCTCTCATCATGTGTATCCAGACCTCTTTTAATGCACCCCATGATCCTGTTTGCCTTGGCAGCTGCTGCCTGGCACTGGCTGCTCCAGGTAAGTTTATCATTAACTAGGATCCCCAAGTCCTTCTCCCTGTCAGATTTACCCAGTGGTTTCCCGTTCAGTGTGTAATGGTGATATTGATTCCTTCTTCCCATGTGTATAACCTTACATTTATCATTGTTAAACCTCATCTGCCACCTTTCAGCCCAAGTTTCCAACTTATCCAGATCCATCTGTAGCAGAATACTATCTTCTCTTGTATTAACTGCTTTACATAGTTTTGTATCATCTGCAAATATCGATATTTTACTGTGTAAACCTTCTACCAGATCATTAATGAATATGTTGAAGAGAACAGGTCCCAATACTGACCCCTGCGGTACCCCACTGGTCACAGCGACCCAGTTAGAGACTATACCATTTATAACCACCCTCTGCTTTCTATCACTAAGCCAGTTACTAACCCATTTACACACATTTTCCCCCAGACCAAGCATTCTCATTTTGTGTACCAACCTCTTGTGCGGCACGGTATCAAACGCTTTGGAAAAATCGAGATATACCACGTCCAATGACTCACCATGGTCCAGCCTATAGCTTACCTCTTCATAAAAACTGATTAGATTGGTTTGACAGGAGCGATTTCTCATAAACCCATGCTGATATGGAGTTAAACAGTTATTCTCATTGAGATAATCCAGAATAACATCCCTCAGAAACCCTTCAAATATTTTACCAACAATAGAGGTTAGACTTACTGGCCTATAATTTCCAGGTTCACTTTTAGAGCCCTTTTTGAATATTGGCACCACATTTGCTATGCGCCAATCCTGCGGAACAGACCCTGTCGCTATAGAGTCCCTAAAAATAAGAAATAATGGTTTATCTATTACATTACTTAGTTCTCTTAGTACTCGTGGGTGTATGCCATCCGGACCCGGAGAGTTATCTATTTTAATCTTATTTAGCCGGTTTCGCACCTCTTCTTGGGTTAGATTGGTGACCCTTAATATAGGGTTTTCATTGTTTCTTGGGATTTCACCTAGCATTTCATTTTCCACCGTGAATACCGTGGAGAAGAAGGTGTTTAACATGTTAGCTTTTTCCTCGTCATCTACAACCATTCTTTCCTCACTATTTTTTAAGGGGCCTACATTTTCAGTTTTTATTCTTTTACTATTGATATAGTTGAAGAACAGTTTGGGATTAGTTTTACTCTCCTTAGCAATGTGCTTCTCTGTTTCCTTTTTGGCAGCTTTAATTAGTTTTTTAGATAAAGTATTTTTCTCCCTATAGTTTTTTAGAGCTTCAATGGTGCCATTCAAAAAGTGAGTTTTGATCACTGAGATATAACCTATCTCAGTGCTCAAAATAAAAAAAAATAGTAAATGACCCCCCCCCCCCTTTGTCACCCCCATAGGTAGGGACAATAAAAAAATATATATATATTTTTTTTTACACTAAGGTTAGAATAGGGTTAGGGTTAGGGGTAGGGTTAGGGGGAGGGTTAGGGTTAGGGGTAGGGTTAGGGTTAGGGGTAGGGTTAGGGGTAGGGTTAGGGGTAGGGTTAGGGTTAGGGGTAGGGCTAGGGTTAGGGTTAGGGGTAGGGTTAGGGGTAGGGGTAGGGGTAGGGTTAGGGTTAGGGTTTCGGTATGTGCACACGTATTCTGTTCCTCTGCGGATTTTTCCGCTGCGGATTTGATAAATCCGCAGTGCTAAACCGCTGTGGATTTATCGCGGATTTACCGCGGTTTTTCTGCGCATTTCACTGCGGTTTTACAACTGCGATTTTCTATTGGAGCAGTTGTAAAACCGCTGCAGACTCCGCAGAAAGAAGTGACATGCTGTGGAATGTAAACCGCTGCGTTTCCGTGCAGTTTTTCCGCAGCATGTGTACAGCGATTTTTGTTTCCCATAGGTTTACATTGAACTGTAAACTCATGGGAAACTGCTGCGGATCTGCAGCGTTTTCCGCAGCGTGTGCACATACATTTAGAATTAGGCTATGTGCACACGGTGCGGATTTTGCTGCGGATCTGCAGCGGATTGGCCGCTGCGGATTCGCAGCAGTGTTCCATCAGGTTTGCAGTTCCATGTAAACATATGGAAAACCAAATCCGCTGTGCCCATGGTGCGGAAAATACCACGCGGAAATGCTGCGTTGTATTTTCCGCAGCATGTCAATTCTTTGTGCGGATTCCGCAGCGTTTTACACCTGTTCCTCAATAGGAATCCACAGGTGAAATCCGCACAAAAAACACTGGAAATCCACGGTAAATCCGCAGGTAAAACGCAGTGCCCTTTACCCGCGGATTTTTCAAAAATGATGCTGAAAAATCTCACACGAATCCGCAACGTGGGCACATAGCCTTAGGGTTAGGGTTGGAATTAGGGTTGTGGTTAGGGGTGTGATTAGGGTTATGGCTACAGTTGGGATTAGGGTTCGGGGTGTGTTGGGGTTAGTGTTGGAGTTAGAATTGAGGGGTTTCCACTGTTTAGGCACATCAGGGTTCTCCAAACGCAACATGGCGCCACCATTGATTCCAGCCAATCTTGTATTCATAAAGTCAAATGATGCTCCCTCAATTCCGAGCCCCGACGTGCGCCCAAACAGTGGTTTACCCCCACATATGGGGTACCAGCATACTCAGGACAAACTGCGCAACAATTACTGGGGTCCAATTTCTCCTGTTACCCTTGTGAAAATAAAAAAATGCTTGCTAAAACATAATTTTTGAGGAAAGAAAAATTATTTTTTATTTTCACGGCTCTGCGTTGTAAACGTCTGTGAAACACTTGGGAGTTCAAAGTGCTCACCACATATCTAGATAAGTTCCTTGTGGGGTCTAGTTTCTAAAATGGGGTCACTTGTGGGGGGTTTCTACTGTTTAGGCACACCAGGGGCTCTGCAAACGCAACGTGACGCCCGCAGACCATTCCATCAAAGTCTGCATTTCAAAAGTCACTACTTCCCTTCGGAGCCCCGACGTGTGCCCAAACAGTGGTTTACCTCCACACATGGGGTATCAGCGTACTCAGGACAAACTGGACAACAACTTTTGTCGTCCAATTTATCCTGTAACCCTTGGGAAAATAAAAAATTCTGGGCTAAAAAATTATTTATGAGGAAAGAAAACGTATTTATTATTTTCACGGCTCTGTGTTATAAACTTCTGTAAAGCACTTGGGGGTTGAAAGTGCTCACCACACATCTAGATAAGTTCCTTTGGGGGTCTAGTTTCCAAAATGGGGTCATTTGTGGGGGGTTTCTACTGTTTAGGCACACCAGGGGCTCTGCAAACGCAACGTGACGCCCGCAGACCATTCCATCAAAGTCTGCATTTCAAAAGTCACTACTTCCCTTCGGAGCCCCGACGTGTGCCCAAACAGTGGTTTACTCCCACACATGGGGTATCAGCGTACTCAGGACAAACTGGACAACAACTTTTGTGGTCCAATTTCTCCTGTAACCCTTGGGAAATTAAAAAATTCTGGGCTAAAAAATTATTTTTGAGGAAAGAAAACGTATTTATTATTTTCACTGCTCTGTGTTATGAACTTCTGTGAAGCACTTGGGGGTTCAAAGTGCTCACCTCACATCTAGATAAGTTCCTTTCGGGGTCTAGTTTCCAAAATGGGGTCACTTGTGGGGGGTTTCTACTGTTTAGCCACATCAGGGGCTCTGCAAACGCAACGTGACGCCCGCAGAGCATTCCATCAAAGTCTGCATTTCAAAACGTCACTACTTCACTTCCAAGCCCCAGCATGTGCCTAAACAGTGGTTTACCCCCACATATGGGGTATCAGCGTACTCAGGAGAAACTGGACAACAACTTTTGGGGTCAAATTTCTCCCGTTACCCTTGGGAAAATAAAAAATAGTGGGCTAAAAAATCATTTTTGAGAAAAGAATTTTTTTTTTCAATTTTCATGGCTCTGCGTTATAAACTTCTGTGAAGTACATGAGGGTTCAAAGTGCTCACCACACATCTAGATTAGTTCCTTTGGGGGTCTAGTTTCCAAAATGGGGTCATTTGTGGGGGATCTCCAATGTTTAGGCACACAGGGGCTCTCCAAACGCGACATGGTGTCCGCTAATGATTGGAGCTAATTTTCCATTTAAAAAGCCAAATGGCGTGCCTTCCCTTCTGAGCCCTGCCGTGCGCCCAAACAGTGGTTTACCCCCACATATGGGGTATCTGCGTACTCAGGACAAACTGTACAACAACATTTGTGGTCCAATTTCTCCTATTACCATTGGCAAAATAGGAAATTCCAGGCTAAAAAATCATTTTTGAGAAAAGAAAAATTATTTTTTATTTTCATGGCTCTGCATTATAAACTTCTGTGAAGCACCTGGGGGTTTAAATTGCTCAGTATGCATCTAGATAAGTTCCTTGGGGGGTCTAGTTTCCAAAATGGGGTCACTTGTGGGGGAGCTCCAATGCATAGGCACACAGGGGCTCTCCAAACGCGACATGGTGTCCGCTAACAATTGGAGCTAATTTTCCATTCAAAAAGTCAAAAGGCGCGCCTTCCCTTCCGAGCCCTGCCGTGTGCCCAAACAGTGATTTACCCCCACATATGAGGTATCGGCGTACTCGGGAGAAATTGCTCAACAAATTTTAGGATCCATTTTATCCTATTGCCCATGTGAAAATGAAAAAATTGAGGCGAAAATAAATTTTTTGTGAAAAAAAAGTACTTTTTCATTTTTACGGATCAATTTGTGAAGCACCTGAGGGTTTAAAGTGCTCACTAGGCATCTAGATAAGTTCCTTGGGGGGTCCAGTTTCCAAAATGGGGTCACTTGTGGGGGAGCTCTAATGTTTAGGCACACAGGGTCTCTCCAAATGCGACATGGTGTCCGCTAACGATGGAGATAATTTTTCATTCAAAAAGTCAAATGGCGCTCCTTCCCTTCCGAGCCTTACCATGTGCCCAAACAGTGGTTTACCTCCACATGTGAGGTATCAGTGTACTCAGGAGAAATTGCCCAACAAATTTTAGGATCCATTTTATCCTGTTGTCCATGTGAAAATGAAAAAATTGAGGGTAAAAGAATTTTTTTGTGAAAAAAAAGTACTTTTTCATTTTTACGGATCAATTTGTGAAGCACCTGGGGGTTTAAAGGGCTCACTATGCATGTAGATAAGTTCCTTGGGGCGTCTAGTTTCCAAAATGGGGTCACTTGTGGGGGAGCTCCAATTTTTAGGCACACGGGGGCTCTCCAAACGTGACATGGTGTCCGCTAAAGAGTGCAGCCAATTTTTCATTCAAAAAGTCAAATGGCGCTCCTTCCCTTCCAAGCCCTGCCGTGCGCCCAAACAGTGGTTTACCCCCACATTTGAGGTATCAGCGTACTCAGGACAAATTGGACAACAACTTTCGTGGTTCAGTTTCTCCTTTTACCATTGGGAAAATAAAAAAATTGTTGCTGAAAAATCATTTTTGTGACTAAAAAGTTAAATGTTAATGTTTTCCTTCCATTTTGCTTCTGCTGCTGTGAAGCACCTGAAGGGTTAATAAGCTTCTTGAATGTGGTTTTGTGCACCTTTAGGGGTGCAGCTTTTAGAATGGTGTCACCTTTGGGTATTTTCAGCCATATAGACCCCTCAAACTGACTTCAAATGTGAGGTGGTCCCTAAAAAAAATGGTTTTGTAAATTTCGTTGTAAAAATGAGAAATCGCTGGTCAAATTTTAACCCTTATAACTTCCTAGCAAAAAAAAATTTTGTTTCCAAAATTGTGCTGATGTAAAGTAGACATGTGGGAAATGTTATTTATTAACTATTTTGTGTCACATATCTCTCTGGTTTAACAGAATAAAAATTCAAAATGTGAAAATTGCGAAATTTTCAAAATTTTCGGCAAATTTCCGTTTTTATCACAAATAAACACAGAATTTATTGACCTAAATTTACCACTAACATGAAGCCCAATATGTCATGAAAAAACAATCTCAGAACCGCTAGGATCCATTGAAGCGTTCCTGAGTTATTACCTCATAAAGGGACACTGGTCAGAATTGCAAAAAACGGCAAGGTCTTTAAGGTCAAAATAGGCTGGGTCTAGAAGGGGTTAAGATTACTGTACTTGTTTACTCTACTTGTTTTTTATTATGCATACCCCTTTTCACATTTAAAGTGCCAAGGTATAAATGGTACTATAATAATAAATAATAATAATAATAATAATAATAATAATAATAATAATAATAATAAAAACAACCATAAAATACCATGAATAAGAAGAACACTTGTAACTGTAAAAACAACAGACCCTCAACTCTCATCCTGGGCAGTCCCTTTAAGACACATGTCTGCTTAAAATATGCATCAGTTATAAGGTCCTGTGATATAAATATCCAATAATATATTTATGAGAGCAACGATAAATAATTAAGTTGTGTTACACGCCGGGAGAGACGACTTCTCCTACAAGGTTATTCATTTTTCATGACTTTTTTATTTTACTAGTTAGAAGTTTAGCTTTTCTAAAAATGAATTAAAATAATTTTCTAAACAGTCTGGCCTTGGGGTGTTAATAATTCACTAAAAGATGTTCTGTAATACAAACAGAGACTGGCAGCATTTATTTATTATGCAGGGGGTCTAGTCACTGGCAATGACTGTGGAGCTGGAGCTGAGCCAATGATCCCTCCAACATACTAAAATTATACAAATGCTGTGCAGCCTTGGATTAACCATAGCTAATAATGCACAGGTTGGAATTTGTGCAAATATATATATAGAGAGAGAGAGAGAGAGAGAGAGAGAGTAGGACCCATCAGGGGGAGATCACATTGCCGTGGTTGATGGGCACACATGAATTGGCCAATTTATGCGCTAAGAATCTCCATTTTAACTGTAAGTTTTATGAAAAAAAAATTTTTGAGAAAATTTTTATGAAAAAATATTTTTGTGAAATGTATATTTGTCTGTGTTTTCACATGGCCGATTCATGTACATGTGCTGCTGTGGTCTTTTTTATCTGTGTGTTGCAGTTTGCAGCTTGCACGTGTTCACATTGGGAGTGCTGATTTGTTTTTTTTCCTATATTTGTATGGATGTGGCAACATCCAGACTTATCTTGCACTCCCCCCATTGACCTTGCAGGTGGCAGTAATCAACTCTACCTGCCCATAAATTGTAGGTTTAGCCCAGAGTGACATGT
This sequence comes from Ranitomeya imitator, assembly GCF_032444005.1. NCBI lineage: Eukaryota > Metazoa > Chordata > Amphibia > Anura > Dendrobatidae > Ranitomeya > Ranitomeya imitator. Next base: position 93,861,619 of record NC_091291.1, read on the forward strand.
TTGTCCGAAGTTGTAGGCTGGTGGCCCAAGAGTGGCATGTACAGTAGAGTAGAACCCATCAGGGGGAGATCACCTTGCCGTGGTTGATGGGCACACATGAATTGGCCAATTTACGCGCTAAGAATCTCCATTTTAACTGTAAGATTTATGAAAAAAAAATTTTTGAGAAAATTTTTATGAAAAAATATTTTTTGTGAAATGTATATTTGTCTGTGTTTTCACATGGCCGATTCATGTACATGTGCTGCTGTGGTCTTTTTTATCTGTGTGTTGCAGTTTGCAGCTTGCACGTGTTCACATTGGGGGTGCTGATTTGTTTTTGTTTTTTTCTCTCTCTCTCTCTCTCTCTATATATATACAGTAAGAAAGTATAGGCAAATAAACAAAAAAAAAAGGAGCAGAAAATGAATAAGAATGAAACAAAATTTTTAAAAATATATACCGTGAATAATAGTTGGAATAAAAAGTTTAGACAAAATGAAATTGGAACTTTGAATCTAAAAGACAAAATAAAAAAAAAGTGGTCTGTTGAGATGTGGGGCAAATATAGTAATGGCGCATGTTAGTGGAACTGGGCACAATCCTTTTCGAAAGTGTGGAGTGTAGAGATAAAGTAAGGATAGAACATCTTAACAATGTGTGGACACCAGTTCAGTACTGAACACCATAGACTAAATAAAGTGAAGATTCTTGTTTTTTGCTAAAAAAGACAATGGACAACACCTCCAAAAATCATACATTGATCTAATGGCGCTAGGTAAAAATATATATAACTGAACATGAGGTTCTTAGTTTAGCATTTTGATCAGACTGTATGAAGCCGACTGCCACATCACGGCAAACCAGACTATGTCCTGTCTGCACTTTCCTTTCCTCTGCCATCCGGGCAGCATTTTTGGACAGTTCGTGTCCCATCTGTACCTTCGGCATCACCAGCTCTCTGTCAACCCCTTGTCCGGTCCCAATAAGGAAAGGTGGCAGGAACGCCATCTTAACTGCTCCCGCCCCAGTCTTGGACCCTGGATCTTTCTTGGGAATGGTCCTGTTGAGCTGATGCCTGACTGCACTATTCTTCAGCCGGATGGCCCGTTACTGCCATCTGCAGACTTATCCACCACAGCCTCCAACTGTCTCATTGTATGCGTTCTATCCCTTGGGCAGGCTGCACAGGTGTCGGACGGAACCAGGAAATGTCTGTCCTATATCTCCCTGCTTTGTGCTGCTCTGCTCTGTGCCCCTCCCATCTACTTAACGTCTTGCTGCCTGTGCCTAAACTAATACTCTTATCTATCCTATTTTCTATCTCTAATGTGCCCTCTCTATTCTAATCCTCCTATGGTCCTATACTGTCCCTAAACTTACACACACTATATAACAAATGCATCACATTACAATACATGACACACATTAATGAACATTAGGGAACCGCACATTACATTACATTAGTGAACATGAATAACTGTCAGGGTACCGCACGTGACACATGTGCTCATTGTTCATGAGAGAGGAAGCACGCGATGGTCACTGCCACCTCCTTACACTCCTCCCTCCTAAAATATGGTTGTCCCCCACCATGGCCGCACCTGTAAATGTAATACTATTAGATTATTTAAAAAAAAAAAAACACATATACAATTAGAACAATCCTTATCTTGTGGGTCAACCATGACTCCAGCTCCACTCGGTTGGAGCCCTGGAACAGAAAGTTCAAGTCTCTTTTAACTTGGGTCTGACTGACCCCAGTCCCCTTGCACTTGGGACTCAGACACATACTTTGTCGCACAACAATCATTTGGGCAAATGGACCAGTCTTTTCACGCTCTGGGTAGTCAAACATGTGAAGTCTCTTAAAACACATGGCCTGTTGGCCAACTCAGCAGTCCATTCAGTCCTGACGCGGCTCGCTCATTGGGTCCTCCTGCACAAGTTCTCCCCCCTCCCTCCTTTTAGTGGATTATGGGCCCCAAACACAAGTGGGCAGCTTTATCAGGGAACAGTTCAAGGTTAAGACAGGTTAAATTTGTGACAAATGCAGGTAAGATGTAGAGTTAAAACAACACAGTCGTTAAAGCAACCGCACACTCAGTCCATGGTGATAAACCCTTTCAGGGCTCCAGTCCCATAATCCAGCAGGAGATGCGCAAACTTGCGCAAATGAAACTTGGATGAGGAAGAGGGAAAATAAAACCAACAGTCCTGTATCCGTGATCATTCGGGTCACCCATGACACTCAATCCAGATGTTGTCTAGGGCTTCCGGCCCTCTCAGAGATGCAGAACAGTCTCACATATTTTGGTGCAACCTGCACAACACTTTCTTCTTAAAGGGGCCGCCCTCACTCCTTGCGGCCTGAAAAGTGGGCCGCACTGTGGCCCAAAGACCCACTGGAAGACGACTCATCACTCTTCCGGCTTTCTGTAGGGGCCGCACGTCATCTGGCTGGACATGCTTCCTCCTTCTGGCTGCTACAGCTCCTTTAAAATTTGATGCTCTGGCCATTTCTTTTCTTTCTAAGTTCCTTCACCCACCAAGACTCTTTAGCTATCATGGCCCAGGACTCATCTAGGTAGCCATTGTGGGGAGATGCATGGACTGGGGTGAGGGTCGGTGTCACACTCACCGCAACTGCAGCCAGATGTGATGGTCCCTCTCTCCACGACTTTTGGTTTCTCGATCACTTCTTCTGGCTGGCCGATTCCTCTGCCGAACGACATACTCCACCACCACATTTGGACAGGTATCTCACTTGGCAATGGCATTTTTCTTCCGGCACGCCATCTTGCTCTTCTGGACTCCACCCGTTCATGGGTGGAGTTACATCCAGATGCCCCACCCGTTCCTTCAGATTCAGCTGCAAGGGTCTGGGCTTCTTCTTCTGCCGAGTCCATCTTGAGCGGGCACCAGTCACAGTTGGATGTGGCCTCGGCTCAGGCCATGGCTTCTTCCTTCTTCACACCCTTTTCTTCTTAGGATGCCCACAGTGGGTAGCACTGCTCTCATCTTTCATGCCACTGAACACCATCTTTTTGTCTTGTTCGTCACCATCTTGGACTGCAACTCAGTCACCAGTCCCAGGTGTCTTCCCCACTAGTCCTGTAGCTTCAGGGCTTCTGGATTCAATGCTAATGACTATTCTAAATGTAACAGGGTGGCATGGGGTGGTAGTCATGAGTGAGTTTACTAAGCAACAGTCAATGAGATCCACAAAATCTTTAACATGTAAATATAAATAAAGTCCCCTGCGTTGCATGTACAGCATGCACCACAGCACACTCAAAGGCTCTGTCAGATTCCCCTTAGCTCCTGTCATGCTGGCTCTGCATTCATGAGCTCCGCAAATCTTTTCAGAACCCTAGGTCTTTTTCCAAGAGCTTAACTTTACTAGACAGCAGCGTATTCATCTCACAGACAGAACAGTTCAAACATATAAACATCTTTTTATCTGCATTTTTCACATCAGCTGCACAGTTCACACAGTGCAATATTCCCTGTACTTTCCCTTCCTCTGCCATATTGGCAGATTCTAGTATCTCTGTCATTGATCTCTCTTTACTCTCAACGTTCACGGCTGTACCTCTAGCCAGACTCAGTCCTGTCTGCACTTTCCTTTCCTCTGCCATCTGGGCAGCATCTTTGGGCAGTTCGTGTACCATCTGTACCTTCGGCATTACCAGCTCCCTGTCAGCCCCTTGTCCGGTTCCAATAGGGAAAGGTGCCGGGAACGCCATCTCAGCTGCTCCTGCCCCAGTCTTAGACCCGGGATCCTTCTTGGGGATAGTCCTGTTGATCTGGTGCCCGATTGCACTATTCTTCAGCCAGGGGCCCCTTACTGCCATTTGCAGATTTATCCCCTACAGCCTGTAACTGTCTCACTGTATGAGTTCTGCCCCTTGAGCAGACTGCCCAGGTGTCTGACAGAACCAGGAAATGTCTGTCCTATATCTTCCTTCTCTGTGCTGCTCTGTTCTGTGCCCCTCCCATCTACTTAACTCCTTGCTGCCTGTGCCTATAATAATACTCTTATCAATCCTATTTTCTATCTCTCATGTGCCCCTTCAATTCTAATCCCCCTATGGTCCTACACTGTCCCTAAGCTTACACACAGTATATACCCAAATGCATCACATTACAATACATGACACACATTGATGAACATTAGGGAACCGCACATTACATTAGCATTAGTGAACATGAATAACTGTCAGGGTGCCGCACGTGACACATGTGCTCAGTGTTCAGGAGTGAGGAAGCACACGAGGGTCACTGCCACCTCCTTACATGTGCATGTGCGCCTTCGGATCACCCACGGACACTGATATGTGGTACGTATTTCAAGACTGCAGCATGTCAATTTCAATTAAGGAGACAATAGTGTCCGCAACAGAAATGTAATCAATTGAAATGTATTGAATGCAGTAAACCTGAATGGTTCTGTGAACTCTTAAGGATTTACCTGCGTTCAATAGAAGGCAGCGCATTGGACACAGCGAACATACACTGCGTCCAAAGCGCTGCTAGTTTCCGATCATAGGCACATATCCTAAAGGGTGCATTTATATTATCATAGACATTAAAGGGAACCTGTCACCCCGTTTTTTGAGATTGAGATATAAATACTGTTAAATAGGGCCTGCGCTGTGCGTTACTATGGTGTATGTAGTGTACCCTGATTCCCCATGTATGCCGAGAAATACATTACCAAAGTCGGCGTTTTCGCCTGTCAATCAGGCTGGTCTGGTCAGGTGGGCGTGTTCACAGCGTTCTTTTCTTCCCCAGGTTTCCGTTGGTGGCGTAGTGGTGTGCGCATGTCCAAGGTCCGGATTCCCTGTGCCCACGTGAAGACACAGCGCGCGATCTGCGCTGTCATTCCTTTCATCGGTGCGGGCGGCCATCTTCCTGGGGCCGCGCGTGCGCAGATGTAGTGCTCTGCTGCACGGGGCTTCAGGAAAATGGCCGCGGGATGCCGCGCGTGCGCAGAAGAGATCGCGGCGGCCATTTTCCCAAAGCCGAGATGCAAACTGTCAGCATGTGGAAGTTTAATTGCTTTCTTAGACAGGCTGACAGTACTTTCATTTGCCAGTGCCATATGCTGAAAAACAGCCCCACACATGATGTTCCCACCTCCAAATGTCAAAGTTGGTATGCTGTTTTTGGGGTGATATGCAGTTCCTTGGCCTCCAAACATGGTGTGCGTTATGGCTTTCAAAGAGTTCCAATTTTGATCTCATCTGACCAGACTATATTCTCCCAGCATTTCACATGCTTGTCTAAATGTTGCTGTGCAAACTTTAAAAACACAAAATACTTGGTTCTTGGCTCTTGGACAACTCTTCTGATAATTATTTTCTCTCCTCTGTCTAAAACCTTGCAGAGAACACCTGGTCATAGCCAGTTTATGGTGAAATTATGTTCTATCCATTTCTGGATTAATGCCCCAAAGTGCTCACCGGAGCCTTCAGCAGTCTGGAAATTCTTCTGTAACCAATGCCATCAGTATGTTTTGCAGCAATAAGGATGTGAAGGTCTTGAGACAGCTCACAGGTTTTGACAATCATGAGATGATTTATAGGCCATCAGTTGAACCAACTGATATTATTTTTCTCCAAGAGGAAGGATTGCTCTCTCATTACTGATATATTTTAGCTGGTGTCAGGTGTCATGACTTTCCATTGGTTTTTGCACCTTGCTTTCATCATGTGTTCAATATTTTTTTCCCCTGTGTCATTTCTCATTATTACACATAATTTAATTTATGGACATATATGGTTTGATTTCTTTGCCTGTGTGGATTGCATGGGTTGTTACTGACATCTGGTTAGAATTTATTTCAGATCAATATAGCACCTTTAGAATTATATTTACTTGAAATTTGATGACTTGTTCAATGCTCATTTTACCGCTATAGTTTCAATATTCTCTTTTGAACATGCTGCTTGTACATAGGATTATATGCTTCTGAGAACAATAATTTTTTAAGCAAGTTTAAAAATAACTTCACTTGGCAAACAAATGTTTTGTTGGATAATTGGCAGTTTTTTGACAGACTATTGGGACAAGTGTTCAATAGAACCCTCATTCTGAACAATCATCCAGTGTAAAATCATCCCTCTACTTTACCAGAGTAAAAATATATATCATAGAAAAATCCTTAAACTCCATTCAGAGGTAAACTTTAAACCCCTTCATCCTCAAGCCTTTTTTCACCTTCCTAACCAGGCTAAATGTTATAATTCTGATCAGATCCACCAATTATTAGATTGGTTTCTCATGACATTTTGTACTTAAAGACAGTAGTAAAATTTGTTCGATATGACTTGCATTTATTTGTGAAAATATTGGAACTTTGGCAAAAATTTGGAAAATTTTTCAAAATTTACAAACTTTTATTTTTTATGCCCTTAAACCAGAGAGTTATGTCAGACAAAATAGTTAAGAAATAACATTTCCTACATGCCTACTTTACATCAGCAGAATTTTTGAAACATCATTTTTTTTTTCATTAGGAAGTTGTAACGGTTAAAAGCTGACCAGCATTTTTTTCATTTTTCCAACAAAATTGACAAATTTTGTTTTGTTTAGGGACCGCATCACATTTGAACTAACTTTGAGAGGCCTAAATGACAAAAAAAATCCAATAGTGACAACATTCTAAAAACTGCACCCCTCAAGGTGTTCAAAACCACATTCTTAGAAGTTTATTAACCCTTTAGGTGTTTCACAGGAATGAATGGAATTTGGAAGGAAAAAATGATCATTTAATTTTTTTCCACAAAAATTTTATTTAGACTCAAATTGTTTTAATTTTCCTAGCGAAACAGAAAAAAATGACCTCAAAATGTGTTGTTCAATTTCTCCTGAGTACGGCAATACCCCATATGTGTGGGAAAATTACAGTTTTGGCACATGGCAAGGCTTAGATGGGAAGAAGCGCCATTTGACTTTTTGAATGTAAAATTTGCTGGAATAATTAGCGGATACCATGTCACATTTGGAGAGCCCCTGATATGCCTACACAGTGGAAACTGTTCACAAGTGACATCATTTTTAGAAACTAGATCCCCTCAGGGAACTTATTTTGATGTGTGGTGAGAACCTTAAACCCCAGGGTGTGTCACAGAAGTTAATAACATTGAACTGTGAAAATAAAAAAAATCTAATTTTTCCCTCAAAAAAATGTTTTTTAGCCCCCAATTTTTTTTATTTTTACAAGGGTAACAGGAGAAAATGGACCCGAAAATTAGTTGTGCAATTTCTCCTGAGTACACAGATACCCCATATGTGGGGGGAAACTGGGTGCACGGCAGATCTCAGAAAGGACGTAGTGACGTTTTGGAAAACAAGTTTTTGATGGAATGTTCTGTGGTGTCGTGAAGTGTTTTGAGAGCGCCTGATATGTCTAAACAGTGGAAACCCCAACAAGTGACCCCATTTTGGAAACTAGACCACTTAAGAAATATATCTAGATGTGTGGTGACGAGTACTTTGAATCCCTGGCTGCTTCCCAGAAGTTCATAATTTTTAGCCATGAAAATTTAAAAAAAAAATTCCCACAAAAATGTTCTTTTAGCCCCATTTTTTTTTTTATTTCCACAAAATTAACAGGGGAAAATTTCCTTCAAAATTTGTTATGCAATTTGTCTTTAGTACAACAATACTTCATATGTTGTCAAAAGCTACTTTTGAGGCACAGTGCAAAGCTCAGAAGGAAAGAAGCGCCATACTGAAGTTCAGATTTTGCTGGACTGCTTTGAGGGTGCCATGTCATATTAGTAGAGCCCCTGAGGTGTCAGAACAGCTGAACCTCCCATAAGTGACCCCATATTACAAACTACACCACTCAATGAATTGATCTATGGGTGCAGTGATCATATTGACACAACAGGTTCGTCGCAGAATTTTGTATCACTGGGCAATGAAGAAAAAATAATTACATTTTTACCACCAAAATTTTATTTTAGCCCCAGATTTTACATTATCACACTGGGAAATGGGTAAAAATGTCACTGAAATTTGTCACATAATTTCTTCTGAATGGAGAAACACCCCATAAGTGGCTGTACAGTACTGATTAGCTACACGGCGAGACTCGGTAGGGACAGAAGGCTATTATGCTCCTGGAGCGTAGATTTCACTAGAATAGTTTGTGGACTCCATATACAGAGCCCCCAATTGCTTGAAGAGCAGAATCCCCCCTCAAGTGACCCCATTTTTGAAATTATACCCCATTGGTAACTTATCTACAGGTGTAGTGATGATTTTGACTTGATGAATGTTGTCTATAAAAAAGCAGCAGCAGTGGATCTTGCTGAGTGAATATTGCAAACTGCTATTGAAGTGCCCAGTACATTGTAGTCACCAGTAGGGTTGAGCGACTTTTACTTTTATAGGATCGGGTCGGGTTTCACGAAACCCAACTTTTTCAAAAGTCGGGTCGAGTGAAATCGGCCAATCCTATAAAAAAGTCGGGGTCGGGGTCGGCCGAAACTCGAAACCCAATGCAGTGCATTGGGTTTCCAATGGTTCCCAGGGTCTGAAGGAGAGGAAACTCTCCTTCAGGCCCTGCGATCCATATTTAAGTGTAAAATAAAGAATTAAAATAAAAAATATCGCTATACTCACCCTTGGACGTGCCCTGGTACTAACCGGGAACCTTCCTTCCTTCGAATCAACGCTTGCAGGACCTTGCGGTGACGTCGCTGCTTGTGATTGGTCGCGCGACCGTCCATGTGACCGCTCGCGCGACCAATCACAAGCTGCGACATCACCGCAAGGTCCTGCAAGCACTGATTCTTAGGAAGGAAGGCTGTCGGAAAGAAGCAGGGCGTGTCCGAGGGTGAGTATATTCCTATTAGGTATATACTCACCCTCGGACGTACCCTGCTAGAATAGTTTGTAGGTGTAGGTTTGATTGTAGGGTGTAGGTTTGTAAATATGTGTAGGTTTGATTGTAGGGTGATTTCAACTTTTATTTATTTATTTTTTCATATTTTTTTTTTAACGTTTGCCATACTTCAATAGCCTCCATGGGATGCTAGAAGCTGGCACAACTTGATCAGCTCTGCTACATAGGAGCAATGCATAGATTGCTCCTATGTAGATGAATTACAGGATTGCTATGAAAAGAAAGAAGCAGGGCGCGGAAAGAAGCAGGGCGCGTCCGAGGGTGAGTATATTCCGTTTTGCTCAACCCTAGTCACCAGTATATTGTAGTCACCAGTAGATTGTAGTGGCCAGTTCATTGTAGTGACCCTGTATGCTATGACCAGTTCATGCTGCTGGAGACAATCACCTGTAAATTAGGTGGGCTGTCATCGCTACATGAATGCCAAACATATGGACATTACATATGGTTTAGGCACACTGGGGCTCAGGAGGTAGGGGGACATTTGTATTTGGGAGTGCAAAATTTTCTGAACTTCTTTTGGCGACGAAAAGTTATAGCATTTTTCCAGAGTCTTTGTACTACCAGTAACACGGAAGTCCCTATTTTTCTATTAGTAGATGACCGAGCTGAGCAGGGACTTGCTTTTTTGTGGATTGAGTTGAAACTTTTGTTGGGAATATTTTACATAACATTTGGGATCACATTTATCCGTCGCTCTACGCTGAGCATTTACTTTGAGGTGTCCATCTAAACCTTTGAGTAATGTGATTCAGATGAAACCTCCAAGGGAATCTATTCACTATAATGAGGCAGCAGAGTTACTCTAGACTATGTCTGGACTCTGTTCAGCATTGTCATTCTTTTCAGAGGTGCACAAAACTGTGGCACTTTTATGCACACCTAGAAAGACGAACACCGCCGGATCGTAGGCCAGACAGAGTCCACAGCGCCTCCCCTACCTCATTATAGGGAATCTTCTGCCGAGAGTTCCTTCTTAATCTTCTTATTTCTGAGATTTACACAGAAACCTCGGTGTAAGTGCTCAGCACAGAGCGCAGGATAAATGTGAGCCGAGCCTTACTGCGATCTTTGGGAGACAGAATTAACCAATCAGCAGCAGTTGTAAAATTTGGTTTATTTTATTTTTTACGCCTTTCCTTATGTGGTATAAGTGATTAGACAACTTTATTATTCCAGTCGGGGCAATTACAGCAATATCAGATTTATATCTTTTTTATGTTTAGCTGCTGTCAAACACTAAAAAACACTTTTCATTGCAAAATTGCATTGACATATTTTGCTAGCTATAATTTTTTTATATTTTGGCTGACAGAGTCTTGTGAGAGATTGTTTTTGCGGGACAAGTTGATATTTTTAGTGGTACCATTTTCGGGCACATGACATTTTTTGATCGCTTTCTATTCCGATTTTTTGGAGGCAGAATGAACAAAAACAGCAATTTTTGAATAGGTTTTTTGTTTATTTTTTTTAACTCCTTCATGACCCCAGCTTTTTTCGCTTTTGCGTTTTCGTTTTTCGCTCCCCCTCCTTCCCAAAGCCATAACTCTTTTACTTTTTTGTCAATATGGCCATATGAGGGATTATTTTTTGAGAAACAAGTTGTACTTTTGAATGACATCATTGGTTTTAGCATGTCTTGTACTAGTAAACGGGAAAAAAAATCCAAGTGCGGTGAAATTGCAAAAAAGGTGCAATCCCACAATTGTTTTTTTTTTTTGCTAGGTTCACTAAATGCTAAATTTGACCTGACATTTTGATTCTCCAGGTGACTACGAGTTCACAGACACCAAATATGTCTAGGTTATTTTTTATCTAAGTGGTAAAAAGAATTCCAAACTTTGATAAAAATAAATTGCACAATTTTCCGATACCCGTAGCGTCTACATTTTTTGTGATCTGGGGTTGGGTGAGGGCTTATTTTTTGCGTGCCGAGCTGATGTTTTTAATGATACCATTTTAGTGCAGATATGTTCTTTTGATCGCCCGTTATTGCATTTTAATGCAATGTTGCGGCGACCCAAAAAATTTTATTCTGGCATTTCGAATTTTTCTCTTGCTACGCTGTTTAGTGATCAGGTAAGTCCTTTTTTTATTTCTAGATCTGGAGATTCTGAACGTGGCGATACCAAATATGTGTAGGTTTGATTGTAGGGTGATTTCAACTTTTATTTATTTATTTTTTCATATTTTTTTTTAACGTTTGCCATACTTCAATAGCCTCCATGGGATGCTAGAAGCTGGCACAACTTGATCAGCTCTGCTACATAGGAGCAATGCATAGATTTCTCCTATGTAACTGAATTACAGGATTGCTATGAGCACCGACCAAAAGGTGGCACTCACAGCAAGACGGCATCAACAACCATAGAGGTCTTCAATAGACCTCTGGTTGTCATGCCAATGCATCGCTAACCCCCGATCACGTGACGGGGTCAACAATGCACTCATTTCTGGCCCGATGGCCGGAAGCGCGTTTAACAGCGGCATTTAACTAGATAATAGCAGCGGGTGGATCGCAATTCCACCCACCGCTATTGCAGGCACAAAACAACTGACATGTCCCAGCTTTGACGCGGGATCACTGCCGGAGCCCGCATCAAAGCGGGGGCTCTCACCTCGGACATAGTATTCTGTCCGAGGTCAGAAAGGGGTTAATGCCGTTACATGTCATATCGGGAAGGGGTTAAAGAGGGCCGTTGACTTGCCATTTATCTGTAATTGTTTTATGTGATGCAAATGCTGCTGATCTCCAGAATCTGACATTTTTTTTGATCCTCTGCCTCTCTGCCCCTGATATACAACCTGTTATGGACCTGGTGGTTAAGAGCACCCGGAACGACCTGATGGTTAAACTCACACAGGACAAGCTCTGGGAAGTGGGAACTCTGCTGACCGCTACCCCTAATCCTATCACACAACTAGCAATAGCCGTGGAGCGTACCTAACACGACCTAGACGCCTCTTCACAGCCTAAGAGCTAACTGGCCCTAAAGATAGAAAATAAAGCCTACCTTGCCTCAGAGAAATTCCCCAAAGGAAAAGGCAGCCCCCCACATATATTGACTGTGAGCCAAGATGAAAGTCACAAACACAGATATGAAACAGGTTTCAGCAAAGGGAGGCCCGACTTACTAAACAGACTGAGGATAGAAAAGGTATCTTTGCGGTCAGCACAAAAAAACTACAAAAAACCAAGCAGTGTGCAAAAAGACCTCCGCACCGACTCACAGTGCGCTGGTGCCACTCTGCATCCCAGAGCTTCCAGCTAGCAAGACAAAATCATGATAGCCAACTGGACAAGGAAACAATGAACAAATAATTAGCTAGCAGGGACTTAGCTTCTGCTGGAGTAGACAGGTCACCAGAAAGATCCAAGAGCGAACTGAACCAGTACAAGAACATTGACAGGTGGCATGGAGTAACGATCTGAGTGGAGTTAAATAGAACAGGCAGCCAAAGAATAAACTATGTCACCTGTGGAAGGAACCTCAGAAGCAGCAGCTCCACTCACAGCCACCAGAGGGAGTCCATGGACAGAACTCGCCGAAGTACCATTCATGACCACAGGAGGGAATTCGAAAACAGAATTCACAACAATAACCTTCTCCTCTTTGTATATAAATCTAGTTTTATTAGCCAATGGGGAATGATGTTCAAGAATACACTCAGAGGGAAACATATTGGATAACTCACATGGCCAACAAAACTAGATTCACATACAAGTAAGAGGCCGACGCATTTTAGGAACAGAGAAGAGCAAGAACAAAAAAAGAAGAACTTCAGATTTAGAAGAACAGTGGCATTTAGCTCAAACATTACATATTTATGGCAAAAATCAAGTTTTATAAAAAACTTGATTAATTTGAAAACATTGCAATAACACATATATTCAATATACTTTTCAGAGCATGAAGAAATCTTGCAAATCTCACTACTGACACCTACAGACACCTACAGACCAAATACATAGGACACCCATGGTGACAAATACTCCTTATGGATTATACCACTGTAAGGTGGTTGACTAAAGCCATGAAATATGTTATGGATATTTAATGCTTATTTATGCTTTTGAATATTGTATTGTTTCTAATATTTATTGGGGAGAGTGTAGTACCCTAGTTGGCCCAATAGATGGGGGTGGAATGATACTCAACTTGTAAATGGTTAAGTGGGAGGAGCTAATGGCCATTAAGCTGGAAAATATCTGGAATTTGAATCAGTCGGGCGGGAGCGCTCTGACAGGGCAGTTAGCCCCGAAACATTTTAAGACAGGAGCCCAGGTATCCATAGCCATAGGTCTGGACAGCAACAGGCCAGGAAAGCAGCAAGATAGAGCTACAGTGGGATACAGCAGCCTGGTGCAGAAGTTGAAGGAAAGGCCAGGAGAGTACAGGGACGTAGGAGACTCCATGATGTTGCAACCTGTCGCATGGGCTGATGCTCTCACATCCGGGACGAGACGGCTGAGGGAGTCCCCAACCGCAGTTTGTGTAAGCAGAGAGGATGCTGCGTTACCGTTAAAGGCGGTAGGTCCCCGTAAGTTACAGGAGGCAATAAGAAGTACCACAGGAGAAGCTATGGCAGAGTAGAAGGGCAGGTCACTCACCATGTGGCAACAGACTTCGGGTACAGATGATCTGATGTCTGGGGCGAAACAGACAGAGTGTCTAACTGTGGCATAGGCAAACAGGTAGGATGCTGAGAGACCGACTGGGACGGTCCGACCCGGGTACGTGCTGTGCAGCCATGAGAGAAGCGTAGGGAAAGATGAAGAAAAGTGTATTATGCAACCTGTGACAAAAGCTGTGGAGTACAAGGATGTGCTGTGTAAAGAAACTAGTAAAGTCGTTCATTCAAAAGTTGCAATGGACTGTGCCTCAGTTTGTATGAAATCTTCTAGAGAGAGTCCCCTACAGAAGAGAGGAGACTCTGAAGGAGTTGGACCTGAAGACAAAGGTACACTTACTAATGGACACTATGTTTTTGTGAGGGGAGGCCAGGGTGTGATGGAGCAGAAGTCCTCAGCCATGACTACTGCCCTGGCCCACCCTTACACCATGAATCAAAGTATAACCATGGTCTTAATTTGTAATTCATAAATCAATAGCGCACATGGAAATAGGAAACATTTTAATTTAGAGAAATTTGCTCCTTTCTCCTCTTGGATTGATTTATCACCCTCACATCATGAATAATATATGGACAGTCTGTATTCAGTGAAGACAGGTTTTCTCACTACTGAGAAAAGAGATGACACTTGGTGGTCATAAGATTCTATGTAGAGAGGAAAGGGGAGGAAAATGGAGGAATTAGAGGCCAACTCAAACATTCTACTGCAAGTTCTCTAGAAATGAGGTGGATGAGCAAGAGGAAAACATCGACATCTTGTTGCAAGTTCTCCATAAATGAGCTGGAGGAGCTAGAGGCAGACACAGACATCCTGCTGCAAGTTCTCCAGAAACTAGGGGATTAGAGCTAAAGGTAGACACTGACATTCTGCTGCAAGTTCTCCAGAAATGAGGTGGAGGAGCTAGACGTAGCCACTAGGGTTTATCGATCACCTTAAAAATCGGATCGGAAAGGATCGGTCCTTTAACACTTGAAAATCGGCGATCGGGAATTCTGATTTCCGATCCTCATTGAAGTTAATGGGGATAAAAAAAATCGGAATTCCTAAAACACCTATTTAACATTGTGGTGTTTTCTAAATGACTAAAAACGCCAAAATATCATGTAAAATTGGTAATCGGAGGCAGTGGAGCAAGAGAAATCAAATAATAATGGGCACAAGTACTGTTTTTAGTATGAATAGCGGTTATAATGGGGAACATTTGGTCTACGGGTCAAAATAATAACATAATGCTTGGCAAATTCTTTGGAATTTACTTTTTCTTCATTCATTTTATTTTATTCTTCAACGGTGGGCACAGCGTTGTAGATACCATTATCACACCTGTGGATCTCCCAGGCCGAGGTGCCGGCTTCGCTCTTTTTTCCGCTAAGATCAAGGGCAAAAACGGTTCTTAAATGATTGTCTGTCGCTTCCGCTGCAATCTACGCCTGAGATGCAGGGAGGCCATACACTGGAACCAGCAGGGAAAACCACAAAATTCACTATAGATACTGATGGCCCGAAATCACACCAACATCTTTCTGACTCACGTCGCACATGACAAGATGCTGGAAGGCTCTAGTCTACAGCTAACGCCCAGTCGCCACAGTCAATAAAAATGTTGAAGAGATCTAAAGCTGCGCACTACAATCGAAAGTAGAGTGTGCTGTAGCAAGAGTCCTGCCTACATTTTTGTCTGCACATCATTCCGCGGCAGCAGCATTGATGCCATGTTTGCTGTTCCTTGGCCTGGGTACAATAAATAGTACCAAGTTCTACCCACTATTAATTTCATTTTTTTTGTTACCATTCTTCCTTCTATTTTAAATAGCTCATTCTGATAGCTTTTTTTAAGAAAATGTGATTATTGTTAAAAAAAAGCAAATAAATTAATTTTGCTTGCCCTATTCCTGTGTTGTGTTGGAGTAGGTTTAAATATAAGAACTTTGCATGGTTTAGCGACATTTGAAAAATACACCTTCCGGGAGGCCTTTCTCAGAGGACTCTCACCGGGAGGGGTTCGCATTCAGCTTGCCCCGGATCAGCAGGGAGCCTCCAGGGGTACCACGAGGAGGAATGGACACTGTTTTATCTTCTTCTGCTTAGTCTTATTTTTTCCTTCTTCTGCATTTTATCATTCTGCTTATTCTTATTCTGCTTATTTTTTTTTTTCCTGGTCTTATGGTATCTGGTTCTTCTGGTTCTGGTGCTTTGGGTACTGGTGCTTCTGATTCTTTAATGTCCTAAACCTTTGCTTCATCTTCTTCTTCCTCTGGTTCTTCTTCTTTTTCTGGGTCTTCTTTCTCTTGTAGCGGTTCTTCTTCCGCTTCTTCTTCCTCTGGTTCTGGTTCTTCTTCTTCCTCTTGTTCCGGTTCTTCTTCTTCTGGTTGTTCTTCTTCCTCTGGTTTTTCTTCCTCTTGTTCCGGTTCTTCTTCTTCCAGTTGTTCTTCTTCCTCTGGTTCCGGTTCTTCTTCTTCCTCTGGTTCTTCTTCCTCTTGTTCCGGTTCTTCTTCTTCCAGTTGTTCTTCTTCCTCTGGTTCCGGTTCTTGTTCTTCCTCTGGTTCTTCTTCCTCTGGTTCCGGTTCTTCTTCTTCCGGTTGTTCTTCGTCTGGTTCTTCTTCTTCTAGTTCTTCTTGTTCTTCTTCTTTTGGTACTTGTATTTATAATTGTAATTTGTGAAGCATGTAGTTCAGGTGCACGGAGGAACACCAAGAAGTACCAGTGTAGAAGGAACCTGTGGCAAAGACATTATTGAGAACCAGCTGGTGGTGCTGGGGCTCTGTTATTAAGCAGAAGGTATAAGTGCCATTGGCACTATCGAGAACCATCTGGCGGTTCTGGAACTCCTATTGGACTGCAGGGTTAACATGTGTTACTAACCCCCAAAATAAAGGACAGCTTCTGTTACTGGAACCCAGAGCCACATCAGGAGCCGCCTGGACTACCTGCACTCTGGAGACCCAGCTAACTCTACTGGGGCACGGAGCAGAAGCAGATCAAGTTGTGCATCTCCCTGATAACCAGTCTATGTTACCGAAACCCGGAGCCTAGCTAGGAGGCAACTGTCCTGCCAGCACTCTTGAGAACCAGCTAACAGAAGAAACAGTGCAGGGCAACAGCTAGCGGTGCTGAGGCCCAGGCAGACAGGATTCATTGTAGGTGGACAGGAGAATTTGAATTGCCAGCCGCACAGCCAGAGTCCAGCTTGCGTTGCTGAACCCCGACAACACGGCTGCGGGTGTTCACTGTGCTACTTCCGAGCAACAGCTGAAGGTGCTGAAGCCCAGGTGGACTGGAGTATTTGTAGGTGGACTGGAGTATTTGTAGGTGGACTGGAGTATCTGATTTCCCAGTGGCACAGCCAGAGTAAAGCTTGTGGTGCTAAATCCTGTAAACAAAGCAGCGGTTGTTCACTGTGCGACTGACTCTTCCGAGCAACAGCTGACGGTGCTGAAGCCCAGGTGGGCTGATCAATCTAGTGGTGCCAGAGGGCCAAGTGTGGACCTGGAGACTGTTGCCAGACATGTGCTTATTCAGTCTCATCTGGTGCAGGGCTTGCAAAGTCTGGCGAGATCCAGGCCTGGTTCATCTTTATAGAAGTTAGGTGATCAACGTTATCATTGGATAGGCACATGCGTTGGACTGTTAGGACTCCACCAGCGGTGCAAAAGACACGCTCCGATAACACACTGGCAGCAGGGCAGGCCAGCACCTCCAAGGCATACTGGCTAAGCTCTGGCCATATATCAAGCTTGGAGACCTAAAACTTAAAGGGGGCAGAACCATCCTGGGACACACTGACATGGCTGGACATGTAGTCTGCCACCATCTGACGGTAATGCTGCGTCCTGCTGAATGGAACCGTATGGGATGGTGCATGACGTGGTTGCGGGCACACAAAACTTTGACACATTTTGGCAAGACTGAACTGGCCTTCTGCAGAGGTGCTGCTCCTGCTCTGTGGACGGCTTCCTTCCCGTCCTGGAGGCACTGAGCTGCCATATGAAACACTCAAAGCAGTTGTCTCAGGTGGATATGAGGACATCACTGTAAGTACCAGTGTGTCTTGGAACTCTTGCATTTTACGATCCCAGTTCAATGGTGTTATCAGGGTTTGTAGGTTGTCCCGGTAGCAAGGATCCAGGAGGCTGGCCACCCAGTAAACATCAGTGTTGAGAATGCGAGCGATATGTCGGTTGTTTCAAAGGCACTGCAGCATAAAATCACTCATGTAGGAGTCATTGGGTTCATTCTCACCCATAATGCCTTCACGTTTTTGGATACCTGGTATGTACAGCCCACTGGGACTGCCATGGGGACCCCGGCTGCATGTACTTTCGCCAATTTGTTTTTGGCAGCTTTTGAGGATACTTACGTGTATTCCGCCAATAATCCATTCCTCAAACACATCAAAGTTTTCATTCGATTCGTGGATGATGTATTCCTGATATGGGACGGGACAGAGGATAGCTTCCATTCATTCGTAGATTATTTGAATTTGAATACTATGGGGATGTCTTTTACCTCCGTTTTTGGGGGAGAGAGTCTGGAGTTCCTGGACGTAGCAGTGAGGATTCAAGACAGGGATATTTGCACGTCAGTTCATCGAAAACCCACTGCCACCAACTCTGTCTTACACTTTGGTAGTTTCCACCCCGCACACACCAGACGCTCATTACCTTACAGTCAACTCCTCCATACGAGAAGGATTAATAACACACAGGCAGGATTTGAGAGGCAGTCTGGGGAGTTATGTGATAGACTCCGGGCGAGGGGTTACCCGGATAGTGTGTTACAGAGGGCAGTGGAGCGGGTGGCTGGACACGGACGGTCGGGGACGGGCAGTGATGGACTCTCCGGGGGTCAGCGGTTTTCCTTTTGTTTTCGGTTTGGTCCAATGGACCGTGAAATCCGGGCTTCGATTAGGAGACATTGGCATGTGCTGGCAGGAGATAGAGATCTGGCGGACAAAGTGGCGAAAGGGCCGCTCATATCCAATAGACGTAGCACACGGATCAGGGATGTACTGGTGCGGAATCGTGTTTCTAACCCTAGGTCTAATTGGTTAGAACAGTGCATTCCAAGAGGTAATTTCCGTTGTGGTCATTGTCTTTCGTGTAAACAGCATGTAACCGGACGATCTTTGGACATAGGGCCCGTGAGACACACTGTCCAGCAGTTTATATCATGCAAGACCGATTACGTGGTTTATGTGGTGTTTTGTCCCTGCAGGAGATTTTACATCGGCAAAACTATCAGGCATTTATGTACTCGGTTTAGAGAGCATTACAGGTCAATTCGAACTGGCATAGGCGCACCAAGGTTATTTGAGCATACCAGGGATGCCCATCGAGGGGACCCGACGTCCTTACGTTCGCAGGCATTGAGAGGGTGGTTGCTCCAGCACAGGGTGGCAATGTGCATTAACTTCTACTTAGGAAAGAGGCGCAGTGGATCATGCGTACGCGTGCGGTTGGTCCGGCAGGCCTAAATGATAGAATTCATATGGCTGTCTTTTTGTAAGGAGTTGTAGTCCCTCATGTATCCGGACTTGTTATGTTCCGCTGCGCATGATACCTGCACGCGCTCAGATCTACGTGTATATGTCACATGTATTGTCTTTTTGTGGTGGGGTAACGGAATTGTCCCATCGGTTATATACATGTTTGAGACCATACGGATGACTCACTGTATTTTAGTGGGAGGATGGTATGTGTATTGTTACATTTTGTCTTCATGCCTGTTTGGCCGTTTGGGGTCTTATATTATATCGTTTGTTTTTAATTGGGAGCTATGGTGTTAATGTTCCGGGTTAACCCCCGGTTCCTTTTAAACTCACCTATCAGGTATAATTACCTTGTTTGTGGGTGCGGTGGGTTGGGGGCGGGGTTCTGGAGGAGGGGGAGGGGTTTTCCCCTAGCCTTCCTTCATGAGCCCGCGTCAGCTCTACGGATGGGTTGTTAGCCAGGCAACACAGCAACTCACAAAGGTCCAGACAGGGGACACTTTTTGATGAAGAGGAGGAGGAAGAATTGGAGGAGGAAGTAGTATGGCCAGAGGAGGATGGTACACCACACACTGGTAGTCATTAGGGTTGAGCGAAACGGGTCGGCCATTTTCAGAAGTCGCCGACTTTTGGCAATGTCGGGTTTCATGAAACCCGACCCGACACCTGTGTGGGGTCGGCCATGAAGTCGGCGATCTTCTGAATCTGGTATCGGAATTCTGATCCCGAGTTGCGATATGTTTGCAATATCGGAAATCGGTATCGGAATCCATATTTAAGTGTAAAATAAAGAATTAAAATAAAAAATATCGCTATACTTACCCTCTGACGCGCCCTGGTACTAACCGGCAGCCTTTCTTCCTTTGAATCAGCTCTTGCAGGACCTTGCGGTGACGTCGCGGCTTGTGATTGGTTGCAGGTTGGACAAGATTTTTTATGTGACTTGTCCACTCCGAATTTTTTTGAATTTTTTCCATTGAAATCATGCACATTTTCCGTTCTCTCTCTAAAAAACAGATCAGTTGCATCAGTTTTTTACTATTTGCAAAAGATCTGTTTTTCCACAAATTCACCGGATCCTGCCTGACGGAAAGAAACTGATGTGTGAAAGTAGTCTAACTATCCATATATCCATCTACATCTATCCATCAGGCAGGATCTGGCGAATTTTTCAAAAAAACGGATCCGTTGCAAATAGTGAAAAACTTATGCAACTGATCATTTTTTTTTAGATAGAGAGAATGAAAGATGTGCATGATTTCAATGGAAAAAATGCATGAAAAACTGGATACGGAGGCCGGATTCATCATTTCAGATCTCAGTTTCATACATTTTTTGCCGGATCTGTCGCTGTTCGTTTTTTCGCAGGACAGAGAAACCGTTCTTCTGTACGTTTTCTCCGTCCGCCGGAAAAAGCTTTTCTGAATTATCCGGCAAAAAATAGATCAAACGTGTGGCCATTAGGCGTAATCCGGCGCTAATACAACTCTATGAGAAAAAAATGGTTCCGGCGGAACTCGCAGGATTATGCCTGTCGGCAAAAACCTGATGTGTGAAAGCGGCCAGATATATGGATAGATACATCTATGTATCTATAGATATATCTATCTATAAATATTTCTATAGATCGATAATAATAATAATAATAATAATTTTTATTTATATAGCACCAACATATTCCGCAGCACTTTATAATAAAGATATATCCATAGATAAATAATAAAAAGGCCGATGTTTCTTAATGAGCATTTAATAAAAAAAAAAACGGAAAAAAATGGCGTGGGCTCCTGCGCAATTTTCTGCGCCAGAGATGGAAAGCCGCCGACGGCTGGGGGCCAATATTTGTAGTCTGGAAAGGGGGTAACACCCATGGCCCCTCCCAGGCTATTAATATAAGTCCCCAGCTGTCTGTGTAGCCTTTACTGTCTATTAAAATAGGGGGACCCCCCAAAATAATGATGTGGGGTCCCCCTATATTTTATAGCCATAAAGGCTACACAGACAATTGCGGGCTGATATTCATAGCCTAGAGAGGGGCCATGGATATTGGCCCCCTCGGCTACAAATACCAGTCCACAGCTTCCCCAGAAATGGCGCTTCTGTAAGATGCGCCAATTCCGGCACTTAGCCCCTCTCTTCCCACTCCCGAATAGCGGTGGGATATGGGGTAATAAGGGGTTAATGTCACCTTGCTATTGTAAGGTGACATTAAGCCTGGTTAATAATGGAGAGGCGTCAATAAGACGCCTATCCATTATTAATCCTAGAGTAGTGAAAGAGTTAAAAACAAAATAAAGACACAGCCAGAAAAAAGTATTTTATTATTCTTAAATTAGTCATACTTACCATACTTCAGCGCCTGCAAAAAATGTAAAATAATAAAACGTATACTCCCTCTCCGACACAGTCCAATTAAAAATGAGTGTGCCACAACGATCTCCCCTATAGAACAGTGACATCGGGTGATGACACTGCTCTATAGGACCTCCAGAGACACACTGACAGAAGACAATGGCTCCTGCAGTGCATCACTGAGAGGTTACTGTAGTTCACTGGTCTCACTTTATGCCATTGTCGCGGGGGAACTTTCTCACACAGCAGTGCCAAAAGTGAGACTAGGGACTATTTTTTACAGTGGCGGAGGAATACAGTGTGGAAGGATACCTCCCTCCCGTCATTGTATTCCTGTGCCCCTAGAGAGCAGTCACATCAGCTGATGCTGCTGCTCTCCACAGGAGATCATCGTGGGACATTCGTGGATTTCTGCGGATCAGTGAGTATAATGTTTGTTTGTTATTCTTAAAATTTTTACAGGTGACACTGGCTTTGGGGATCAAAATGACAAGTGATGGTGAGTATGTACTCTATGTTATATGCACTGTATGTTATATGTATGTATTGTATGTAATGTATGAATGTATTGTATGTAGTATGTATGTAGTATGTATGTAGTATGTATGTAGTATGTTGTATGTA